>NC_066364.1:41667108-42267108 GCF_013377495.2 Cygnus atratus
AAGTGTTAATTGACAGAAGACTGGATCAGTGAATATTTAAGGTCATCCAGGGTAGCAGGTAGCCTATCACTTTTTAAGGTAAAATTGCATTAAGTATTTGTGTTAGGTCTATCAGAGGACTCCCCAATGTATTATAAGACTGAAAAAAAAAAACACTAGAAAACCAAACTATAATGTCTTTGTTCGCTTCAATTTACACTTAGTGCAAGGAATAAATGTTAGCAAAATGAAATGAGTGTTTTTATATGCCCTGACCTATTTTAGAGAAATGTATAATCTAAAAAAGATAGGCATGGCAAAATTTGTTCTGCTTTTTTTATTTATCTAATTTTGCTGGCATTTTCAGCATACTTATAGCTTAAATTTTATTTTTGTGATTTTTATGTGATCCTGAGAGAACAACTGAAAGAATTAAAGTCATCTTGTGTGAGGTCTTAATATAGAAAAGCAAAACAAAACAAAACAAAACAAACAAACAAACAAAAAAAAGATGAAATGGATTAACATCAGCTAATAACTTATGTCAAAGAATAAATTTGTAGAAATATTTTCTGCAGAATTTTGTTCTTTCTAACAAGTTTTTCTGGTTTTGATTTGAACAGATTGGCAAGATGAAATACACACACACACATACACACACACACAAGTGAAAAACCTGCAACAAGTACTTTTTCCAAAAATAGCTTGCCTAAATATTTTGAGTGTACTTAAAAGTAATTTTCTATAAATTTGTATGTTTAAATCATGCTAAATGTATTGCCATAGAATAATGTGTATCTTGTCTGTTACAGTACAGAGAGAAGAGTAATAACAGCATCCTGAAAATGCCTATTTGAATCCCACAAATGCATCTCAACCCAAGTTAGAAGAAACTGCTTTTTTTAAGTGAGCAGGTAGTCTTCTGATAGAATTGAACAGAAATAGGGTATACCCTCAATGAGGCACACATTATTATGTGTGTGGCATAAAGGATTTTTTCCTATGATTCCCTTGGTAAAACAGGTGGACACAGTTGCTGCACCAAGGAATGGTCTGCAAGAAGATAGCTGAACCAGGGTAGGGTTTGTGTAGGATGCAGAGGAATCCAGCTCTTCTGCACCCAGCCTCCACCAACCTGTGGGTCTAGGGTCAATTTCTACACAGAAACTGTGCCACTTATAATGTTTCTCCTTGGAATGCAAACAGGAAGAAGCACAGTGGAATCAGGAATCTCACATACGACATTACTTTTGTATTCCTCTGTCCTATGCTGTAGTGCACACATCTCTAGTTACTTTAGCTACATGGGAAGGGAAGGGAAGGGAAGGGAAGGGAAGGGAAGGGAAGGGAAGGGAAGGGAAGGGAAGGGAAGGGAAGGGAAGGGAAGGGAAGGGAAGGGAAGGGAAGGGAAGGGAAGGGAAGGGAAGGGAAGGGAAGGGAAGGGAAGGGAAGGGAAGGGAAGGATGTGTCAGCTTATTCTTTATATAGCATAACATATGGCAAATTCTGTTTTTTTTTTTTTTTTTTTTTTTTTTTTTCACCTCCCATTCTCTGTATTGAAATTATTTTCTACAAAATGATGAAAGGCATAAATAAAATGTACTTGGCTGTGGGCCTTCTCTACTGAAATCAGTATGTGAGGGGGAGGGGGCTATAAAAGAGTTCAATGTGTGTAAAATTAAGACATTATTTTCAAATTATCTTTTCTTGTACTTAGAGTATAAAATTTGGAGATTATCCAGGATGTCCTATTTTGATAATTATTCTGTTTGTTCACACTCCTCTAGTACAGCAGCAACAGCATTGTAACTCTTTCCTGATATAAGCCCGTATTTTATGCAAACTAATAACCTTGAAGTAGAACACAGGTTGTTCAAATCATTTTTATTTTAGAGAGCATATTTAATATAGTATAGAAATGTTTGCCTACTAAACTGTCTTTTATAATGGGCTGCATTCACTTTGCTGTTTTTAAACTAAATATCAACCATAAGGTAAGAGTGGGAAGGAACAGATGGAGAGATCAGTTCTCAAAATGTATTGGAATCAAAATACACTCTTTAAAATTCATATCCAAATGTGTCTCTGGGAAATTATAAATGATAACTCTACACTATTTTTATAGTAATGCATCTGATACAATATTAATATAATGATTGTGTAACAATGACAATAAAGAAATAATTCCTACGTAATATTATTTGTCTGATTGCAACCTTATAATTGCTGCCTTAAGCAAAAAAAACAAACAAAAAAAAAAAGGCAAAAGAACGTGAAAAAGGAAGTTGTGTGTATACAATTTTCAAAGACAGTAACCAGAGCAGTTTCCAATTGCCAGTGAAATATTTCATTATCAATGTGACCATTAATACTATATGCCTTTAATTTTGTTCCCATCACCCTGTAACCATGCATGTGTATTATATTGTCTCTAACTTATATTAGCTTACCTTTTGGAATAAAAATCATATTAATGTATTTATTAACAGGTCTTTCATCTCATCTTTTTTCAAATATTTACATCTCATTTTCTGCAGCTCAGAACTTGTTACCATAGACTCTTTTTATAGCCAGTGGAAAGAAATAGGCATATGCATATTCAGATTCATCCCTTTACCTAATATATATGTGTAAACATTAGGACAATGTGGGTTGCACCCATAGTGCCTACTTTAGTCCATTGACTGTGAAAGGGAGTCTCAAATACAGATGTCTGTGTTAGATCTGATAAATCTGAACTTCTATGTCTTTATTTAAAGTTCATGACAAGAAAATGGACAATTGTGTGAGCCTTTGTTAAAGTGGGCCAGTCTTTTCTGAACAAGACAGACCTTTCATTTTCATGTAAAACACTTTCTAAGTGTGGAAACATCTATAAAGCTTGGGTATTCAAAGGTGGAAATTTATGCAAGGAATGGTGCGTTTATCATAAAAATGGATCAAATAGCTTTTGACATCACACTGCTAAACTGGGAAATAGTGTCTTTTTTTTTTTATTTCTCTTTTATACAAGAGACTGAATTAAAAGCACTGTTTGCAAGTTAAAGGTGAACATTACACTTATGTTCCTCCAACCACTGGTAATAATCATCTATATTTAGTATTCCATCAACTGATTGCTCCTGACAAGTTATGCATTCTATTGAGTCAATTCTTCAGTGTCCAGCAATTGCTTTGAGGAATCTTTAGTACTGTTGTGGTTTAACCTGGCAGGCAGCTCAGCACCACAAAGCCGTTTGCTGACTCGTCACGGGTGGAATGGAGGAGAGAATTGGAAAGGTAAAAGTGCAAGAACTCATCGGCTGAAGCAAAGACAGCTTACCAGGTAAAGAAAAAGCCACGCACACGAGCAAAGCACAACAAGGAATTAATTCATTAATTCCCATTGGCAGGCAGGGTGTTCAGCCATGTCCAGGGCACTTCACACGTAACAGTTTATTGGGAAAACAAACGTCATCACTCCAAACATCCTCCCCTTTCTCTCTTTCCCCCCCTAGCTTTTATTGCTGAACATGATGCAATACGGCATGGAATATCCCTTTGAACAGTTTGGGTCAGCTGTCCTGGCTGTGTCCCCCGCTGGCTACTTGTACACCCAGCCTCCTCGCTGGCATGGCATCATGAGAAGCAGTACAGTCCTTGACTCTGTGTAAGGACTGCTAAAAATATCAGTGTGTGATCACCACTATTTTAATCAATTTTTTTTCTTTTTTTTTCCTTTAATAGAAAAATTTTTGATATATTTTATTTTAAATCTTATTTTACGTGGTGTTGAAATCAAGATCACTTACAGAGAAGTCAGGGGACTTTAACTCAGTATATATTACAAAAAGTAGGAAGATAGAAAACAAAAAAATGTTCCCTATTCCTCCCCTGCAATTCAGGGAAGGTACCATATAGAAACTTGCTAGTTACTGTGAAACTGAGGTATTGTGTCCATGTCGTTCTGTACGAATCAGATACTGCCTTGGCTCCTGAGGGTGCGTAAACCAGAAGTCGAGCACTGCTGTTAATACATGGCTTTCTAGCTGGCACACGTGTTTGCACTTATCCTGCTACTACTTGGAAAATGCTGCTGGCAATCCTTCAGGCCTCCTATGCTGTGTGCACCTTACTTATCGCTGACATGTTCTGTAGATGTAGGAAATTCTGCGTTTCTTCTGTACCTAGCCCTATACAAAGCAACCTGTGCTACAAGGTAAGATATCTGACCACTGAGATGTTCAAGTCTTTTGTACTTTAGTAATGAACAGAAAACCTGTCAAGTCCTGCAATACTTTTTCTAATTAAAGTTTAATGAAACAGATCCATTTCCAATATTTTTTTTTCTTTCAATGTTCTCGAATGAAAACACACTTCAGCAAATTCCTCACCATCTTTATTAACCAATAGGCTTTGTTTGAAATTTATAATGATAACCTTGAAAATTAATTTTTCATTTTAATTTACAATATGTTTTTCTTGGGAATGATAATGAAACCTTGCATGATTCAGTCTTTACAGAATGGTGAATTCTAATCCTGTTAGAGTGGTTCTTAAATTAAAATGTCTATTAACTTTTCTACAGTTAATGCAATTACAGATTTATTACCTTTTGCCATTCTAGGAAATAAAAAGTTTATGATCCAATAGTATTTACTTTATAAAATCCTACCTTAGGAAAAGAAAAGCTCAACTTAATAATATATCTATAAAACTATACACTTGCAGAAATAAAGTATCTGTTTAAAAGTTTTGAATAAACAGCATGCAATCCAAGTACCTTGTCATTACATCCTAGACTGACAATCCTCCTTAAGGTATTAATAAATAAGTTATAATTTAACTTTCTGTAATTGTATCTCTTTTATCACACTTTCTGTACAACTAATATACTTCTAGAATACGTTGCTTTACATAGTATATTCTACTAGTTGAAATTGTACCTGTTTACAGAACAGATATGCTAGTACTTCTTTTAATTTGATATATGGATTACACCAATACTACCAAACTAGTGGTAAACAAATCTTGAGGACTATTCCTTGATTTCTTTTCTTAAGAAATCTTTAAAATCTGTTTTTTATTTATTTATTTTTCCAACATGCATCCTGCTGTTATACAGTACTGGTCAAGAAAGACACACCAGTAAAATATAAATAACTGAGTGTGCTACTCACTCCCTGGGTAGGGAGGCAAACTGTAACATCGCAAGCATCAAGAAGTCATGTGATCAAGATCTTACAGTGTGTGTACAATATGACCTGGTAATCCCCTTGTGGCCCAATGTTTACTGCTAATACTTTATACAGTACCGATGAGTTGGAAATTCATGTATTAAACTGTTGGCTTTCAAGATTTTTATAGCTCCCCGCTTTCAGTTAATGCATTTTATATTAGCCCTCAGTGTGAAGAAATCATAACTCCATATACCCAGGGATAAACTCCAACTTAAATTACTAGAAAACAGTATCTAGAGACTTGGATATATGCACTGAGATATCTGTTCTATTGCTTTCCCCCAGGCAAACATATTTATTCCCAGACTAGAAACAGTCTTAAAGAGTGATTTTAGACAAAAAGTTTGGAAAGTACAACTCTCAAACACGTGAAAGGCCTGATTCACTAGAGTACTCAAGACAGAAGACTATTTCAAATAAGTTTTTGATAAAACTCCTGAAAGTGAATTGCATTGTTTTATGAGTACAACTTTGTCCTGTTACAAGCTTTAGCAAAATATAAATACCGCACTGTGAAATCAGTATTTAATATGTATGCCATGGCTATGCACCCAGTCAGAACTGTAAAGCTACCCAAGCATGTGGACACCCTCCCCAACACCACAAAACTGGCAGTTTCTCACACTACCCAGAACTGCTTTCTGCTAGATACCTGAATATCTCTAATTCAGCCTAGGAAAGGAAATGATCAGATTTTAAATGAGGGTGGAGTTGGAAAGACAGAAGGGGTATTTGACAATCGTAAGTAGTGGTACTTCCATTTCTTAAAATAGCAATTCATAGTTTGGTATTCAATGTATTTTATTATGTAGTTTTAGAGATCTTCAAGTTCATTATTTTTTAAGGACAATTTGAGTTTTGGTCATCTCTGTGATGCATTACTTTGAAAACTTTTTTTTTTTTTTAATAGTTAGGAAAAGTAAACTGTCATCTAAATCTTTATAAATTGTTGTGCTCTGACTGCAGGGAGAAAACTATTTGTTGTTCTTTCCTTTTCCTGTTTTCATAAGAGCTGAAATGGCAGAAAGTTCCACTGAGGAAAAAAATCAAAAGCAAAGAACATAGTGTTTAAAAACCAGAAAGAGTTTTTAATAGTTGTGCAAAATGAAAAGATTTTGGTTTTGCTCTCAAGAAGAGAACTAAAAGCACTAAAAGCTGCTTTAGAGTTCTGGAAACAGAATTACTTGAAATAGAATATTCTCAAGGCACAAGAAAGAAAGGAAAAACAAAAACAAAACCAAAAACAAAACAAAAACAAAACCTGAATGTTCCTGAACAGAAATATAACTTTGCAGTCAGGGGAAAATGTTGATGTGTACCCCTTGACAGTGGGCAGACAAAAAGATTCAAGCAAAATAAATTCTACAAGTAAGAAAAAAACTCAGCCTTATGGAATGAGGACAAAAGATAGCTATGTTAAAATAAGGAAGTTTTATGTCTGTACAACAGTGAAGAACATTATTTGCAACATCAGTTGTGAATGATCAGACTGTGCTTTCACTGATGTATGAACTAGGTCATGCTTTTAGAATCTGAGTCAATAATATTTTATTTTGCTTATGTCCATAGTCCATAGATAGGACTAGTCAACACAGTCAGCACAATGTTTTATATAAATACCAACTGGTAATTCTTAAAAAAGTTTTGCTTCTTCTGTAACTTAACAGAAATACTGTCTCATTGACTTCACTGTGAGGACATTTCTTTGTAAGAAGCAGCACATAAAGAATCCATTAGTTGTAAATTTTATTTTATTTTTCAGTAGCACTGTTAGGCTTTTCACATATTTGTTTGACACTAGTTCACTTTAATATTTTTCTAATTTCTTCTTTATGAAAAATAACAAGGAAATGAGCTTAGAAATTCTGTCTTACAAACCAAACAACCTCTTCACTTTTATTCTCCGGAGCACTCTGTATTTTTTTATTTTTTTATTTTTTTTATTTTTTCTGAAAATGTTAATGCTTTTCTGGGATGTTAATGGATGGAGAGAGATTTATTTTCTCTTCATGATGATTTCAGCTACAAATGTGTCTGATGATTGTGAACGTAAAAGTTTTCCACCATAGTCCATGAAAGTTCAGTGAAGATTTCTTCTCAGAGTTTATGTAGGGAACATTTAGTTCTCAGGCTAAGATAAAAAAAAAAAATAATAAAATAAATAAATAAATAAAACCTTCCTCAATTACCACTTACTAATTACATTTTGCTGCTTTTTTATTGTAGTATCATATTTTTGTCCTGCAGAATGTGAATTATACATTCGGAAAAGTACAACTTCTCCTAGGACTGCTATTCTGCATATTTCCACAATTTCATATCTTATCTCTAAAAATTTCTTTCATGCTATATAATGTGCCTCATCTCTTGTATTTTTATGAGACATTTATTTATGTTTGAATTACTCAACAGGAAATCCTACCACTTTCACCTATGTTTCTAAGGAGAGGGATAGGCAGACAGAAATCATGTCTACTTTGTTTTTTCTTGTTGGTGGTGTTACTGAGTAAATTAAGGTGGGAATTACCTAACTATTTATGTCTAAATGTTAGCCATTTAAATATAAGCTAAGCATTTTCAGCTTGTTTGATAGTCAGTTGAAAGAAACTGCTACTTCCAGAGCAGAATTCATCTCATCTCTATCAGGTAAATAATTCATCTGAATTACCATGGGGATGTGCCTGTTTTCCTCCATCAACTATGAAAGAAACATAGTTTTATTAGCTTAGACTTAGATATTTAGAAGTTCAATTAGGTGAGATTAAGACAGCTCAGACTACACATATTTAATCTTAAAAGCTAAATTTTTTTGGCATACTTCGGTGCAATCTTGTTCAGATGTATAAATATTTAATAGAAATTATGAAATGTGGGACAAAAGACTAAGGCAGATAATTTAATTATGTACAGAATACATGCTCAGAGTGGGTTAGTCACGGTACCCACTGCAGCAAAAGGGAAAATTTCTAAAAATGGGAGATAAAATGCTAAATCAGATTGTCATAAAATGCACAGTGGAAAAAAAAATATGTGCCTCTGTCAAAATAATAAAAGTTTGAAACAGAACTGATCAAATACAGAAAGATTTTTGCTAAGTGCTGAAATAGTTGGAAAAGTATTTTTTCCTTCCAAGTCCTACTTTTAACTTCCTTTGATACAAGGTGGCACAAAGTCAAGAGAGAACTTGAAACAAGCTTCACATTAATATTTGAAAAAGGGCACCCAATGTGTTTGATGTGGTGCCCTTCATGCAAATCATGTACTCTGAGAGAAATCCCAGTAGGAAATATGATTCTTTCTTCTTAGAACTCGCTTTTTTTTTTTTTTTTCTGGTTGATAATAATGAACTTTTCACACTCCCCTTGCAACCCCCCTGAGCTATACAGAAATTAAGTTATTACTCACTAGGTGCTGCCTATTTAGGTAGGATTTTTGTTGCTTTTTTATTGATTTTTTTTGTTGTTATTGTTGAAAGTATAATCTCTATTTAACACATATTTTGTACTTATTTTTCCCAGACTTCAGAATAATAAAACCCAGACATTTTATCAAAGCAACAAAATATACGCTCTCTCCTAGGATTTTTAAGTGTGGGGATATGTCTACATCATCAAAATATCATGAAGTATAACATCAAGTACTGATTTTTGACAGGGGAGAAGGGAGGATCTGGGTATAGCTAGGAGTATAGAATAAGATCTGTTACTCTGAATGGTAATATTGTTCTTCTAATATTCAGTTAATTATTCTAATAATAGCAAGTTACACCTTACAGAATTCTTCAGACATTACCATTTAAAGTATAGAGGTCAAACTAATTACAATCCATCCAAAATCCAGAACAATGTAGGTAGCAGCATTGATTGCATTCCTTCCTTTTATTCTTGTTGTGCATACATCATTCCTATGTATAGCACTAATTTATCTCCCACATTACACCACCCACACACTTACTAACACTTTCTGAAAGCACAGGAACCTCTCTCCACAATTAATTTCCAGATTGCATTTTGAAAAAAAGTTACAGGTCAATTGTAGAAATTGTTGAAAGTAGGCACCAAAAAATGGGTCAGTTTCTCCAATAAACCCAAAAGAAAAAGAAACCCTCAGGAGCACCCCCATGAAAGCTTCACATCAAAAAAAAAAAAAAAAAATTACTACTCAAGAAGATGAGAGAGATACATTCTGAAGATGTTGGAAGTTGTTTTTTTTTTGTTTGTTTGTTTTTTCTTGTTTGATTTTCAATTTCTGACAGAAGAATTTTACTCTAGGTTTTCAGATGTGTCTGCATGATTGTAGGCCTATGTCCTCATGGGGAGTGTCTGCTGACAGGGGAATAGAGTAGGGCACAAACAATCCAAAATGTTTTTGGAGTGCATTGATGACACGAGTGATTGAGCATACAATGAGGAGAGATGCACAGCTGTACCTCAATACTTACAATAAGGGTAGGACTGGTCAGAGGGGTGGAAGTCAGAGGTAGCCTCTCCTGGTGTGACCATGAGATGGTGGAGTTCAAGATCATGAGAGGAGGAATGCTGACAGTGGATTTCAGGAAAGTAATCTTTGGTCACTTGGGGGATCTGCTTGGAAGAATCCCATGGGAGCTGAATCTCCTCCCCCAACCTTAAGAACAGTTTATCCCAATATACAGGAAGTCAAATAAGGATGGAAGGAAGCCCACATGGATGAACAAGGATCTCATGACTAAATTCAAACATAAAAAAAAAGAAACTTACCAGAGATAGAGGGAAGGATATGTGACCCAGAAAGAATGAAGAGATATTGTTCAGTAATGGAAAGATAGGGTCAGGAAATACAACCCAACCTGCAGATGAATCTGACAGAGGAGGCAAAGGGCAACAAGATGGGCTGCTACAACTAGATTAACAGCTAATTTACTGATAAGTTTCACATTCAGGAACCTCGGGCCACTGAGACCAGTGGAAATGTTTTGAGCAAGGAAGATTTATTCTTGGTGTAAAAGTTTCATGTTAGGGCATATGTAAACAAACTGAATATACTTAAACCTGTGGGACTTTTTGGGATGCACCCGTGACTGCTGAGGTAGTTGGACAATGTTATTTTGAAGGCATTCTCAGTCATTCTTAAATGGTCACGGTGATCAAGAAAGATTCATGACTCTAGAAGAAAGCAAATGACATTCCTATCTTCAAGAAGGACAAAAAGGAAAATTCAGAAAACTACAGGCCAATCAGCTTCATCTTGATCCCTAGAAAAGACATAGAACAAATAATAGTCCTGGAAATAATTTCCAAGCATGTAAAGGATAGGAAGGTCATTGGGAGTAGTCAGTGTGGATTTATAAAAGGCAAAACCATACTTAACCAACCTGATAGCCTCCTCCAATGAAATTACAGTCTCTGTAAATGAGGGGAGAGCAGTGAATATGGTTGATCTTGACTTTAAATGCTTTCTCCCATAACATCCTCTTAGATGGAGGCTAATGAGCATAAATTAAAGAACAATGAGGTGAATTGAAAACTGTCTGTACTTCTAGGCTCAGACGTTATAATCAGTCGGATGAAGTCTGGTCAGGGATCGGTCACACAGTAGTTGGTACAGGGGTTATGCCTGGGGTAAGTTAATTTAACATACTCATTAATGGTCATGATCATGGACAGAGTGTACTTTCAATTAAGTTTGCATCTCACAAAAAACTGTCAGGAATGGTTGATAGGTCAGATGGTCATGCTCAGAGACCCCAGCAAATTAGGAACTAGGCAGAGAGGAATCTCATGATCTTCAGCATGGAGAAATGTAAAGTTCTGTACCTGGGAAGGAACAACCATATGTACCCGTACATGCTGGGAGCCAACCATCTGGAAATCAGCTTGCAGAGAAGGCCCTGAGGGTTCTCATACAAGCTGACCATGACTAGGAAGACAGTGTCAACAGGTCGAGGGTGGTGAAATTTCCTCCCAGCTCCAGAGACAAACCTGGAGGACTAGGTGAAGGTCTGAGCCTCAGAGTACCAGAATGACATGGACAAACTAGAGCAAGTCCAGGGAAGATCCATGAAGATGAATAAGGGACTACTTCACCTGCATACATAGAGAGGTTGAGAGAATTGGGACTGTTCATCCTGGAGAAGGCACAGGGAGATCTGATCAATATGTATAAATATACAGTGTGGGAGGAGTAAAGAAGATCAAGAAGCCCTTTGGAAACAGTAAGAGGCAAAGGGGACAAGCTGAAATTTAAATTTCCATTCAAACATAAGAAAAAAATATATATATGTTGGTTTTTTTTTTAATTTTTGAGGGTGGTCAGACTCTGGAACAGGTTTCCAAAAGAGGTTGTGGAGTCTCCTGGAGACACTTAAAATCTTACTGGACAAAATCCTGAACAGCCTGCTGTAGCTATAGATCCTACTTTGACCAGGTGGGTTGGACCAGGTGGTCTGCAGACTTTCCTTCCCGTCGCAATTGTTCTGTGATTCATAATTCTGTAATATCCATAACATTCTTGGTCTGAAATCTGCATTAGATTTGATCATCCCTTTGGTCCTGCCTTGAGGTAGCATAGAATGAAATCCTCAGAAAAATATAGTTGTGTTCCAAATTTGCATCTAAATTTTTCTCTAACAGTGAAAAACAGATCTCTTGATAAAACAGTTCCTAAAAATTGTTTGCTTTGCAACAGACAACAGCCAAAAGTTTTCTCTCCGAGTCCCCTTTCTCTAATCTACAGTCTATTTTTTGGGATGCCCAAAGTAAGAAAGAAAAAAAAGTCTTCATCTTTTTATCCCTCAGACTGGTGAGGGGTAAGGATGAGTTTGGCTGTGAGAGTTCCCTCTTTGGTTACAACAGATGAGAACAAAACATTCAGAGGACAATAATATATGAAAAAAAAAAAATGTTTGAGTGAATAGAGGAGGAGAGGAAAGCAGTCAGACAGAAAGAAAAAAAAAAGATCAAAGAGAGAGATACAGACACCGAGATTCATGTTTGAGGAAACACAACAGAAAAAAGGTGAAAAGAAGGGTGTGAGAGGAAAGGAAGTGATTGTACCAGGAAAAACTGTCATGGGAGAGAATAAAAAAGAATCAGTAAAAGCAGGTAAAGTATATAGGTTAACAAGAAAGCAAAAATGCTCAGATACAAACAGATTTTTACTCTACGTTCCTAGGTTTAACAGTAAAAAATTTATAGCTTTAAGGGAAAAATAGAGAAAAAGGAAGATGGTCAAAGTCAACTTATGTGAAGACAAATTGTAAAAAAAAAAAAAAAAAAAATCTTAAGTCTTTTTAAATTTAAAAATAGTCCAAAGTGGATTTTTTTTCCACTATTGCTGCTAAATATGTTGCACTTAGTAATGCTTCAGAAAGATAAATCAAATAATAAAAATATAATTAAAATATTGACTGAGATCGTAGTTAATTTTATAATTATAGAACTTAGAATAATGGAACCTTAGAATTATGAGTTGAAGTAAAGTAAAATGAAGGCAAAAGTAAAGTTAAAGTTCAGTAATGTCAGTAGTCTTGTTAATTAATCTCAATGACATCACGCTCTTGTACATCAGTTATGTGTTTTTTTGAACAAGAATACAAAATATCATCATATTCTTTATGGGGATGTCCTCAATGACTCTGAATTAGTTGAATCATACTTGATTATCATTGATAGACAAAATTTTTATATTGTTCCTAAAGTATCACAACAATTATCTAAAATAATATCAGTTACGCTCTATGAATCAAAGTACAGCTTCTTTTTTTTGATGTGAGTATTCTCTTCTTATCTTTTCAGCCAAATATCATACTAATTGATTTCTTACTTTAGAATGCATGTAAGACTATATGAAAGAATTAATAATCACAAAATATGAACTGTAAAATATAAAAACCTTTGATGTATATTCTAAGTTTTCAATATTTTCACTACTTCATAAACTTTGAACTTCACTTTAATTTCATACCTGTAAATATTATTATATTTCCTTGTATTTTGTTTTCTCATATAAACTTAATATTGATTTATGCAACCAATTAAATTAATGTAAAAAAAAAAAACTAACTATTAAATGTTGTTGTACAAACATAACAGATCTTTGTTCTCATACCTACTAGGAGTATTTAATTTATATTGTATTATTGTAAAAGTAAAAGAACTCCTAATATATTAAGACAAATGTTATTCCATAGCTTGTTTTAACCCTAATAGGAAATCCAGAACAGAAATTCAGTTTTCTGTTAAAGGAAATTTTCACATAAATAAGCATGAAAATAGTATTAAGTATAAGGGTAAGATCTTAGCCTCACTGAAAACAATGATTAGCATTTTTCCTCAAGAAGGGGAGCCACCTTTAAGTTGCTGACATGCTGCAGGTAAGCAGTCTTTGAAAAGACCCCGTTAAGCAGCTTTTGGCTTCTGTTACTAAGACACAGATGCAGGACACATTGATTAACTAGGAGAGACTTGGACGTCAGAAACTGAATTTTGTTTACAGGTGTAATAAGGGCTGTCTGAAGAGGAGGGAACCCCACAGGGTTTCTTTTTGTTGAGGAATGTTAGTTCACTTCTTCCACCCACCTCTTTGTTTGTTTGTTTGGTTTTTCTGGGGGGTGGGGGGACAAGTGTAGCTTTGTACTGCAAAGGAACCTGCCGCAAGCTGAAATAACACACCTGTTGTTCAAATTTCTAAATGCGGCTTTACTGAAACATTGTTAAACAAAAGAAAAGTTAACTAAAAAAACCCTAAAGTTCTGAACCCCAGTTTCTTTAATATTCAGTGCATACACACATAGCATAAGATTGGGAAAAAGAGAATTTTCTTATCTGAAAAGGAAAACAATTTAAATAAAAAAAATCTTTTTGAGGACAGCTCTGCTCATGTAATATTTCTTTATATAGAAAATATCTCAACATCAAAGAAGTGATATAAGGTTTTTATTAAAAATATATATTTTTGAAACATATTAATATGTAAAAACATGCTCAATGAATGTTCATATTCCTCAGTTTGCACAGTTACATTACTAGGCTACTGCTATATTTTTTCTTGTCTCTGTTAACACATTTAATTAACCAATGCAGTGTATACTGAGTATTACAATTAAACAAACAAATTTTAAATTGCTTTTGAAAAACTAGAGATTAAAATGTCTTTTTTTTGTTTGTTTGTTTTAATAAAGATTGAGTACCTGAATGTTCACACATAATTAAAATAAGCAAGGCACACAGATACCAGGGACATGAGTGAACAAAATATTATGAAATCTCAGTCTGGAGGACAAGATGAGGAGAGAATGTAAAAAGACAATTCTGTCATTTGCTCAACTGTAGAAACAAAATAAATGCAAAAAGTTTGCACATGCTTAAGGATGTACAGCAAATCTTAGCTTCAATCAGGGTTGGTCTGTGCAGGCAACTCTGCGATTGTCATTGAAACTGAAGTACAAGCATGTGAATTCTCCTTGCTCAGTTTATACAAATAATAAAAGAACCCATGGATTATTTTTTTAATGAAATAAAAGAAATAGTAGTAGAAATCACATTTTGAAATAAGATTCCAAAAATTCATGTCAAAAAGATTTTTGAAATGAATTTAGTGGCGCATTGAAAAATAATCATTTTTTTAAAAAAGTTACTAAGTTTTGGACATATTCTCGTCAAAAGAAAAAAAAAAGTGCATGCTTCCATTCTTGTTTATTTTTCCTTTTTGTCCCCTGTGACTCCTGTGAGCTGTGGAGGAGGGCATGGAAGCAATTATCTCCATGGGGTCTGGAATGGAGCGTGTGTTTTCAAATGAAGACTATTTAGATCACTGGAAGAAGTTTTAAAAATATTTTGGCCAAAAGCTCTTATTTATTTATTGAAAAATAAATGCTCATAATTAAAAATTCTCAAAGTGAATAAAGAAAAAATGGCTGTGCTTTAGGAAGGTATGGATAGTTTAAATTGTTTTTAAATTATTAAAAAAAAAATAAAGGGATCTTCATGCAGTAAGGCATACTCACATTTTTGACATACCAGCTTAAATCAGCTTCTTTTATTTTAGTAGGAAAATTTGGGAAAAGTTATTTACAGAACATCTGTCATAAGTATTAGTCAGGAACAAGGAAAGAAGATATGCCTAGTTGGAGAAGATTTTGGATATGGAGTTTAAGTGGATAAGCAGAATATTCTACTTTGTATTCTACTTTGATTTCTTGTTGGAATTCTATATGGGTTTTCTTTTTTCTTTTTTTTTTTTGTCTTTGTTTTTTGTTTGTTTGTTTTCTGTTCGCCCCTGAGCCTTGTAATGTCATTATATTCAAAGGAAAAAAAAAGGCTTAATTCCCTGTTTGTCTTGCTGTCAGTAAGGGCCAGGTGTGATGAAAAGGTATACATAATTAAGAACTACTTATTACAGTATATAAATATTACAATGAACAGTGGATTATCTGTTCTCGTTATCACTTTTCCCTCCACTGACAACCAAAGACAAGCTTTTAGATTTCCAACACCCAAATAACAACCTAAAAAGTACAGTATAAGTTAAACTATTTGTATCTGTCTCTCTCCACATTTTCTTCCGTGGTAGGGCCAGAGGAAAACAAGAATACAATACTTATGCCTCACAAGGAAAGCAAGCAGACACTCATTGTGTACTGTTGAACTTGCTCAGAAAAAAAAAGTAAAGATGTCTTGGCTTTCATAACTATTAACATATCTTGAATTAAAAATGTTGAATAAAAAGCAGGAATAACCTTGGAAAAAAATAGAAGAATTGAACTTGAGAAGAGCATAAGTACTGTTCCACTGAGCTGTAATAAGTGGGAAAACAAACAAGTTTTATAGAGGAACTACTGCCTGAAAGAATTCCACATCTATCAACCTTTTCCAACTCAGCTTTAAGAATTAATAACTTCTTTTTCTGTGTTTGTACGCATATGTGTGTATCTGATGGAGTTTTCTGGCTCAAGGAGAAGAGTTTTCCAGAAGATCCATCCTTCTTTCCCATTTAGGATACCGAGCTCTGCATTTCACTTTTTTTCTTCTCCTTCACACCGCCTCCATATTTTGCAGCAAAAAGAATCATCTGGCCCTGAGCTGCTAAATCATATGGTATGTCAGGGAGTTCTGCCAGCCTTGGCAGAAAGAGTCACATAACTCCAGCTGGTTGCAATGGCTTCCTTTGTCCAAGAGATATTTATCAGATAAAAATAAAAGGTCTGATTACCAACCCTAAATAAACTTAAATAACAGCAACAAAATGTATGGCCATGAAACAAGGTTTCAGCAAAGTGTTTCTGATTTTCATCTGCATTAAAAATAAGGAGGGGGGGAGGGAGAGGAAAGAAATAAAAAAAGGTGACGATTTTGAAACCTTCTTTATGAGGCATGTTATCACAAACTTCAAAGAACATAAAATTTCTTCATCCCAGAAGATATTCTCAACATTTTAGGGGGAAATAGGTCTTTAATCTCTGCACCTGATTAACTATGAAATTCTGGGGTGAAGTATGTGGGGAGAGTTGTGCATTGATATGTAAATAAATATGTTTCTCTGTTTTTTCCCTTTTTTAAAACAAACCTCAAGAGAAGACCAACAACATGTTACCTCAAGCCTGGCTTGAATCCAGGGAAGATATAGACTAGTATCCTTGGTATCCTTCACTAAGATGCCTAATATACTAAATAAATAAATAAATAAACAAGAATGAATGCTTTCTCTGAATCGAACTCCAAAGATGATACTTTCCATTTCACTGATGGATGTGTTGATACAGTTTAAGGCCCTTCTTCACTTCTTTTTATTGTTGCTGATTGAGATAATCACTCAAAACTTTCTTTTCTTTTATATTAGCAGAATTTTCACCAGAACTGGTGAAAAAATTTCACACAGTTCACTTTCACACACAGGCCTTTGATTTAAAAGCTATTCTTCAAGATATATAATTTTTGCTAAGCAGCTGTAGTCAAAAATATCTTAGTCCTTCCTTCTCAATACCCACTGTAAACCAGCAAAGACACCAGACACCCGTGTTTCAACATAGCAAACCACATTGTCGTTCATTGTGTATTTACAAAAAGGAGTCAAATACCAATGGAGTTTTTATGGAGCTTTGGTCTGTCCCTGTTCCCAGGAGGTATCTGATGCCTGGGGCTGGGGTTGCCTTGGAGCTCCCACCTGCCCTGCTCCTGGCTGAGGCAGTTGGATGCCCCCCAGCTGGTGGTGCTACTCTGGTGGATGCAATGGGGAGCCCCATCCATGCTGCATCCTGACAGTAGCCAGCTAAATAGGAATGTTATGCACATTTGAATATGTCACAGAGTTCTTCACACCAACAATTACAAATATTATTTTGACATGCATCAGATGAACCGAGAATTGCAATGCAAGTACCTGAGGCTTGACTTTGTACTAGAGCCTTCTGTATCTAGGAATAACAAGATCACATTTTTTGAAGATTATTTATGAATGTAGTACTTCATAGTATTGGAATCTCAAGTGGTGTATTTTATTTACTGTGTACCCCAGTACAGACAAGATTAGTTCTTGTGTAATCTAAAGCTAGTCTTTGAAGTGAGAGACTGTTTTTTTCTTTTGTGTGTAGCTTCAAGGCACCAAAACTCTACTATACACTGTCATTGCCAGCAACTCTCCTCCTCTAAGACAGTAAAGGTTCACTAATAGTGAAATAACATACTCTGAGAAGGAAAGGCTACCATGGTGCTGAAGTATCTAAACTATCCACATGGTAGGGGTCTTTAGGTGGACGGCAAAACTTGAAAAATAGGACAAAATGGCTGCTACTGAAGAGCACCAGTAAGGTATTATAAAATGCCCTGACTCTCTGATGAGCTATAGCGGACTCTAATCTCTACAGTTCTCACCACACCAATTGAAAAGGGTGTGATGGACCTTCGTAGGGGCATCTTAGGTCCAGAAATTTCTATAAAAGATTAAAAAAAAAAAAGTATTCAAATCTCACAAATGTATTACCTTTGAAAAATAAATTTATAAAAGATTGATCTAGCACCAAACTTCCCAATGCTGAGCTTAGCACAGTAATTCTAAGCCCACAGAACAGCAACAAAAAAGCCAAAATGTGTTCAGTACCTTTAGACTTATTTAGACCATTTTTAGACCATAGTTATTTTTAATGTGTAATTTCAGAAAACAGAGATGTTGAGAGAGCTTGAGTATCACATTGAATATCAAAATGCATGTGATTTTCCATGTTGGTGTGGAAAGCAAAGGAGTAAGGAGGAAAATGAAACATGGTATTGTTGGTGTTAACGAGATTATTAAATGATGAAACTTTTAATTGAACACCACACCCATATCTATGGCTTACAGGTCACAGTATGTTAACATTTTGAAAAGCATTCAGAATCTTTATAAAAATATTCTGAGGCTTGAGTGTATTTCACATTCAAAGGAGGAGATGGATTAATCACTGTCCATGAGTACTTCCAGAAGGCATAGAAATTAGATGAGTGCTATTTAAAGTAGCAAACAAAGGCATAATAAACTCTACTGACTGGAAGCCATTCACATTTTAATCTCTGATGGCAATAAAGGGTTGGCAAAATTTCTGAAGGTTGTGACTGTCCAGTGTGTTAATCACTGTATTAAGAGAGAGTGCCTTTCTGAGACTGTCTCTCGAAGTTATGTCCTAAGACAGCAAGAAGTCAGGAATGTGGTTCAGGAGCCAGTTGCTAAAATTATGTGAATTGTGTTGTATGGGCAGTCAACCTGATCATGACAATCCTTTTGGCCTTATAAAAGAAAATGTCTTAGCTGTACTAAAGATGAAGATCTGCTTTGGTAAATATTGATGTAAATGTCACTTTCAATTAGTAACAGTCAGAAACAATTAGTAACAGTCAGAAACCCAGTGCGGGGAGCTATTCAAGTAATGGCTTACCACTAATAAAGTCCTAACAACTTGACTTTCTATGAAACTTACGTCCTAAATTGAAAATATGCCAGTAACAAAAGTCTCAAGATATTTTTGCTACATCTGAAAAGATCTTTTTACTACAAGTGTGCTATCTTCATGGACAGTTGAATGTTGCTGAGGATATTGATGATATCTGAACAACAGTAACATTAATTTTGTTGGATTCAGCTATGCTGGAAGTATCATTCAACCTGTTATTTTTAATACTTGATTGTGCCAGTTCAGATCATGTCTAGAAAATATGTGTAGAGGAAAAAAAAATAAATTAATGTTATCCTGAATCTTTTTTTTTTTTTTTTCCTCTGTTTCAACATGAGGATTAACATTCAGGCTGATGCTTTTGTTGTCCATAATAATTTGCTCTGTCCTAGTTAGCAGAATGATAACAGAAGTTTACTTTTTTTTTTTAATATTGAGTTGATGAGTCCTATATTATTTCATTCAGATTAAAACAAATCTCAAAATTCAGTCAGAAAAACAATGCATCGTGGTGTTATTGTAATCAGCATTGTGCCAGATCCATCAGGGTGCAGAACGTGATCAAAGCAGGCAGGGTCAGAATTCATATCAGGGAAAGGTTCACAGCATTTCACAGGAATGAATGAGCTCTTTGCAGGACTGTGTTACTCCGCTCATCCTTTCTGGGCAGGAACCTGTTATTTCTTAGGCAGAGATCTTTCATTGTGTAGCATTGAGAATATGTACAGCAAAATATGAAACAAATCAATAATAAGGTAATCATGTTATCTGGAGGGCAATTTTTGTATTTAAGTGTTTCCTTAGCAAATGGCAATAGGTATAGTAGTATGAAAGATTACAGAAACAAAAACATGAGTCAGAGAAAAACAAGAAGTAAATAATACTGCATGAATGAAGCAAGGGATAAGATTATCTAAATTAAAGAACAATCAGAAGACAAGGAGAAATATTATAATAAACACCATATATGAAGGAATTAAACTGACTTGTGATTCAACAGATCATTTAAAATCCACAACTTTGCTTTTTCTTTGACAGACCCTTGTTTTCTTGGCATTTTCTGCTATTTTTACGTCAAAAGATGCTTATTTAAAAATGGAGAAAAAGTAAAATGGGGACAATATAATTACATAGTACAACTTTTGTGGCTGCATCAGCAACCTAGGACTGCATGCAGGGCCATGAGTTTTGTTCTCTCATTGTTGTGCAAATAAGTTCTCTATTTGCCATTCCTATTTCTCATGATCATAAACTGTATTCTCAAAATGATAGTATTAAATATGCTCAGAATTGCATTTATATTAGAAGTAAATGCAAACTTAATAATTCAATTTGAAGACATAATTTCCAGGAAAGCAGTTTAAGTAACCAGCAGTAAGGAAAATGATTAGTAAATTTACATGCATACACAAACATCAGGAGATAGGAAGGGACATGCAATGTTTGATTTTGAGCGGAACAAGATGGGGGGGGGGGGGGGGGGGGGGGGGCGGGGGGGGAAGGCCTTTCAGGGGAAGCCTAAGAGTTAAAATACCAACAGGCTTCCAAATTCTTTCAGGTACCCGCAGCAAATGATGTATTGATTTTACTGTTAAACTGCACAGCTGTAACCAACACATTAGACATGGAAGATAAAAGCAATGACTAAAAGCAACTTATTTCATCTGTCACACCTGAGGCTCTGCCTTCTTCAGACCTTTAGTGTATTAGCACAGAAAATCAATTAGGTAAAGAGCTAAACAAATGAAGGGAGGAAAAAAAAAAAAAAAAAAAAAAAAACGGCCTCATTCACAAAGAGTCAGGAATGTCAGCAAGCCCTGGAGATTTCAGCGAAGTGTGAGATATCTCCAAACAAACCACAAAAACTTCTCTGAACTTTTAAAAAGGTGATTAAGTACTGCTTGGATACACCAATAAGAATCTGCACAGGTCTAGCAGGTGAACAGTATTCACAAACACAAGATTTCTTTTCACTGAAAGTATGAAAATTTATTTCTCGCTCTGTGTTATTCTGAATGTCCAATTATGGTTATCATAACTTCTTTCGATGCTGAAAGATGAATCAGTTACATCCAGAAGTCAAGTTTTTCTGAGCTTGATATGCTTTGCATACTACAGAGTACTGACACCTAATATTTTATTAGTATAACATTATTGAAGCCTAGTGCTATGACACATGATATCTCATTCCTATTTTCATTAAATGAAGTAAAACATCTATAAACGAAAGATGTAGTAAGCTTTTCAGTTGTCACCATATATTCATTCATACACAGGGCAAAGCTGATCACAAATGTTTCATTCATTGATTCACAGTGAATGACAGTCCACAGTGACACATTGGAGATTTATCAATGAAACAGGTCTCGAAAGATCTGGATGCACTTGTGGAAACACAGGCAAATACACACTTTACTTCCATTTCTCATCTATAACACAGGGGATTTCACTCATTTGTTCTGCTCTCCTCTGTCCACTGAGGTTATAACTCACTGAAGCTAATTTTTAAATACAGCGTTTATTCAATGCCAGTAACTTGTAAGACTGATTTATAATTTATAGTGAAAGACTACAAGCCTTAAATAAATAGTTATTTTAAAAATACGTATATCTGTGTAAACAAAAGCTCTAACTAAATAAACTTCAAATTTAGAATTTTATAGAGGTCCCATTTTTCTGATTCACTTCTAAAATATGTTCCCTTTACATAGATGCAAATTTCAAGGTAGTCTCTGCATAGATGTGCAGATCTTTTCATCTGTGACAGCTGAAATAAACATAACTTTGGAGTGGGGTATGGTGAGTGGGGCGGGGAATGTTCTTTTTGCAAAGATTCTTTAAGAAAATCTGAATACTGAAACCCAAATCTTCACACATTTCAGCAGTGCCACCTAGTGGAAAGCCTCCTCAAATGCCTGCCTGCCCCAGCACCCCTAAAAAAGGAAACAGTACCTTTACCTAACACTAACCGGAGGTAAGGATTCCGCTTATACCCTGGATAGAAGTTTTAAAAGGAGGTTTTGAGTGCCCAAGGTGCCTGTTATTACATTTCCCCAGAGAACTACCAGCTACTGTAGAGAATGAAAAACTACCAGCCTGAGACACTCCACCTGGTATCTGAACACTGTGCTTTGAAAGAGTTGAAATTATTTCCCATGACTCTTTTATGATTTCAAAAGAACAGAGATTTTTCACATTTTACAAGACTGAAAAGTGTAAATTCAGGACAAACTGACAAACAATAAGTTACAAAACTATAGAAAGATTTGGAAACATTAGCAGGAAACAATTACAATTCTTAAATATATATATATATATATTTTCATTTTTTTCATTTATTTGCAGAGAGAGAAGTAAAAATTAAGCCTTGTGTCTTATGAAAGAAACAGACAATGTGGCACTAATTTTGAAAATAAGTACCATATGCACTTTTTTTTCTAGATTCAGTTTTGTTGTTGTTGTTATTTTTTGTTTGCTTGTTTTTATCCCTTTTTCCTGTTTTATCCCTTTCTCCTGTTGCTATTCACAATAGGTCTCCCTCCAACCCTGATGGAGGAGCAGCATTAAACAACAGCCAGCCAGCCAGGCTGGCAGCAAAGTCTTGTGGCCTTTTTTTTTTAATTTTTTTTTAATTGGTTGGAAACAGAAGTGCTGAGGTACTAACAGGCCAACTCCTGTTCTTACCCCTGCCATCAGAGTGGTTCCAAAGAGTGTTTATCAATATGGTGATAGGCGCTTTAAATATAAATAAATATAAATATAAATATAAACATATATGTGTTTATACATATATAACCTACATACCTGGTCAGTAATGTTTTCTTCATCTCCAAGGGTCAGATTCAACCTTATAGGTCTCAGCTTTAACCCACCAGCACAAAAATAAAAAATAAAAAATAAAAAACAAAATAACATAAAAATAAAAATAAAATAAAAATAAAATAAAAATTAAATTAAAATTAAATTAAAATTAAATTAAAATTAAATTAAAATTAAATTAAAATTAAATTAAAATTAAATTAAAATAATAAAAAAGAAATCTCATCTCTAACGCTGTTTGAATTGTAGAAGGACAGATACTGTCACTGTAACCATATAGATACACATATAAACACATCCTCTGAAAACAGACTGAAGATTATACCATGCCCTCCTGAACAGCCTTCTTAGGAACTAAATGGCTGAAGAGTCATTGCTGAAAAAGACTACGTTGTGGCATGAGAAGTAGGAGATAGCACTTAGAAACTGAAATATTAGAGTTTTGTGCTGCAGAGTATGCATTATAAAAAGGAAAGAATGAATCATAAGCTGGGGTGTGTCAGAAATGATGGTCTAATAGATGTCAGCTGGTAGCAAACTCCCTTCTTAAACACTTTGAGTTATACTCCGATCACAAATCTGGCTGAATTCCCAAATCTTTGTTTCCATGGAAAATTCTGCAATTCTTTGACAAAACTAACTAACTAAATAAATAAAATAATAATTATTTTATCTCTCTGATTTGAATACATACAAACACATCTACACACACAACATGAAGGAAGACTTCTGACTACACCACAATTAACAGTATTTTGTTATTGATTTCAGCAGAGAAAAGATCCCACCCCAGGAGCTCCCGAAATGATTTTCTTGCTCTTCGAAGGCTGAATATATTGTTAACTATTTTTCCAGTTATCAGACACTGCACACAAACACAATCAAATAACAGAGGATGGAGAGCTCTAGGTAAGTACTCATGACTCATGAATAAAACAATGAAGCCAAGTGGCTCAGGAATGACTGGGAGGAAGGGTGTCTCCTGCACTGTTGAGTTGGCCATTAGCATCAGAGTGGCTTTTAAATTCAGAGTAATTCTTCCTGTCTTTGCACTACTTGAGGTGTTCACCCAATGTTTGCCTGTATTATTAAAGGATTGAACTCTGTCAGAGGGCAAAAGCAAATTACCTGCAGGGAGCCAGGGCCAGATGAGATGTACCTTAACTGTGCTCTTTCCTTTAGTACCCAGTGGTAAAAGACTACAAGGCTGCCTTTATGTAGATGTCACATCATTCACAGACTGGAACACCCAGCTGTGATAATAGCATAGGAATAGGGGGTGGGCAACCATTACTAATTCCTCCCTTATCCAACCTTGCTATTTGAATTATTAGCTAAATTGCCATCTTCAAATCTTATTTTTTTCTGGCCTGCAGGTTCAAGAAGTTTATTTTACAGCTCGTTGTTTAATTGTATATGTAATTACTTAATGTTATCAGTGAGTGCCCATTCTGCCTTAGAAATACTTTTTTTTCCCCCTACATTTCATTAAATATAAGTATTTTGCAGTGCCTGATAGTCACTGTTACATATCCACAGAGTAAGCAGCAATGAAAACACTATTTTCAGATTACTTCTCTTTTGGAAAAAGATAATTCACATTTTTCCCAAAAAAATAATGAGAGAAAGTTCAAAACCTGACAAACCAGTGAATGACTACACCTTCTAGAGAAAACAAAAACAAAACCACAGTTGACTCAAATATAGTATTTGAAATATATATAATATTGAGAGAATACTAATAACTGATTTGGACAATACATGCAGATTTGTATTGATTCAAAAGTTTTTGCTAATTTCTCCCAATTATTTTGACTATGAAAATATTAAATGAAGATTTTGTAACATATTTTAAAGAAAATTTATTTTGTTTGAAACAATGCATTGGTTAGTCCACATGAATTTTAGTATTGAATATATAAATTCACTTAAAAAGAAATAAACTTCAAACTGTTTTATTTGTATTAAATATATATATATATATAAATATATCGTTTTTTTCATACCATTTTGCACTGCAAAGACACCCTAAAAGTTCCATTGCTCCAAGTTCTACAGGCCACTAGGGATGGAGTTACTGGGTGTAGGAGAGATTTGTCGGTGGGCTGTGACTCTCCATAGGCACTGCCTGCACTCCCAGCACGTCTCAGCTGTGCATAGTGTTCACTCATATCAGAGCTGAGTTGTCTCTGACAATACACATACATACAGTATCATATCACAGGACATTTTCAGTTGGTTACAACTGATTTTTAATGTTTGTAACTCATGTATCACCTGTTAAAGCAAAAATTCTTTTTTTCTCTCTCTCTTTTTTTTTGTTTTTGTTTTTCTGGAGTCCCTTCTTCCTCTGTATCCCCATGCATCTGAGCTTTCCCAGACCTTCGCTATTGTATTTCTTGCCTCTGAACTTCTCAGACTCTCTAGTAGCCTTTATACCTTGTGATTTTAATTCAAATTTCCCTTTCATCCACTTCTGATTCTACACTGGTTAGCTGAGAATTAAAGTTACCCAGAGACTTATTTTTAAATATGACTACTTTTAAAGGAATGTGGGTTTTGGTATGGTTTATATGATATCTATCTTGCTGTCTAAATTCCTACCTGTCTTTGTACTCGGTTGCATCAGGAATATTCCAAATTATTCGAAGGAACCTTCAAATCTGTTGATGTTCACATGCTTTCAAAAATGGAAATTTTATGTCCACATTAACATGGTGTTACCTAAGGGGGGGGAAATAATTAAAAAATACTTGGTAACAAGACAATATTCGAAGGGCTCTGTCATCTTCACTGAATAAGACCTCCTAAACTGAGTTGTCCAAGTGTCAAAGTATGCTGATTTCAGGAGCCATCTCTGAAACATAAATGGGATGATGGCACCACTTCTACATTAATGAATGGTTGTTTTTTTGCATTTCGGCCACTGAATTTACTTTCCACTTTTCTTTCTAACTTCTGATATTGATGTTATTCCCATATGTCTTTCATGGTTATCCACTTATGATGCTTTAAGAGCTCCCTGATAACAGTTTTTAGTGTCAATATTGTGCTCCCTGACATCATTTCTATGTAACATGATCTACTTATTTATTTTGCATCTGGCTGACTAACACTTGAAAGGTGGAAATAATGCATTTTCTTCACTCCATGTTGGCATACCATAGTGTTCACAAGCTGGAAGAGGACATCTGCCATAGCCAGATGTCATCACATACAGGTTACATGAGTGCCATTAAGACTGTTAGAAACATAATCTTGGGTGGGAAACAGGCTCTCTTTGGGACTCTGAGAAACAATGAATTCTCAGCTGGCATTTGGAAAGAACTGCGTTTCTTCCAGTATACTTGACCTACGTCGCTGCTGTAAAAGTACCAGGCATTTGCACCAGCAAAAAGTTAACAGATCTTCATTCTATTCAAATACATTCCCTTTTCATGTCCCTTCATGCCAGAGAATGCTGAACCCTGGGATACCTTCAGTTTGTTTGAGAGCTGAAATGCTCTGAAATGGAGAAACAATTCAAACTGAGCTCTCTTTGCAGCCCCAAGGAGGTCTACAAATTTATTTGAAAGTAAACTGAAGAAAAGTTGTAAGGATGTGATTTTAATTTTACAGAAATCACTGGTGAGCATAGTGTTTAGTCTGATGATGCTACTTAATCATTATAAGGTATCATTCTGGTATAAGAAAAATGTGTACCAATATCTATACCTTTCACTAAGTTGAAATTTTATGATACTGAACATTATGTTAGACTCCCATTTCTGCCCTAGTAAATCCTGAAATAGAATAGTATCTCTTATCAGTTGATTGATTTTATTATTTATTTTATTATTTTATTTTATTTTATTATTTTATTTTATTTTATTGCATTTCATTTTTAAATTTTCCTCTGCTTTATGCATAAGTGGAAAAAAATAAAAAGAGAGGGAATCAAACAGATACAGTAGTAACCATTTAATTTGGCATTTGCTGTCAATCTCTCACTGGCCTAGGTTCAAGCTGTGTTCAGGTTTACTCTGCAGAGGTGTTTCTGTAGTCCAAACATCTATGATTATGTTAAGTGTAGAGAGTGTGATAATTAAAATGGTACTAGCTCTTATGGAAATACGGAGGCATAAGAGACTAATATCTCTAAAAATGTCAGTCAGATATTTTATAGTACCCATCAGACTGAGCCCTTAGCTGAGGTCATGTTTCATATCAGATCTGATGTTTAATTATAGTTGATTTGAGAAGTGTTCTTAATTTCTGTCATATAATGTTAAACTGTTTCATTTTAAAAAGATCTCCAGTGATGGGGTTCAGAAATATAAGAATATCTATATTAAAGCATAACAAAGGGAAAAATTTGGAGGTATAATATCTCTAGTTCAGAATGACCAAATCTTACAATAAGATATTGAAAACAAGTGGATAATATTTGATGAAATATTTGAAAACAGAAACTCCTATTATGGCATGATTGAATTCAAAATTGTTATAACATTTCTTTCAACTTGGATCCATCTCAACTATATACATAAAAGGGCACTTAATTAAATTACATCAGTAATACCTCAGACAAAGTCTGAGTTATCAGCACAATTGTTACTGTAAAAATAGTGCTGTAGAGTCACCTCAAACAGTGATGAATGCAAAACATAGTATAAAAAATGAAGGTAAATTCATTTGTCATCATTATCCTCAGTCCAGCAACCAGGTGTGACCACGAAGGCCATTCAAATCGCTAATATAACAACCAGACCTGATTCTTACTCAGTATTTCTGCTCATATACTCTCACATCACATATTCATTTTCACTTTATAGATGTTGCTGAGATCTTAGATGTTTAATTTTCTGAAGAAGAGATAGACTCAACATACTTTCATACAGTACTTATAAAATACCGAAATGCAATTTTCATCTCTATTTGAGGTTTACAGGTTGGTTATGCTGGTTATGGAGATCATTTTATATAGCAGTTTTAATCTACTTCATTTCTGCAGCTATTTAATCTGTTATTACAGTGGTGTGATCCCCTCACCTTCTAGAGCATGTATTTTCATGGTTTAGTTCCTGACCCAATGCTGGCTACAGTTCTCTAAAATGTTTTCAGAAAATTTCCTGATAATGTCATATTTTTGAACGCTCAGAATTTTCTTCTCATCTTCCATGACTAAATTGTTCCTGATGTTTTTAAAATACACATTTATAAATATATATGTGCTTGTATGCAAGTTTGCAAAAATCATTTCTATTTTGAACTCTGCAGAATTTGCAATTTTCTTCAGTAAAAATATCACTTATGAAAACCATCTGAGCAATGCTGACTTGTAAAGAAAGAAAGAGCATACAAGAACAGAATTCTCATTTCCCTGCTTTTTTGTATTTTTAACATACACTAATATTCAGAGGTCAGATAGGGAGATAACTGAATTTAGAGCTCCACAAGTGCTGTGCCTGCCTCTGCCAGTCAAGGAGAGATGTAACTTTATGTTTTGGGAGAAGAGCAAGAGGGTAATGGAAGAAGATGGATAGCCTATTGATCACTATTTTTTTTTTATATTTATTTTTTTGCTTTTTTTAATAATCCCTGCATAGCAAAAGTAAAAGTAACTTCCAGTCTGTAAATCACATGATGAGAGCTATTCACTGAATTTGATTCTTTTGAGGAAATCCCCAAGAATACTGACTCCCTTTCCTTACATGCTATATCATTCACACTTCTGTTTTTGAAGTGTGCCAGTGACTGTCTGTGCACTGTTCAATCACAATTAGGATCATATGATTTTAAACCGGACATGTATGAGATTTTTATCTCATATAACCATATGAAGCCATAAGATGGCCCTTCATATGTTGCCAGCCAATTTACTTTATGAAGTTACCTTAATTCAACAGTTACCATTAGTATAACACTGAAAGTTCTTAAAGGCCAAAAACCTAAACCAAAGTCAAAATCTTTCATTTTTTCTTCTTCCATGACTGGGACTACTGAAATACAGATAATAAATAATCACTTCAAAATGCAAAAACAAAACCCTATGTCTCATTTCTACTATTTCTCTTTTTCCTCATCTTCTTAGCAGCTGGTTCTTGACATGCCTTTCTGCATTAATTTAAGGAGTTCTTCTGCATGCAGTATCCACACTCACGATGAAGGCACTTACACACTCTCTTCGGAAAAGCTAAATATATTGAGCTCTAGAGTATATCAGTATAAAATTTTGTTTGTTTCTTTTTTCACTAGCACTTGTGCTATTTCTGCAATTCATTCTTTCTTTGCTCCTCTTTTCAAGCTTAGACAACAGAACCACATTTAACACTTCAATATCAGTATCATCAGTTCTATGTAGAGGTGAACTCAATTTCTCACTCTTAGTCTATGATTTATGCCTCTGAGCATACCATACAAACCATTTCTATTATCGTATTTGAACACCAGCTCATGTTGATTTGATTGTCCAAAGGTTAGCTTCTGTAGGCAGGTATACTGTTGCTGTGATTTTACATTTAGCTACATGAAAGTATTTTGAATGTAGGTCGTTATGTTTTCTATTATTGTCTAGATTTCATTGTTTTCCGTACTGATGATTATTAAACTTCAAGTATTTTATGTTTCTAAACAGGTACACCAGTGTCTGAGTACTCCAGTAGTTGTATTATGATTTCCCATTGTCACTACTTTTGGCAGCAAAGCTCAGGCTGTAGTTCTAATCCAATTAATAAATATTTTTGATAGTCTGGCACCTTCTTTAAATCTGATTTTTGTATTTTAGTGACTGAAATGCTTCACAACAATCTAAATATTTTGCATGCTCAACTAGTTACATAAACAGATAATTTAATTCCATGAAAGAAGGAAATGGCAGCCTTAAGATTAATGTTCTTCCACTTTTCATCACAGAGTTTTTAAAATGAAGTTGCCACAAAGGTACGGTATGAGTATGGCAGCAGAGACCATGCTACGCAGCCCTGTGAAATATGTATTGACAGTTTGGGGCTCTTACAAGTAAGTTACTCTTGGGTATAGATTACAAAAACTGCCCAAAGGAACATTCTGGAAGAACCTGTATAGCAATAAAAGGCCTTGTGATATGAGCAATCCAGAGGCTAGACAAGATGAAGTGGAGAAAATTAGTCCTAATGGTGATGTGAGGGACACTTGTGTTCTGCAGTGTTAAGTCACTGCCTATGCTCAGCCTGCTTTTTGGTTCTCAGCTGATAATGTTGGTCGTGGAAAATAATTTATAAAGCTAAGAATATTTATATGAATGAAAGTAAGAATTCTGAAAATCTGATTTCTTATTTCGTTCTTACTGTAAGAAGATAAAAATAAATGAATGCAGTTGTTTACATGTGCTAAAAATATGCTAACAGACCAGTCATAAAAATACACTTGAAATGAATTATTTTATTGTACCTATAAAAATAATATTTTATATGAAGGAATAGAAAAATAGAAGGGTTTTTAGTTTTCTGTATACGGAACACAACCACAAAGCATGTATTTTTCTAAGTAGAAATACAAAAGGTAATTTGTTCTTACCTTAATATACAGACTGAATTAAGAGTGCCTTCCATTGCTGGTGAAGTCAGTCATTTAGCAGTGTGTGGCCACTGAAATCAGAACAATGCTTTCAAGAAGCAATAAAAGAGATTTAGTGCTACTGCTGCACTGTTAGCCAGAAATCTATTTTTACATGAACATGACATTTTCAAAGTCAGTGCATATAAATGCAAACAAGCACTTCATTTTCTACTTCTAGGTACCCAGATCATCAGCGAAAATTTCTTTCTTAGCACAGAAGGTCATTATATACCTGGCTGGCATTGTGTTCTTTCAACTACAAGCTCCACATCTCTCACTGAGAAGTCTACCTATTTTGTTTGTTGTTTACTCTGGCCTGTACTCACCCATGCTTTCTTAAAAAAAGGCTTATGGAGAAAAAAGAAGTAAGTTGTATTCCTGACTAAGTCACCAAATAGCTTGAACATATTCAGATACCACTGACAATTAAATAATTTGTCATGAACAATTCATCTTATAAATGTTACTGTTTCCTACTTACAAGTCATTCTCTGATTAAGCTTATATATTCATAATTGTTCTTTTTAATTTATATATGTATTTTGATTAATTGTACAGACTGCTCTCTGTAATCTTCTTTGGGATTTTTTTTTTGGGGGGGGGAGTCAGGGAGAGAAATTCATTTTCATTCCTTTAGTAGCCATGCAAGGCAATATTTCATTGTTTTTATTCACTAGATAAGGTACACAAAAAAAAAAAAAGTTAAATATGTTTATTTTAAGTAAGAGGACAGAATATGTTTGGAAGAGAAAAGCTACAGATCAATAATTAAATGGAGAAATAGTTTCATATGCGACAACTGTTTTTCATTAGAAATGCTGGGAAATAAATGATAAAATCAGCTCATTGCTTTATCTACTATATTTGGATCTCCTTTTGTTTACATAACAAAAAGTTACTGTATTCCTACACACTGAGCAAACATTTTTGAAGACAGGTCCATTTACAGATTACTCAGAAATATTATGTTCACTGAAAAAAAAATAAAAAATAATAATAATAATAAAAGGAGTCTAAAGCTAGATAATCCTGTAGAGAAGGATCGTGTCAGACATTCCATGAAGTACTTGATCCCAAACCATGTCCATAGACTTATTATGTATATGCATTACGTGTTCTCCATGTCTCCCTTGCTGGTTTGATCTCCCCATTACAGGTACAGCCAGGATGAAAGAGATTGTGAAATTCAGAACAAATGACACCATCACCAGTATAGATTTGTTCTTTTTTTTAAACATATTTGAATCACAGAATATCCCTAGTTGGAAGGGACCCATAAGGATCATCGAGTCCAACTCCTGGCACCAAACAGGTCTACCCAAAAATTCAGACCATGTGACTACGAGCACAGTCCAAGCGCTTCTTAAACTCCAACAGGTTTGGTGCTGTGACCACAACCCTGAGGAGCCTGTTCCAGTGTGCGACCACCCTCTCGGTGAAGAACCTCTTCCTGATATCCAACCTGAACCTCCCCTGCCGCAGTTTGACACCATTCCCTCAGGTCCTATCACTGGTCATTAAAAAGAATAGATCTGTGTCTGCCCTTCCACTCCCCCTCGTGAGGAAGCTGTAGACCACGTTGAGATCTCCCCTCAGCCTCCTCTTTTCCAGGCTGAACAGGCCCAGTGACCTCAGCCTCTTCTTGTATGTCTTCCTCTTTAGGCCCTTCACCATCTTCGTCGCCCTCCTCTGGACACTCTCCAACAGTTTAATGTCCTTTTTGTACTGTGGTGTCCAGAACTACACACAGTACTCGAGGTGAGGCCGCACCAGCGCAGAGTAGAGTGGGACAATCACTTGACCGACTAGCAATGCCGTGCTTGGTGTACCCCAGGCTATGGCTGGCCCTCCTGGCTGCCAGGGCACACTGCTGGCTCATATTCAGCTTGCTGTCAACCACTACCCCCAGATCCCTCTCTGCGGGGCTGCTCTCGAGCATCTCGTCCCCCAGTCTGTACGTATAGCCAGGGTTGCCCTGTCCCAGGTGCAGGACCCGGCACTTGCTTTTGTTAAACTTCATGCAGTTGGTGATTGCCCAGCTCTCCAGTCTGTCCAGATCTCTCTGCAAGGCCTTTCCACCCTCATCAGAGCCAACAACTCTTCCCAGTTTAGTATCATCAGCAAATTTACTCAAAACACCTTCTAGTCCTGCATCCAAATTGTTTATGAAAACATTGAAAAGAACTAGCCCTAAAATGGAGCCCTGGGGGACCCCACTGGTGACTGGCTGCCAGCCTGATGCAGCCCCATTTACCACAACCCATTGAGCCCTACCCATGAGCCAATTATTTACCCATCATATGATGTTTTTGACTGGCTGTATGCGGGACATTTTGTCCAGTAAGATCCTATGGGAAACTGTAACGAAAACTTTACTGAAATCCAAAAAGATTATATCAGCTGGCTTCCCTTGATGACTGGCTTCCCTCTCGACTAGATAGGTGATCTTATCATAAAAGGAGATCAAATTTGTTAAACGGGACCTACCCCTCGTTAACCCATGTTAGCTGGGATCAATGACTGCATTGTCCCCCACGTGCGTTTCAATAATTCCCAGGATAATCTCCATAATTTTACCAGGCACTGATGTAAGACTGACAGGCCTGTAGTTGTCAGGGTCTTCTTTCTTGCCCTTCTTGAAAACTGGTACAACATTTGCCAGCTTCCAGTCAACTGAGACCTCTCCAGATTCCCAAGACTATTGAAAAACAACTGAGAGAGGTCCCACGATATCATCGGCCAGCTCTCTGAGGGGCCTGGGATGAATCCCATCTAGACCTATGGACTTGTATGGATCCAGGGGGAGCAGTAAGTCCCACACATGGTCAGGGTTGGCTTGTGCCTACTTGTTCTTATAATTGAAATTTAGGTTAAATAACCTTATAACATCTACCCTCTCTAATTTTTTAAGATTCTTCTAGCCAGAAGACATCACATTTTAATCTTTTCTTTTCACCTGAAGTGACCTCTAGTTCAATTTAACCTTTTCATATTTCTCTGGCTTCATATATTCCGCCTGCACTCTCCTCTGTCCTTTATCCTCTTGTCATATGTTTATTATAATGAATGAGTAGTACATTTCAGAGGTAGACTTATTAGAACTGTTCCAGAAAAAAAATGTTTCATGAAGAGTAGAGGATTATGAGACCTTAAGAAGTTTGCCCAGTTTTATGAGTCAGAGGTAGCAGTTATATTAGCAGTTATATCCTTAATTTTGTGTTAGATAGTAATTCATATACTCCTTTATGTTTTCAGAAAAAAAAAATATTCTATTTCTTATGTTACTTAATTTAATCATTTTGATTTCAGATTCAATGGCACTAACTATCCTTTGCTCTGTTTACTATCCAGCCTGTAATTAAAATGAAGACAAGAAAATCATTCTTTTTCCTAATGTGTGTGTAATTTATTTAGGTTTATTTATAAAAATAAAATTAGATCTCCATCTTTATCAATAGCAACTGCAATAAGATTAACTGGGATAGACTAAGACAAGAAGAGCGAGACCACCACCCCCATGAAGAGAGGAATGTGAGAACATTCAGCAAAGAGAAGTAAAGGACTGGGATTCATGGAGGAAAGTTAAGGGGCAGAGAACATGAAATAAATTGAGAATTGAAGTGCAATTTGTGGTATACATTGGTGCACAAAATTTTAGAAAATGAAAATGGTAACAGTGGAAGAAGGAACATTCAACAGTAGTTCAGACGAGAAATCAGTCATGGAGGATGATTCAGAAGCTCACCAGAGACAGAATGTATAGGTAGCCTGGCAGTTAGGGGCTAAGGCTTCAAGACGCAACAAGAGGGGAAAGGATGATTGGGAGATGATTGGAAGAAAGTCAAAGAGGAGTATTCTAACAGAGTGAGTGATGTTGGAATGGACATGCATGAATGCAATGCAATGTGACATCCCTAAGGTGAGGTTTATCTGAATGAGATCTTTAAAGTCAGTCTTCCTTACCGAAGTATTGTCTTGCAGAATTCAGGAGAGTTCACTTACATTCCCAACTTAATTATTTCTCATCATATTCACAGGATGTATTTTAAAGGTGTGGGCATTAATGAGCAACCAGGGATAAAAACTGATATCCCAGTTGTTCTTGGGTGGTACATCATCACATATTTCTAGACTACAGCTCTGCATACATCACTGCAGCTTTTAATTCCATTAAAGAGCTACGTAGAATATTTTTAATGAGGTAAAAGAACAGCTTAACAAAAGACACAAACAAGATTCTTTGTCCTCGGATGTTATTTCTTTTGGATCACTACGGGAAAATAAATAAGGGAAAATAATCATTTAAAAGAAACTATTAAGGCTATTTGAAGTCAGTGGAGCAAGTTTATACTGATGTCAATGAATTCTATTTTTTCTGTAACTTTATTTCACCAGACTTTCTTGATTAAAAATAAATAAATATATAAAATCTCCACATCTTTTTATTTTGCAGTGAAAAGGTATCTGCCCCTTTCCTGCCTGCTGAACTGAAGGAATGTCATAAATAAATAAATAAATAAATAAATAAAGCGTTCCTGAGCTCCTGATCGTCGAAATCACTTAGGTTATCTGATGGGTTAAAAATGTCTGCTGTGCAGTCACCACATACCTCTATCCCTCTCACGCAGAACACACATAAATGAGAAACATAATCACATACTACACTAAGACATATATTTTTTTCCTTTCACTTTAGCTTTTCTTGACAGTGATACTGTATGTTGAAAGAACACTTTTACCTAAAAGTGAGACAATTGTTTCATTCTGTCTTTGGAAATTCTGTTGGTTTTCCAGTACCCTGTAAATTTCTATATTCAAATAAATGCACTATGAATATGTGTGTGCATGTGCTGTGATCTTTTTTATGCAAGTATTCATTTTCTGGTGGACAGTCTGAAAACAGTTTAGAGGGAAAAAGAAATGTCAGGTCTCATGCTCAATGACACTTTCAACAACAAGCAGGGAGAGTTCCCATGACAAAGGCTCCCATTAAAGAGGTAGAGTTATTAAAGTTAGTTTGTTTTGGTTTGCTTCGCTTTTAATATCTAGAAACAGTCCTTATTGAATAATGCTGGGGAAGGATATTGGAACATTGAAACTTGAGCTAGAAATAAATGAAAAGGAAGTAGACTGTTATAAGAGAGCTGAATAATAAAATAACCCCAATTGGAGCCCAAGATATAGGAGAAGGAACTACCTACCATGGAAATAAATCACACTGTTCCTAGTGAAAAAGTGAGGATGCTGACAAGCCTATTAGCCCATCCACCTTTATGCACACACCCTATTTCTTCTTGGGGAAGTCTTGTACTATTGACCAAGGACAATGAAGGGTGAGTACAAGAAACATGTAGATAGCAACTGCAGTGGGGAGAGGGAGTAGAAAATGGATAGTTAATATATAACACTAACTTTTGTGAATTTTGTATTAATTTCTTAATTTGGACTATAAGTATTAAAATTGTAATTGGACTAATAATAAATTCTGCTTTTGGGTTAGATTGCTAAAATGTTAATTAGATAAGCAAGTACATTTTAGTTCTACAAATGACGGGTACATCCTTTGGCCACTAAAAGATTTTAAGTGTAGCACAAATAAGATGAACAGGGCTTGAAGGAGGGCAGGTTACCTGCTAGGAACAGTGAGACATTGCTTGAGTACACAGGGATAGAATTAGAAAAGCCAAAGTTCAGGTGGAGCTGAAGCTAGTGAGGGATTTGGAAAGCCACGAGAATGATATCTGTAGATACTTTGGCAGCAAAAGGAAGGCTAAAGGAAACTGCTGACAGGCTGCTCAATAAGGTAAGTGAACAATCAACAAAGGACATAGGAAAGGTTGTAATATCAATGCTTCCTCTTTTAGCTTTTACTGGTAAGGTCTCTTTTCAGGCACATGCATCGCTGAACTGAATAGCACAGTCTGGGGGAACAAAGAATTATTTTAAAGGAAACACTTCAGATATTAGGGACCATTTCACAAAATTGTTTATTCACAAGTATCCAAGGAACCAGACAAAATACATTTAAGAGTGAAAATAAGACTGGCTGCTGTCAATGTGAGGCCACCGTCTACCATCTTCAAAAGGTCAAGGCAATTGGAAGAGGTTCCTGATGTCTGGAAAAGGGCAGTTGTTACACATAGCTTCAAGAAGTGCAAGAAAGAAAGGCCTGGGGAAGGAACTATGGCTGATCAGCTTAACCTTAGTCCTGACGAAAATTATGGAGAAAATCTTTGCTGAAGACATGCCTAGCTACAAGAACAAAAATAAGGCAACTAGGAACAGCCACAATGGGTTTACCAAAAGCAAATCATACCTGATCAACTTGTTTGCTCTGTAGGAAGAGATAATTTACTCCTTGGACATGGGAAAAATGGTGAATATTATTTATCTTGACCTAAGCAGCACATTCAGCACAGGTGTCCCATAATATGCTTACAGCCAAATTGGTGAGATATGATTTCAACAGATTAACTACAAGTTGGGTGGAAAATTGTCTGGAACAGTGGGATCAAAGGGTTGTGATCAGCACTGTGAAGTAAAACTGGCAACTAGTGGCATTCCTCAGGGGAATGAAAGTAGAGCCAATACTGTTTAACTTCTTTATTATTGATTTGATTTGAGGATGAAATGCAACTTCAACAAGTTTGTGGATAATACACAGAAGAGTGGCCCATATATTAGGGGTTGCCTACACACACTACTTTTCAGGTCCCCCTGAAAAAGTACTGGCTTATTGTCATTGGTCTAGAAAACAGTTTTGTACAAAATAACTTGTTGGACCTGGTGGATAGCAGCCTGAACATGAGTCACAGTTGTGCTCTTGTAGCAAACAGACACATACTAGGCTGTATCAGAAGGCTTGGAGCCAGAAGGCAGAGGGAAACAATTATTCTCTCCTGTTCAGTGCTTGTGAGACAGGTTCTGAAGTAGTATGATATGCCTGAGACTCTCTGGTACAGTATAAACGAACATTCTGGAAAACGTCCAATGAAAGGCCAAGAAGGATAGTGAGATGGTACACAACAAATACAAGTCTAAGAGACCAAGAGAGATGGATTTCTTCTGCCAGAATTAAAACCAAATACTAAAAGGAGACCTATTTGTTTTCTTCAATTACCTAATGGGTGTGCATAGAAAAGACAGAGCCAGACTCCTCTCAAAGGTGTACAAAGATAAGACAAAAGGCAGGGACCAGAAGTTGCAGCAATAAGGGTAGCCAAGCACTGTAGCAGCTGAGACCAGACCAGAGAAACCAGGCCAGAGCGACCATGGAGACACCCACTTTGGTGATATTCAGAACCTAACCAGGAACATCCATGAACAACCTGAAGTAACGTGTCCCTACTTTGAGCAAGAGGTTGGACCACATGGCCTCCCAAGAACTCTTCCAACCTAAGCTATTTAGTGATTCGGTGATTTTAAAAATGAAAACATAATATATTTAGACTTCCAGCTATTAAGAAATTATTAACCTTATTTATACTAGTCATCTAAACCACTCATCTACAGCTAACCAGTACAACAACTTCCACTGACTATGGAGTAGTTCAAATAATTAATTTGGGAAAGATGCCTAATTTACAGCTGAATTGAGAGCAGATGAATCCTACTACCCCTAACAACAATCTTGTCATGATCCCTTCTTCACCAACTTGGGTGTATTACCAAACTTTTACTTTTAACAGTGTCTTAATTCCAGTGTTATTCCATACTGATTCAGCACAAAAGTACTCTCTTTTTTGATTTATTCATCTTTATACCATTTCTTATTAAAAATATATATCTTTTTTTACATCTCAAATTCAGAAATGTCATTACTAGTTCTGCTATCAGCTGATCCTCCTACTGATGCTGAGGTATATTTGACCTTCTCTTCCAGCCAGAGGTTTGATTATATCACTGACAGCCCAAAAAGCAACGACATACAAGTGATCAGTTCTTAGGTGTTCAGTCTATCAAGGTTTTATTTCTGCTCATGCTATGACTGAATACTAATGTCTAAAAATCAAAGCAACAGTTTCAAATTTATCCTCCTTTTGTCATATTTTTCCCCAATAGAAAATATTTATACTTTTCCGTAAACAGAAACTTTGAAAATATGGCAGTTTTTTTACACAGCTTAAATACATTCTTGGAAGTTCTTATAATTATTTGGTTTTAGCAATTTTACAGTGTGTTATTGTAACTATGAAAAAAATATATTCATGGATAACTTCATGAAGAAATTGAAAACTTTGATAAGTGCCAGTGAAAACAAAAACTGGAAATGAAATGGCTGAGGAAAATTTCTGGATGTTTATCATCTTCTATATTTTATTTTATTTTATTTTATTTTATTTTATTTTATTTATTATGTGCAGCAATATAGAACTGACTGAGATGAAGGCATATTATCACAGTACTTACTACCCATTCAGCTACATATTGTGCATTATCTGAGAAATTTAATTGTTCCAGATTCCTTTGTCCCATTAGTAGTTCATTCATCTGACCACTGTGACGGGCTTCCTGCAATCTTGTTGATAAGCCTGAAGTGGTTCCTGGAACAAATCCGAGGATTTTTGGCTACTATTATTTAACATTCTCCAGAATGAATTCCAGCATTCACTACGTTTTTCTGCTTTTCCTTTTATTCAAGTAATAATTGACAAATCCATTGGAGATATAAAACCATGTTAGTGAAGAGTATTATTTGATTTCTTTAATTTGCTTCCCAATTTCTGCAAAAATATTAGCTGAGCTTTTCTTACTCTTCAAAAATTTATGTCTATTTAAACCATTACAGACAGGTGACCTAGTGCTTCCTTAGGATCTGAGTTTAAATTTAACCTACCTTCTTGACTTAAATCTATATTTTTATAAACAGATATATAAGATACATTGGATTTTCAAATGAAAAAAACATGTTTTTTACATGAAAATCTTTCCCTCGTGTCATCAACATTTCATAATGTGGGAACCTCACTATATATTTATAGTGTTATATATATATATATGGATATATGTACTTATCTGTATATGGATACTTTCTGATGCAGATATGAATATATAAATTATAGCATTTTGGAGACACTATAGCTAAAGGTCCAAGCATTTCTGGCATACTATCTCAATCTGAATGTTTTTGCACAACATGTTTTGGGAAAAACAGAAATGATAAATTTTTAATATGTCTGATTTTTTTTGTGAATTCTTTGAGTTCAGTGGTACTTAGTTCTTAGCTCTGAAGCATTACTACTGAAAATAAGTTTTGCCACAAATGTATTCTAAAGAATTGGAGGGGTTTAAATATTGCAAGACTAGCACAACTGATAATACAGCACTTTCCAGTTAAACTCTAGTAGTAGATAATATGACATTCTGCTAAGCTTTCTGTATGCCTCAGACACTTCTTACTGTTGAAATGATTGTGCAGCCTTGGGGCTTCCCCAGCACCGAAAACAAGGGCAATATAATTAATAATAATATTAATAATAAATTAAGGCTAGGGTTTAAGGCCAGGTTGGATGGGGCTTTGAACAATCTGGTCTAGTGGAAGGTGTCTCTGTCCATGGCAGGGGGGTTCAAATTAGATGATCTTTAAGGTCCCTTCCAACTCAAACTGTTTTATCATTCTGATTCTCTATCTCCAATTTAAGATATTGCTCAAAAGTTTACATATATATAATATATATATATGCAATTATTTTGCTATTTATTTTAGACGAATATTACAGATTTTAGAGAAATGCTTCAATTTAAAATATTTAGCACAGAAGTTTCCAACAATTCACAGCCTAAGAAATACACTCATTTTTTGATTAATGTGTCTGTTTTCCAGTAAAAAGTAATATCACTCAAAAAAAAAAATATATATACATAAATTTGAAGAATTTACTAAATTGAACCCATCACTTCAGTCAGTGACCAAGCACTTAATATGCCAATATTCTGCACATACAGGTTAAGATAACAGTAGATTTTCAGCATAACACTTACTATGTCAGAACGTTCTCAAGATTCTTCCTAACAGGTCATTAAGGATACTATGAAAACCTTTGATGACAGTCAGTGTAGCCAGAGAGGTTATAAACACTAGTGCTTTTGCAGGGTGAGAAGGACCTAGAAAAGAGAAGGATTATGAGATGGAAAAACACTAAGTACAGAGACTGAAATGATGACAGTTATAAACATTGTGAATTGTACTCTGAGAGAGGCCACAGTGTGTTCCACTGAACAGAATTGCTGGTTATAAGAAGCTTGGAGGAGGAGGAGAAAGGGCAGGGAAGAAAGAGGTGTATGGTTATAAACTGCTTAATGGAATATTTGTCTCATACTTTGCTGGCTTAGCAGAAATGTCCAAGCTGCCTAATGGCTGTTCTTTTCACAGCTCAACGGGCACCAGGTTTCCTATCTCATGCGAGTTTTTCTAGTTTTTCTAGTCTTCACTGTGATGTTTAGAAGTGACAAGAGGAAAATGCTGGTTTTGACACATCTGTTCCTCTGAGAGCCAGTCAACAAATATTTGTTGGGTCACTTACTGATAGTCAGAAGCTACGGAAAAACAAATTTCTTCTATATTTGCCACTGATACTGTGTTGACACAGAGGTAAACTGGATGTAAGAAGGGAACTATGAATAACTCCCCTCATCTATCTGTAACTGTGATACTATGGTAGGAAGGAAGTTGGGCTGGAAGAGGAGAGATTAAGGGACAGTGTTGAAGAAGAAAGTTGCAATGATCATTGCACTGTCCTGTGTTGCTTTTGTTAAACAAGAAACTATAAGCCTATACGTAATAAAGCTAATAAGTGTATGATAACTCTATGATAACTGTCACTCTCGTTCACGCGATTGGCTCCAGGGAAAACATGTTCTGCAGTGGAGCAAAGGATTGAGGTGGGCAGGGCTTTTTTTCCGGCTTTGAGGCCACTTGAGGGAGCCGAGGGGGCCACCAGGACCCAGCAGCCCTCGTGAGGGTGGCTGACGAGATGTAGGCAGAGCCAGTAGCGTCAGCGGCGGGACATTTAAATCGGGCGTCACCGCCATTTTGCAGCTCCTTGCTGAGGCTATCGGCTTTGGGGCAGGCGTATTCTGCAGCAGAGTGAGGGATTGAGGCAGGCAGGGCTTTTTTTCTGGCATCGAAGCCACTCGAGGGAGCCAGCAGGACCCGGCAGGCCTCAGCAGCCCTGGCAAGGGAGGCTGACGAGGCATAGGCGGGGCCAGCAGCACCCCCTCCCCTGCCGTTCAAAAGCAGCCCCTAGGGCTGAAACTTGGTGGGACCACTGCCATGACTGGAGTGCTGCAATGACTGGCTATAGGCTCTTCAGAAGGGACAGGCAGCACAGAAGGGGTGGTGGTGTGGCTCTCTATATTAGAGAGTGTTTTGATGCTGTGGAACTCAAGACTGGGAATGATAAGTTTGAGTCCCTATGGGTTAGAATCAATGGGAAGGCCAACAAGGCAGGCATCCTGGTGGGGGTCTGTTATAGACTGCCAAACCAGGATGAGGAGACGGATGAGGAGTTCTACAGGCAGCTGGCAGAAGTTGCAAAATAGCCAGCACTTGTTCTCGTGGGGGACTTCAACTTCCCAGACATATCCTGGAAATAAAATACAGCTCAGAGGAAGCAGTCTAGGACGTTTCTGGAGTGCGTGGAAGATAGTTTCCTGACACAGCTGGTTAGTGAGCCTACCAGGGGAGGTGCCTTGCTAGACCTTCTGTTCACAAACAGTGAAGGACTGGTGGGAGATGTGGTGGTCGAGAGCTGTCTTGGGCGGAGTGACCAAGAGACTGAACAGAACAAACATTATGATATCCAGTCAGTAAAAACAAACAAACAAACAAATGGAGAAAGAAAAAAAAAAAAAAGGCAAAATAAAATCAACACCAGAGCAAAAACCTACCGTGGTTCTGAAACAAGTATAGGCAGAGAAACATCAGACATCTGTTCTTCAGGTAGCATAAATGCTGTCAACATTAATGAAGCATGCAAATTCACACCTACTGAGGGTCTGATCCCAGCTTTGGTCTGTGATGTTGCGGGTTTGTTTGTTTATTTTCCTTGTTTTTGTCACTATATTTATGTCTGTATTTTGAAAAGAAAATAACAGATATTTCTTCCATTAAAGAATGCACCGTGGTTTGGCTGACTTCTATGACAGTGACATATTAAGGCCATTAATCTACTTTTTTTTTTTTTTTTTTTTCATCTAGAGGTCTCTGTGGTAAGCAAAAACAGGTTTTCTGCTAAATGTCCTAATGGTAAGCAATATGACTTCACTTATAAAGGTTCAAAATAGATAAACCAGCTATCATTCAGTATAACAAGGAAATACAGTACTATCCCAAAAGTGGCATAGTTGACATACCTTTCTACGTTAATGAATTACTGAAACCATATAAGAACTGAATTAGCTTCATAAAAAGACTGAAGCATCCATAGGCACAGTTGAAGTAAATAATTTATTGGGCCACAGATCCTTCAAAGTGAACAGCAATTCAAGAGAGAAATACTTAACCATTAAATTGTGAGTCATAATGTGTTAAAGAGCATGCATGTCTTTTTAATTTTACAGTGTAGTGTGAAACCTTTCCCCATTAAAGTTAATGATAGAACACTTACTGACATCAGTAGTGCTGGTATACTACACACTATATACTTGTAAAGTATAGATCACTTCTATCAACCATGTTTAATGTGGAAAACAACTGAAATGAAGTGGAAACTTTAAATTTCCATGACATTTTAAGTAATTATTAGTATGTACCTTGGCTGACCAATTATTTAAATACGGCATCTCAAAATATAATCAGTTTTTTTTTCTCTGTTAAGGTCTAATAAATTGTTGGGCTAATACAAAAGCTCATTAAAATCAATGATAGTTGTTCCAGCAACTTCTCTGAGTTTGCACTACTTACCAAAAGTCTGAAAGCTGTAATAATAAGAGGAGTAGAAAGAGAAAAACAGAGGGCACAGCTGGGGCCCTCTGGTTGTTCCGTTTCTTGTGATTCTGTTGTTTGGAAAAATGTTGAACTGCAAAAACACTTCCTCACCAGTTTTGGTGCCTATCAGAACCTTTATGACCCTTGATGATAGTGGTCATAGTGTTCCTTCTGAACGCAGTGGACGGAATTTTAGTGTTTGTGCTGGCATAATGCTTAATTACATTATGCATAATTACTGTTTGCAGCTGGTCATACATCTCTGACACTGTGATCTTCCGCTGAGCTTTCTACAACTTCCTGAAGCTGCTCAGCAGCTGAGGAGATAAGGCTAATAGAGCAGGCAGCTTTTGTGAGACATATTTGTGTTACTCCTGCAATGTAAACTTGCTTTCCTAGTTGTAATTGTTTAGTCATCTGTAGGATATAGTTACATTTGGTTTACTCCTGGTAATTTGGATTAGAAGAGTTCTCGTAAGGCAGGCCTCCATGTCCTTGGGTGTTACCCAATCCCAAGGAGCCCACACAATTGCTTTCTTTGCACACCAGCAGGTCTGGTAATCTTCACAGGTCGTGATCATGACTGCAGCAGCCCTTCTAAATACTCGGTTGTTGGGCTTGTAACCTCTTTTTTAATGCTAAAAATGATTTCAAAAACATACCTAGCCTGCTGTACCTGTCCTGCTAGAGCATGCATATCTCATTTTCTCATGAAAGTGCAGTTTCTAGATACAAATATCAGAAAATTACAAGTTACTGTAAGCCACATGTTGTGAAATATTTTAACTGAACCAGGGCCATGCAAATAATTTTTTGTTAGAGTGGCAGTGTTCGTTTTGTTATCTATGAATGGATAGCTACCAATCTGAGGGGGTTTGTTTGCGTTCAATTAACTGTAATGCTTTGAAAGTGGAAAAATCACGCACCTCCTATTTTTTGAACTGGGATAGGATAATGAGGAGATTTTGCTTCATTGTGACAAAGCTCATCAGGGAGCTCCAATTCTGTGGTAACCTGCAATCTGGATGCTCGTATGGTCCAGATACACTATGGACATTATAAAATGTGATTTTTACGGTTTTTATTTTCAGACATGCCTTTGTCAAAGAAAGATGGTGGAAGACTGCTGAGATTCCTAGCAAGAGAGACAGACAGCAAAAGTTCAGACAAGTCTGTTAGTTTTAAGTCATTTCTTCTTTTTCTTGTAAACTTGTTGTGCATTACTGCACAACACACAGACTGTGACACTTGCATCTTTGTTCTTTAGGTTGGATTCTGTCGTTTTGAGCCCTTGCACATTCTCTGCCAGAAAAGCAGCTCCTTGTGGGTTTGGATGTCTTTGAGAACATTTTTGATTCCTGTGGATTTCATTGATAACCTTAATTCTGGACACTGCATAAGTGATTTTGCTTTTTGGCTGTCTCAGTGGCTCCCTCATCTGCAGCTCCTTAGGCTTAGGGAGCATCTCCTCTGGACAGATCTCACCTCTCTGACACTTCGGATTTTCTCCTTCAAAGACATTTTGAACTGGCAGAAAAGCAGCTCCTTGGTGATATGGCTGTCTTACAGAATGTGCATGGTTCTTGATGATTGCATTAATGGCTCTCATTTGGGAAGCAGCAGATGTCATTGTGCCTTTGGGCTGCCATAGTGCTTCCCTCATCTGTGCCTGCTGAATTGTCTCGTCTGGATAGCCCTCACCTTTTTGACACTTCTCTTCAGTTCTCAAGCTGATGGTTTCTCTGCATCTGACAAACTGATGACAGAAAACATATACTTTTAGAGACTGAAAACAATGAAAGAAGAGGCTGCCTTCAGCAGAGAAAGAAAAGAAAAGCAGAATTATTTGAGTTCTACTTTCAGTTGTGTTTGTCACATAGTAGAAGTACTCGCTGAATTACAGACTGTACTGGATACTACTTTGTGTGCCCTGATTGCTAAGCTCTGTATATTCCCACCACTTTCACAGGTTACATTTGTAATTGCAACTACATAGTGAAAATAGAAAATCAAACTCTATGAGACGGACCAATGTTTAATCTTACACACTTCTAAGTTACACAGGAAGATACCTTTAATTAAAGCACAGACCTTTCCATCTTGTGCAGATGTTGCAATCTCTCTGTCTTTGGGAATAGCCTTTTCTTGAGCTGTCCTTTCCAACTCATGATCACAAACATCTGTGGAAATCTTTGGGACTTCCTTTTTCATAGCTGCATTGCTTACTGCAATGGAAAGAATAAAAAAAAAAAAAAAGTGACTGAACAATGAACAATATGAGGAGAGGAAATACACAGAAAATGGACAGAAGAATTGTTGATGGACATGTTATCGCCTGCTGTTTTGCCATACCTGAATTGCCTGAATGTCAGGGCTCAGAGTGGACTGAGGTCTTTGTGTTAACCAAAGGCGTAAATTCTAATACCGTGACTAGACTGCAGAAGCAGCACCTCAACACTGTGCTCATGGTCTCCAGGCCTATTCTGCTTGGCTATAAATTGAGCCTTTATCATCCACAAATTTGTCTATACAGGGTGTAGTGGGTTTACGTGGCAAGGTTTTGGTAGCAGGGGGCCATAGGGGTGGCTTCTGTGAGAAGGATCTAGAAGCTGCCCCATGTTTGGTAAGGGTCCCACTGCTGACCAGAGCTGAGCTGGTAAGTGATATTGTTTTGTGCCTCTGTGAGAGCATATTTAAGTCGGAAAAAACAAACAAACAAACAAACAAACAACAAAAAAAAAAAACGCCGCACCACACAGCAGCTGGGAGAGTGAAAGGAGTGAGGAACAGCCTTGCAGGTGCCAAGGTCATTGAAGAAGGAGGGGGAGAGGTGCTCCAGGTGCCAGAGCAGAAGTCCCCTGCGGCCTGTGGTGAGGACCATGGTGAAGCAGGCTGTCCCCCTGCAGCCCATGGAGTACCACGGTGGAGCAGGATTCCACGCTGCAGCCCATGGAGGAGACCACAGTGGAGCAGGTGGACCTGCACCGACGGAGGCTGCAGCCTGTGGAAGACCCCTGCCGGAGCAGATTCCGGGCCAGACCTGTAGCTCATGGAGAGGAGACCACACAGGAGCAGGTGACCTGGCAGGAGCTGCTGCCCGTGGGGGATCCAGGTTGGAGCAGTTTGCTCCTGAGGGATGGACCCCATGGTACAGACCCATATCTGGAGCAGTTCTTGAAGAGCTGCTGCCTGTTGGCAGCCCACGTCGGATCAGTTCAGCAAGGACTGCATCCCGTGGGAGGAACCCCACAGCACAGGTGACAAGAGTGACCGAGAAGGAGCGGTGGAGAAGAAGCGCTATAGACTGACCATAACCCCCATTCCCCCGTTCCCCTGTGCCGCTTGGGGGGAGGAGGTGGAAGAGGGTGGACTGGGGGGAAGATGCTTTTGGTTTCTTTCCTCTGTTTCTCACTTCTCTAGCTTCTTAGTAATAGACAGTAAATCTTACTATCTCCCTATGCTGAGTCTGTTTTGCCCGTCACAATAATTACTGCGCGATCTCCCTGTCCTTACCTCAGCCCTTGAGCCCTTTTCATCATATTTTCTCCCTGTTCCTCTTTGAGGAGGGGGAGTGAGAGAGCGGTTGTGGTAGAGCTCAGCCACCCACCTGAGTAAAACCACCACACAGGGGCAAGCGTTTGCGTGTGTCTTCAGACAACTCAAAGATCCCAGTTCTTTCCAGCAGCTCAGCACATATTTGAAGCTACCTCCTTATGCCAAACTCCTTTCTGTGTACCAACATGTAAACCTGTTTCTTAGGTCCCACTGAGATCAATGAATGTGCTTTTCTGAGGATGGAGGCACTGAACAACTTGGAGCAATGTCCTGTATCTGTATCCTAAGAGCAGTCCCACTGCTCTTGTGAAAGTAAAGGCAGTTGCCAAGAACTTGATCCATCATGCTCTTTTGTGAGCCTTTACTCTCAAGCTACTTCTTACCTGCTTCATCAGTATCCTGTGTCAACGTAGAAGCCCTGTTTGTCTCTGGAGTCACTTGCTCCCCGAGAGAAACCTGTGCACAAAACCTTCACTTCACTGAGGGATTTAGTGCAACATGTAAGAATTTTCTATATTTCTGCCGCTGTCTTAAACATCACAGAGAAGTATGAATGGGAAGCCCCATTCATTACCACATTCAAACAACACTGTACAGGACACCGTTCTAAAATCATTGTTTTTCACTGCCAAAGGAGGGCGGCTATCCGCAGAACATCATGATCTTACTGTACCAAGTAGCGCTGGAGAAAGAGGCAAAGCAAATAAGGATCGGCATCTCGGTATACGTGCCGAATGATATAGTTGTTAATTGATAAAGTTACCTCTTGGCTTTGAAAGGCTTCCGCTGGGCCTTCTTTGGAGGTTGTTCCACTGCACTCAGCTTCCCTGGTGCTGCTTGACACTGGGAGCTGAGTGGTACCTGAGGTCTCCTGAAGACAAATACAAAGAATCACATAATTAACAGTAATCTGGATTTTTGTTTCTGCCTGTGAAGGGATGTCACAAATCAATTCTATTTTAAGAGGTGTAATCCCAAACGGTTCCTTTATGGCAGTGTACCATGAAGATTTATCAGGTTACAAGCACCACAAGGAACCCATGTACTGGGAAGTTTGAACTGTCAAAGATAAGTGAGGCTCAAGGAGGGCAAGTCAGAGCGTGACATACGCATGCAAGCTTGAGTCTGTATAACAGCTGAGAGAGCCACATAACATTAGGAGGTATAGAGTTAACACCCTAGGAAGTCGAAAAGAAAATGGGGTGCAAATTTTTCCATGTCTTCTCTGTTTAAGGAGGATAGTAGAGGATCACAGAATCACAGAATCACTAAGGTTGGAAAAGACCTCCAAGATCATTTGGTCCAGCCGGCACCCTACCACCAGTGTCACCCACTAAACCATGTCCCTAAGCACCAAGTCCAACCTTTCCTTAAACACCCCCAAGGACGGTGAATCCTGGAATAAAGCAAATAACAGTATTTTTCCCTTGAGCTCTTTAGCAGGGCAGACCTCATTTTTTAGTATTAAAAATGCCATTGTTACCTCTGCAGATTTGTGCTGGTGCTGGGAGCGAGCAAAGGTGGTCCTTGAAAGGATCATCTGCCCATTCTCAAACTGTTTCCTCACTGCAGCCAGACCACCAGGCACAGTACAGGACTTGATTTCCTCTGAAGTCTAGAGTGATCAAATAAGGCCAGGTGTTTTCCATTTGCAGTAAGAAGATACCATGCATTTCAACAAGAAACAACAAGGTATTCTAGAGCATAAATGAAGCAGTTCATATATTCTCAACAGGGTTTGGTTTGGTCAGGCTTCCTGCAGTTCTTCCTTTTGGGGAGAGAGAGCTAATTGCAGCATTGTTTGCAGTGTCAGGAGGAGGGAATTTGAACCTTCTCAGCCCAAAGAACCGCCAGAATCTGTTCCGAATACGCAAGGGCAAATAGGAAATAAAGAAGCCGGTGGGCAGGAATTACGTGGTTTAAAAACACCTGGACTCAGAAGGCTGCTTCCCGTACGTGGCTTTTGGGCTACCTGAGCACCCATACCTGAGCTATTTTATAAGGTGGTAATTTCAAATTCTTTAGTTTGAGCATCAAGAGCTCTAAACTCACTGTGCTCCTGAATATGATTTTATTATTCGGCAGTAGAGAATATTTGTTGTGATAAAGAAACTGCCTTGTTTTGTCATCATGAGCAAATAGGATAACCACGTTTTTGACCTCTCTCACAACTATGGTCCTCATACATGAAGTTCAGGGAAAGGTGGACTGAAAGGAAGAGTACTTCCGTGAATTAATGGGGATTGTCCAAAAGACCGAAGACATATAGCATAAAAAATCTCATTTGGTAGAGACAGAGACTGATGGATGACTATGTTTACTACATAGGTTTCCTAATTTTGAAGTTAAATTTTGATCCACACTATGATCCATCTGATAGCTTGCTTGTAGAAATAAAGATGGTTATGATCTGTCCCTGTGCAAAGCAAATGTAGAATTAAGATAATGAGACACTGGTATCTTACATTGGCAAAGCAGTTGCTGCTCTCTGCCTTGGAAACTGCAGCCTGATAGAGAGCCATTTTTTCTTTCAAGTAGACATTCTCCTGGAAGTCCATCAGCTTGTTGGCAGTGTCTCTTCTGGAAGTCCCCCTACAGGTTTGCAACCACCCACTGAAACGACAAACAGATATCATAGTTAGGGAGAGGGAGATGGGTGCATGTGTTTCAAATCTTGAAAGAAAAGCAGTAGGCAAAATGAACAGTATTTCCACCTTTTTCGCAACTGTGTCATACTTTTACTTTAGAACACACCAAGTACGGAGCATTCAATTTGTGGAAACCAGAAAGCCACAAATAAAAGTTATTTGTTACCAAAGCAATGCATCACCAAATCCAAACTATCTTCACCAAACGAGAAAATGAAGATACTACTTTTTCGTAATTGATGAATGTTGCCCATATTTTTGATACCACATTTGTAATTTGAGGTTGTCTTCATCAAAAGTTATCTTCTCAAAACATAAGACACCATTCTGTTGTGGTTTGTTCCAAAAGTATTTAACGGGCATCAGTCACTCCACAATACAAAAGACAAAATGGAGAAATCTGGAAAGCTTGTTTTGCATTGACAAGAACATCACGTTCTCTCCCTGGGAGGCCTAGGCGCTGCTCTGATATGAGTGCGGTTGCCCCTTCTCTCATCAGAGATCGAGTGCATTGAACTAAAGTGAGAAATAAGACCAAAGTGGTAAGGCTAACCTTCAGTGTTGATGTTCTGTCCATTTCCTGAGGACATCTTCTCAAAGATTGCCCTCCCCCTTTTCACTCTGGACTCCATCAGAGAAATGTCTGTATGGCTCCCAGGCTGACTAGTCAGTGCTGGTGGCAGCGAACTTCTCCCACTTTCTGCTTCCTGTTGGAAGACATTGAGGGGATGTGAGTTAGGAGCAACTGTTAGGAGACAGGTAGGGTTTTCAGGGGGCAGAAGGGATATGAAGAGGCAGCAGATTGGAAGGGGGTGCTGTTCTGGCAGTAGTGTTCTCCAGAATGCTCTACGGTAAATTTCTGTGGCACTGCAGGTTGAGAATTGTGAATTTGCGTGCTGCTTAGCTGATAGTTCAGTGCACCATCATGCTTGGCAGTATCCTGCACTTTCCATCTGCCGTGGTCTCCTTGCAAAACAAGGTTATTTGGCATAGTTGCACATGCTTTCCTCGTGGTGAAAAAAGTGCTAGAATCACAAGTCCTCGGTGATATTGAGGGAATCATTTCCAACTGCAGAACCTTCCTGCACTCACCTTCATGCCACCCAGGATCTCAAAGTGGCTCTGAAGCTCCTTTACAATGATGGGGAAGGTCTCAATCTGGTAAGGGCTGTCCAGGGGCTCCTTCTTGATCACTTCCACCCTCCCTCTGTCTGCCGGGACTTCCTCCACGGTCCTGCCACGGCTGGTTTTCTCTGGTGCCAGGGACCATCTGGCTGGCAGCATCAGAGTGCCAGGCCAGGTGTCGGAGCACTGATGGACTCCCATCTCTCCCTGAGGAGCTTCACAGAGCCCTTCTGCGCAGTCAAGTCGGGCTGCTCCATCGTGCCCTGCCAATGCAACAGGTACCTCATGACATAGCTTGTATTTCAGACTGAGCTTCAGTCTGTATTGTTGGGTTGTTAGGAATTTTTTAATTGCTTGCTTTGTTTGGAGACAAATATTTAACCAGGATTTGAGTGCTCTTCAGTATTTCACAGGGAGGAAGAAGCACAGGAGAAGCGCAAGGTTTCTGCAATCCAAGGGTATTCATGAAGGAAATTCTGTTGTGACATGTGCGCTTGTCAGCAAAGAATTTGACTTTAGGCCTCAACCTGACTTTGAGCCACTTTTCCCACTTGCTCATGGTCACTTAAATCACTACAGAATGCTGATGGAAATTCATTCTTATGTAAAATACTTGGTGAAGACTGCACATCTGAAACTGTCAGTAATTTGAACTGTTTCCTGGGCTTCGTAGAGCCTTCTTAGCCTTTATGAAAATGCAGGAAGAAAATCGGGGGAATAAGAAAAGCCAACGAGATTTGGAGTTGGGCTTCATTGGCCTTTAGCATTTCATACCGTCTTTGCTGACTGTACTTCTTAACTTTGTCTGGCCACTTGTAGAGTTAACTTGCTTAAATGAAGGGGAGAGCAGACAAAGTATGTACATTATGAGAGAAGGACCAACATGTTGCCTGTGGGGGCTGTAACTCATTCGAGCCTATGCGTTTTCCAAACTGCTGCAGTCTAGCTCCCAGGACCCAGAGGAAGGGACAAAATAAGGGCTTAGCTGCTTTTTGTTCTATGGCCATGCTGGGAAGGAAGGCAGAGGAGTGCGAGAGAAAGGACTGGAAGCTGCTTCAGTTCTTCCCTCTCTCTGGTGACTAATATTCACTGGCCTACATTACTAGAGGTTCTCTTTGCCACTAAAGACTCCCTGAAAGTGCATGTGAGAGCTAGCTGCATGCTTCTGACACCGTCACTTGAAGAGCTTGTAGTTTCTTCTGCAGGTAAGCAGAGCCACAAATATCTGCAGCGTTTCATTTTTGTTTTTTCTTTTGCCCCCTCCTGCCTGTTTATCACGTGAACAGTATCAGGCTTTGCGCTAGACCACCTATGTCCAAGAAGATGCATGAACTTTTGTATTCATAAGGAGCAACTCTTACCGCTTGGCTCTTCTCAGTTGAATTTTTGTCTTGTGACTCTGCTGCACACATTGCGTGCCTGTTTAAAGGAAGGCAAATGTAAACATTCTCTTATTCGCTGGTCTTATTTGACTAATGAACATGAAGCTTGATCAACAGTTCACAGTATGCATTGGAGAAAAGCCTCATCTTACCTCATCTGCCACAATCTCACTTCCAAGAAGTGATGACCGCAGGAAGAGGCGCCGCCTTTTTACCTGCCTGTCTTCATTGTGAGCACACAATCAGTCCACAGGGTCCAGGTTAACATCTCCATCTGTTGACATACAGAAACCAAGACAACCAAGCCAGCATGTCAGCTTTCCTTACCCCAAAAGATTGACCAGAGGCTCCCTGAGGCAGAATCTGTTGTTGGTGCACAACCTCTCCCAGAAAGAACTTGGTGTCCTTAGGGACAAGTTCTTGGGCAGATCATTGCAGTAGATAATAAAAGCTCTCAAACAGAGAGAGCATTGGTTTTTCATTTTTATTCTCTGCTACTCAGCTACCTTAAATTCTGTCTTCGAGCTAACTGGCTTTAGTGTTTGACCAGCTCTGGCATGTTGCCCTTGGTTTTCTTTCATTTATGCATGGTGTGGGGTTTTTTTTCTTTTTTTTTTTCTTTTTTTTTTTCTTTTGATACCTAAGACAAGTATCAAAATATCAGGAAATTTACTCTTGAGGACGTTTTCTCTTCCTGTAGTATGGAGAAGACTTCTGACTTTCAGGCTGCAGCGCTTTGGCCAACAAACCTTTTGAAGAACTCTCTAACAGGCCAACCCATTCTTTCTGAATGGGGAGTTAAGGGAGAAATCCAACATGGATTTTTTTGGACCTAGAGAGAGTGAATCAGCAAGCGAAGTCAGTAGTTTGTAGTTGCAATGTCATACCTGGAATTCATAAATCAACTCGGTGCTCATGGTTGGGCTGAAAGGTGACACAGAAGAATGTGCTGCCTGTCTGTGTTAGGGTACTGTCTGCTGTGCATATGTGCTCAGCTGACAGTTAATAAATGTCCTTGGAAATACACTGCAGGGGGACAGAGCAGAAAGAGTTTCCCATGTTGTTTCAACCAAAGCCCTGTTGCTTGAGTTTAAATAACTCTTTCTGAGTTAGGCGTTAGAGTTCTGTAGATATGCTGAGTTAGACATGTTACATTAATAATTGTTCCTGATTTAGCTGGTGGGTTTCAGAATGGATTTCTGAGCACATGAAAGAGAGCCACGAGGATGATTAGAGCATCTGTCTTATGAGGAAAAACTAGGCGAGCTGGGCCTGTTTAGCCTAGAGAAGAGGAGATTCAGAGGGGATTTTATCAACGACTTCAAATATCTGAGGGAACAATGTAAAGAGGATGGGGCCAAACTCTTCTCAGTGGTGGTCAGTGATAGAACAAGGGGTAATGGGTATAAATGGAACCAAAGGAGGTTTCATCACCTTATGAGGAAGAACTTCTTTACGGTTCAGGTGACAGCACTGCAACCGGCTGCCCAGAGAGGTTGTGGAGTCTCCTTCCTTGGAGATACTCAAACCCTGATTGCATACAATCCTGTATAATGCGCTTGAGGTAACCCTGCTTCAGCAGGAGAGTTGGACTAGATGATCTTTGAAGGTCCCTTCCAACCTCAACCATTCTGTGATTCTGTGATTCTACAGAAAAAACAATAGGATAAAAATAATAATAATATTTTTTTTGACAAATATTATTTTAAATTATTATTTGCTGAGTTCCTAGAGGTAGTGGCATTGCACTACCCTGTATACAAACCACTTAAAATCCGTGCAGTTATTAGTGTTTACATAACTATTTGGGCTTATTGCTCGTATGAATGACACCTCATCTCAAACAAGGTCTTGGAGGATAGACTACTTGCACTTATTTATTATTGCTGGAATGCCTTGACAAGAGAATTGACTAGTTCAGATTTCTGTTCCCTGTGGGAAATGGGAGAGGATCAGAACAACAACAAAAAGAAAAGATTCATGTAATCTTCCATGTATTTTGTCAGGGTAAAATAACAGTAGTAATAAATTGTTTTCACAAAATGCTGGAAGATATGTAAGGGCTAGCTATTATTATCATTCACAGAAGACTATAGAGAGCACATACCAAGGAAAGAAATATGATTGTGTCCCAAGCTCTGTAAACCCCACATATCTGTAGTAGGTCAAGACTACAACTTGCAGGTCAGCAACTCTTTTTGTTCCATTCACTGATGCTGGACATCTGGTCATATCTAGTGCTGTGCAATTCCCAAACCAAATTCTTTCTTGGGTTATTATTTCTTCGGAGTAAAGAGAAGAGTTGTCAAATGTTGCTCCTGAGAAGTGCAAGTCTACAGTAACTGTTAGTTGTGGTAGATCATAAAGCAAAGACTTGATTTATTTTTATTGTTTTAATTGTGAAGGTACTTACCATGGTATAAACAAGGAAGCAGTCATTAATTTTATAAATAGCTTAAGTTATTATTCTTATTAAGCTTTTTAAAAAATATTTTAAATACTCTCAGAGGAATTAAAATTCAGAAATCAAGTTTTGTAATTTACTTTTTCAAACACTTTTCTTTAAAAGAACATTAAAAAAACAGTTTTTGAAAAAAAAATAAAAAAAAGAAGAACAGAGAGTGGGGCAGAATAATTTTATTTTCAAGAATGTGTCTTTTTGCAGTCTCCACATCTAAAAGTTGATGGAAAAAACCTGCAGCTGATCAATGGAATAATAGTGCCTTTCCAGTTTTAAAACTGATGCGAAAAGTGTGTTATGATCTGTGAAAATGGTTGAGTTGATACTGGTCCTTTGGTACACAAAGTTGGGGAAGTCAATATGAACTGGGCAACACAGAGTAATATGAAGTGGTCCATGGAATAACAAAACAGCATGTTTTTAATAAGCCATTTTATGTGTCATTTTGTATGTTTTTTATAGTTGAAAATTCAGGTATATAGAGAAATTGAGATCAAAAAAGATGACTAGATTAAAGGATTTAGTCTGATTTTCTGACTAAATATTCATTGAATTTTATCTGTGCACCTTGTAAGGTTAATTATTTACATAATCTAGTTGGAACGAGCCACTCTAGAGACATCTTTATATACACAAATGTAGTACAGATGTATCTGTATGTAGGCAGTTCTTTATTCCCACAGCAGTTAGTTTACATCATCGTGATTTTGAAAGAGCAACCAGAAGGAAAACATGATATGTATGTCATAGGATGAGAACAGTATTTGGGAAAGTGAAACAGGAAGCTGAATAACTATTTCAAAAGTGTACTGCAATTTTTCTATGTTATTGCTAGAGCTGTTTGCACCTGGTAATTCAGACTGATGAAGAGTTCAATATGCCTTTGTCCCAGATGATATTTATCTATCATGTAAGTGTTGACCACATCCCAGTGGAGTATATATAATAATTAGACCTACAGTGAAATACACCTTCCTAACTGTCTACTTCTGCTTCACTTGTAGGTTAAAGGCCAGAATCTGAAACTCAGTTCTGTTAAAAACATATTAAATATGATATTAGTGGTCTAAAGCTATATACTTCCCTGGAGATTCCCACTTTTAATAACCTCCAGGATAATAGATAAAGCAGAGGGCAGTAATCATTACTGAAATGGATTTTCTGGCAGAATTAGACATCACCTCCAGGAATCAATAATCATTTTAAGCTAACGGGGTGATTAAATGACCTTCTTTTTATTTTCCTTCATGTTGAGTTGCTTTTTATCTTGATTTAGAGCCACACAGTCAGAACAAAGATAAACAACAGACTGGCAACATTACAGAAGCACAGTCAGACCTATCCTCTATACGAGTAAAAGTACTCTACGCTTTAATCAATGCATTTTATGCCCAATCTGTGACTTCTGAAGAACTAAACTAAAAATTCTAGATGCAGAATATATTAATGGATTATACCTGAGGCTAGTTCTTGTTTTTAAAAGATTTGCACCATTAGCTTTGCTGCAGCAGGTGCTATATTTTTTGTATTTAATAATTCATTGCTCTGGAGTTTGCTTGAGGATATCTGTGGTGAATGATAACACTTTCATTAATCCTTTCAGACCATATGGTCTTCTTCCACATATTCCTTCTGTGTGTGGAGGAGTGTTGGATGACTACGTTTCTTTTTTTCCTCCCCAAGGAGATTGGGAAGCACCTAACTTTGGTGTACTACAGGGCAAGAGCTAACCAGATTCAGATAAGACTTTCAAAAAGCCACCTTTAAATTCTTATGAAATTTAGTTTCTCGTATTTAAATCCAAAGCTCTGTGGTTGTTTTTGTTTGTTTGTTTGTTTTCCTTATCTTCTGAAACATTTGCTGATTTTTTTCTTTTGTTGTTGTTGTTGTTTTGTTTTGTTTTGTTTTGGTTTGGTTTGTTTTGTTTTGGTTTGGTTTTTTTTGGATGCAGGATGTGAAGGGGGATGCAATCTAACTGAAAGGATTAGGAGGCTGCCTGATCAGCCTCTACAAAATAATGAACAGAGCAGAAAAGTCTGGAAGTACACTAACAGAAAAGTCAAAAAGAACTGCATTGTCAGTATCAGTTTGAATGATCAGAGAGAAGGATATGCTAGTAAGCACATAATACAGAACATAATCTATGGGACAGTGGTTCTAGTAGAGTATATAGTACTCTTTATTCTAAGAGTTGTTTGGGGATGATTTGTGAGCAGCTGTTAAATCTTTTACATGTTTCTTTTGTTGATACTGTTGTTGTTTCAAAGAGCTTTTATGTAAAGCTAAAAAAGTGCTCCTCCTTGTCCCATGAAAATGAGTTCAGATTTGACTGAAAGAGGAAATTTAGTCATTTATAATATGATTTTCTTCCCTAGCTTTTTTAAAAATATATGTAATGTAGCTGTTTTTCCAATGTCTGTTCGAGGACCTTGAAAATCTGATCCAACACCAACACAAAAGCATTGTGCCTTTGCTAGGAGGGGTAGATACTGATGGGGCAACTGTAGCAAAGACAGAACATGACCAAAGCCAATGCCATTATTCTACCTCATTCGTTTGCTCTCCAAACTCCTATTTATTCTTGCAATGCCATTCAGTCACCGACTTCATTGCTTTTCTTCTCTGATTGTGTCAGTTGGAATGAGAGCTTCTTAAATTCCAATTAATGCTCTGAGGTAGTAGATTAAGACAAACTAGACTCTCTTTTTTTGTCGTCCAGAAATAGGAATCTGCAGCTTGTCTTTGCCAATAGAAGGTTTCCCTGGAAATGCCTTTATTAAAATAGTTTTCTAACCAAATCTGAAACGTTCTGCACTAGTGTTAGAGGGTTTTGGACTCTGATGTACAGTAGATGGCTGTGAAGGCAGCAGCTTCCTTCTCTTTTTTACTTTCAAAGAAAAAAATAATCTAAGGAGCTAAGTGTAAATAGCTCTATTATATGTCAAGATTCATGAACCAAAAATCCCAGAATTTGTTGCAAATAATTCCTTATATATTCCCTTCTTTGCGTATTTTCAAAAATTCTTTTAAAATTATGTGGTCTTGCAGCCCAGAAAGCCAAATAGATGATCTTTAAGATGATCTCATCTCACAATTGATAAAGAAAAGCAGGCATCTCATTAACATGAGAAGAATTCGCCCATTGGACATGGAGCCAGTCCAGATGTTAAGTGTTAAAATGATGTCAAAGTTTTAGGTACTCAAAGTTAGGTGGGAAGTATCCTCCTATGTGAATGTCCATTTAGTCCGTTCAGAAACTTCTGTTTGTGTGTCAGGAATGTGAATCCTGAAAGCTTAATTTCAAATAATGTACTTAATTTCTAAACAGCTTAAAAATCCTATTATAGATCAGCAGATCTTTTGTTCAGGATATTTAAATGGACAGTTATGAGCTATACATCTATACGTCTGAAATATATATTATAAATACACCATTCTTATCAGCGTGATTTCAATAGGTGAGGATTCATTGTGTTCCAAAGAAACAGATCTGCCAAACAAGTTGTACAGATAGCTTAAATTGCTAACTCTGTTAACAGTAGAGTGATTAGCTGAAAATGTTCATTGTAATAAAGAAAGGCTGAAGGTATTTTATTTGACCCTCTTCACACATATATTTTGTACAAAATTATATAAAGAAAACAGTGGCAATTACTCCATGAAATGTGTGGGTTAAAATAACATCAAATAATTACTATTTGCCAAATATTTTACCTTAAAGCTTCAAGATCCTTCTGTCACTACGTCATACATGCAGACATAATGTGCTTTAAGAATTAAAGCACAAGAGGAATTAAAGCATATGTGGAACATAGGAGGTTCTGTCTAAACACCAGGAAGCACTTTACTGTGTAGGTGTAGGTGATGGAACATGGCCAGAGAGGTTATAGACTTTCCCGTCCTGGAGATCTTCAGAAGTTGCCTGGACATGGTCCTGGGCAACCTGTTCTAGCTGTTCCTGCATGAGCAGGGGGTCTGGACCAGACATCTTCCAGAGATCCCTTCCAACCTTAACCATTCTTTGATTCTGTGAATTCTTAAGGGAATGAAGCTTGTTCTCATACTGCTGTAGTAAGCTAAGCTGTGTTTCTGGCTAGAATCTTAGATTTTTACAATATAGTAGGCTGAGGAAATTGGCTTTATTGAACAACATCCATTATTTCTGTAATAAAGTTCAGTCAGGACATTTCTGACCTTCCTTATCATTCCTAAATTAGTTATGCTTACCAGATCACAACTTTCTCCGAGTATTAAATCAAAAACTAGAGAGCCAAAGCAAGCCTTCTGACTGTGAACCAAAACTATCAATCCATTACTGGAAAAAATCTTAAAGACCTTCCTACAGGAAAAAAATGATGGCTAACGCTCAATAAGGTGTTTTTTTTTTTTTTTTTTTTCTTCTTCAATTCCAGACTAGCTCAGTAGGAAGGTAAGATTCATGAAATGAAGAAGAATTATATCATGTTATAATGTCTGTCCTATTTATGAGTATACCCAAATGCTGGAAACTGGTGAGCCAACTGATTCTGATTCAGGCACCTCTAAAATCATATACTGTCAGAAAGACTGAAAACTAAACATCCCACAGGTTATGTATTATAGATTACATATTACCTAGGTCAGCCTATAACAAATGAAGGAAGCAAGAACAGCAGTGGAAAGAATTAATTCTGAATTTGTCCAGTGAGAACTCCCATCTTCATAACAATGCCAAGCAATTTATTAGGAAGAGAAAAATTTCACCAGGAAACAATAAACTGGGATTTTTCCACTACCAGATACTTTTTGTAACATATAAGTATATTATCTCTACTAATTTTGCTTGTTTTGGTGGGCCTTTTAGAATACTGTTTTGTTGTGAAAACTTGAGGCTGGACTCCAATTAATAGCCAGAAACTACAGGGGAAAATAAGGTAACTAATAGTCGGTGTTAATATGTTAAGCATTTTTTGATAAGAAAGATAAGAAAGCTAGCACACATGGAAATCACATGAATAAAGCCATAAAACCTATCACAGTGAACCACATCACGCAGTAATTAACTCTGAAGAGAGTTCTATATTCCAAGCTTGAAACAGGCTAAATGATGGTCATTAAGGTCCATTTTTCACAGTTAGAGAATGCAAAGCCTGGCTCCTCAGCTGGTGCAATTCAGCTCCAACCACCTCAGCTGGGAGAGATGCTCCCAGCTCTATCTGCTGCTTTCCAGCACAGCCAAGGATAACACACTTCATAGTCAGTCTAGCTGATGTGCACAACCTGACAGTGTGTTCACTTTTGAAGAAATAAGGTGATAAATTTTGGAAAGCAAGTATTCTAATTGACATGTAGCATGAGTGCATGCCCAATGGAAACACAAGCTGAATAACAAAATAACTATATATGTTTCAATGCAAATAAATAATGAATGATATATTATTCTTGATTTTTATCTTTTTTTTTTCCTGTATGTATTCATATTTAAATGCTTTACACATTAACATTGTAGAATAGATACTGGATGAGATTAACACGAAACTTGCAAATTATACTCATGGTGCATATTTTCAATCATTAATGTATTGTTTCATTGTTGTTAATGATAGAAGACTGGAATCTGTCTGACTTCAACAAATAGATTTAAATGTCTTTGGAACCTAAAGAATTTGTATTTATAGAGATGATTTATTTTTATTTTTTATTTTTTTTAAGGAAACACAATTGGTAATGTCTTCAGTAACTTGGGGAATAAAGTCACTGCAAGCTTCCTTTATGACAAGTGCATGAGTCAAGTGCACATTCTGTGCTGCTTATAATATTAACAATAAGCAGTTCAGGGGCTTCAAGTTGTAACATGTCATATGAAAGAAATAAGTAGTTTAAAGAGTTAGTGACATCTGCATTCACAATCAAGAAAGCTGTCATACAGACTCAGTCCAAACTGTGCTTTGGAGGACTTGGGAGACATAAATTACTGAAGTATTTCATACCTAGCTTTAAGAGAAAACAGGAAATGTGGCTGTGTTTGTATCAAAATCAAGTATTTTTAGACCATTAATAATTTTCATGCCTCAATAATATTAAAAAAAAAAGAAAAGGAAAGATTAAAAAAAAAAAAGATGCAAGTCTTACTTTAATTTTCTGATGTTCATAAAAAAACCTAACAAGTTCACATATAGCTGTTTTCAAAGTATTTTGTTACAAGTTGTGAGAATTGACACTGAATTAATCAAAATAGATATTTAACATCATATTAGAGTCCTTTTTTTTAAAGGCAAAACTGAAAAACGAAATTCATAATTCCACATTACTTATTAATAAAGAAAGTAAAAGAATTATTCTCTGGCAGAAAGTCATGAATCTTATCTCAGTGAGTGGAATATGTGTTACAAGTATAATTTAATTTAAATGCATGTGTTATGGTTTTCAGAATGTTTTTATTTTTGATTATAAAAGTACCTATAAAGTTTATTTTTGATGATGAATGTACCTATAAAGTATATTTTTGTCTTCTTTAACCTTTTAAAAAATATCTGTTTGGTTTTGATTTTTTTTTCATTGTTCAGAGCATAAAACCTCAATATTGAACAGATGCTACACTATCTCTTTAGAGGACTAATTTATTCAAGCAGTATCTTCAAGCAGTTTAATGTGTCAATTTTATGTGAATATATGCAAACACAGTGGTATAAATTGAGAAAGAAGCTTTGAATTAGTATGTTATGCATTATTTGAATAACTGATTTAAGCTTACCTACAATGGAGATCTTATTTTCAAGTATATCGTAAAAATGCATACCTGCCTTCCTGCCTCCAAAAGGCAGGAAGAAATGTGTCTAGCAACTCAATAAGTCTCCACTAGTTCTATTAGACATCTGTCTAAAGTTTCTCAGCCTCCAAGAAAAAGAGAGAGAAACATTATTCATGCAGTTCTAGATTTCTGCATTTAAGTAAGCACCTGTGGGCTTAAATTCAGAGAAGCACAATTCAGTAGGAGTTGTTGGAAGGCTTAGCTGTGAGCTTTCTTTCCTATTCTGCTGTCACACCATGAATACATACTGCAAAAATACTTTTTTGCTAGCACTTCGTGATTCAGTCTGATTGCAGTTCCAGGAGCATGGATTGCTCTGAAATGAAATGGTGGCAAAAGGCGAACTTCCAGAGAGATTGAAGATGGTACTTAGAAAAACAAAGTTCTTTTGGAGTATGCAAATTCATAACACCACTAGGAAGTACTGGCATACACAGAACAGCAGATTTGTAACTTTAACTCTTCTGGTTTCTTTCCAGAATGCTTTAGACTCTTCTTCCCCACTATATACCTCTATAGCACCTAGTACAAAAACAACATAAACAACCTCCTCTTAAACTGCAAAGACAGGCAAATCTCCCTGACTTTCATTCATCCCACTCACATGACACTCTCCCACCACCTTCATCAGCTGCTTGCACTAATATGTTAGATAGGAATGTGAAGCAGAAGGTGGGCAGGGCAAAGATTTGCAGGAAAATAATCCCTTCAGCTGCCTCTGCAATCCAACAGAGCTTTTTTTTTTTTTTTTTTTTTTTTTTTTTAGTGAGAGCTGTAGATGCTTGAAAATGTATTCTGTTCTCTGCCATCAGTTGGACACTGTACTGTCAAAGCTTTTGTTATGGTGGTGACAATTTCTGAGCTGTCTGTGTTGACACAACCCTCATGCTGTCCTTGGCTAGGTGAGTCTGGCTCTCAGCTCTGATGAAAGGAAATGAAGTTCCAAATCATTTCACATTCAATGAATGACAAAAAAGCTGCAGCCTGTTTAAAATTAGTGACAGTCTTAGTAAATCAGAAATTATTTTAGCGTCAAAGTATGTGTAAATTATAAAATTTTGTATGTGTACTTAGTGCTTAAGGAGATAATCTACAGTTATGATAACCTCTAAGAAATATTATCTAAATGTTGTCACTTTCTCAACAGTACTGTGTGTGTTTTTTTTTTTCCTTTACGGATGCTTGTGCATGATAACTAGACTTTTTTTTAACATGAACATACTAGTTCTGCTGAAATTTTTGTGGAGAATGTTTTCTCCTAAGCCAGCTGGTTAGTGGGTGTGAGTCATGGGCAGCAAGCAAAAAGAAATACTAGGGAGTGATGATGATGCTCTGTTGAAATGTAAGTGAAAGAAGTTCAAGTTTTTCTTCTCAGAGGCAGGTGATTTTAACCCCCAAACCACTGTGATACAGATATCTGTCGTTTTGGACCTATATGTTTTGTGTAAGTAAACATTCACTAACACAGAGACAGGATAAAGTATCTTCTATGATTCAAATTAATGCTTTTGCTGTCAGACTGTAGTCAGTACCAAGGCCCTGACTGTAGTTAGTAAAAACTGTATGTATGGCCTATTTTATCTCAGGATGGAATTATGGAAATTATCTATCTATCTATCTATCTATACCAGATTTGCAACCTCTCTCCATCTGTCCCATTTAAGAATGTGCCTTTAGGCAACATGCTAATACTAAAAGACTTCAATGACTGATATTCCAGTATAAATACTGCAATATTCCAGTACTGCATATGAACTTATTTGTAGCATTTGGCTGATAGTATGGAGAATCCTAAAATGCTACTGGGGGGTGGGGGGGGTGGGGAGAATTAAAAGTAAAAATATGTCAGAAGCTTTAATTAACACTTACTGCACATGATCTGCCAACCTGCTGTGCATAGGCAGTAAATAAAAAAAGGCAGAGAACTGAAGGAATAGTCCATGTTCATTTATTTATCTAAGCTGAGACAAAGGAAGAGTTGCTGGCACTGGGATTTAACAGAATACCATCTTAATTGTTTAGCAGGATGAGAAAGGTGAGTGGCTAACTATTGCCAGTGAGAATTCTGTTTATTCCCTTAGGAATCTGGCTGTTTTTTCTTGTCTGTATTTTTTTTTATTTTTAATATAATTTATATATCTGTATAAGGTTAGCAGGTTGCAGTTAGCAAACTGTTGAATTCAATTTATTTTTGTTTTCATGATAAAACTTTAACCTTGGAGAATTTTTTTCCCTCCCTCACCCCCACCCCCCACACCTTTTCTATTTAGCTGGGTTGGGAGTATATTCAGGTGCTAGAGAGAAAGTTTGTTTCATTTTTTCCTGCTGTAGTTCTATTGATAAGTTAAAATTCACTAGCCAAATTATTCTCTGTTTTGAGATTTTAATTATGTTTGCTGTAGCAATCTGCCTCCTCACCTTGATAGGCCTAGATATTTACAGAGTCTATAGCTTAGTACTCAGCCAAAATACTTTTTGAAATCAATCAGTTTTGCTTGAATGAGTAATACTAAGAAAAGATGTTTGAGATTTAAATGTAGTCAGCACATTCCAAATACTGGAGTTATTACACTGTTTTATAAACAGGCATATTTCCTATGCTTTTAAATAAATGTTTCAAATGTAACTAGAGGGGTATTCTTACACTGTGATCACTGTTATTTCACATCACACCTTCATGGACCAGGGTTATTGTGTACAAATTAGTAGTCTTTCATCTAGAAGTTGAAGTGGTGTGATCTTCAGCAGGTCAACATGTTCCTCCAGTACAGAATATTTTTTTCAAAATAACACCACTGTGCAAGCTTGCCTTCTGATGGAAAGCCATCAAATAGCCAAATTAGCCAATTAGTCAAATAGCCAATATTCTTGAGCACAATTGTTAAGCCAATTTAGGCAGTTGCTTCCTATGTTTTTGTTTGTTGTATATTTATTGTTTGTTTGTTCATTTTTTGTTTGTTTTATTTTTAAAGGTTGAATCTTTTCATCTATCTTAAGGTTCAACATTTGGAAGTGGAATCTTTTTTTATTTTTATTTGTTTCTCATCTGACAGGTGTTCATTCAACGGAGAAGTGGGTGGGTCAGGGTGTGGGGGAGATTAAGTTGCCTAAACACATCATCTAGTGTGGTTTTGAGTTTCAGCTATAAACTGAAAATACTTTAGGTTTTCTAAAATCACAGAATAAGTGTGTTAGGGCAGGTAAATCTCTCACACAGTGTCTCAGACATGGACTTTTTGGTTTCTTAGCCAGTAGAGTACATAAATCAGTAGTCTAGGTGGTCACAAGTTTAAAATTTCAAGTAATGTTTCATGGCCACGCTCTCACCACACAGCAGTAGGGAGGTAGTGTTAGCTGTATAGGTCCTAGTGAAGGCTTATGTTTACTTGCACAGTATTTCATACTGAATTTCCAGCACCCGTTGGAAACGTAATCTCATTATACATATTGCATTTTCTGTATTTGTATTTTGTTTCAAAACACGGTGTTCTAGTGAATTTGTGTGAAGAGCCTGGCTTTTCAAATCTATATCAAATCAACAGTTTAAAATAGTATGTTCTGGATCATTTAGCAGAATATTCATCAGCTTCCTAACACTTTTGTGAATCTAAGAGGCACTATCATCTCTAAAGCTGATTTTCAGTGGATACACTTTATGAAGTAAAACTTCATAAAGTAAACTTCATACATACTGATTGCATGCCATCCTTTTTAGTGTTGTCAGTTTTTCCTGAGCCTGGTTTTAGAAGACAGCTGAAAAGGTAATGTTCTGCCAGATAATGTAGTATCCACTTGGATTTCATGAGCTGGCTGATGCAGCCTCTTCTTGATTTCTGATACAGTTCTCATATTAATGTTAATGATAGAGCAGTATGTCAAAATTTTGTGTCATCTTTCAGACTATGCCCATGAATTTCTAACATTTTAGAGAAACTTGTTTGAAAAAAGTGTTTTCACTGAGTAGACTGTTGTTTGATTAATATTATGCCATTATAATATAAAAATTTATAGACAAACTTAGAGGCTTAGCATTTTATGAGACATATAGACATATTCAGAAAATACTTTTTATGATATGTCTTATTGTATCATGAAAATGTTTCTGAGGCATGCGAGCTGGAAGATATATACAAGTGGTTTTTGTTTGTTTGTTTGTTTTGTTTTAAGAACAGGAATGTCTGTGAAAGCTAGAAAGCAATGAATTGCAGTTCAGCACAGCTACAATTTGATCCATGTTAAAATAAAAATGAGAGAGAGAAACATGCTGAATACAGAGAGTAAATGTAGTTCTGAGAAACAGCATTAGTGGTAGGGAAGAAGGACATAGGTGCACTGTTTCTTGAATTAATTTTAGGTCCTATTCTAACTGCTGGCATCCAGAAGAGAGAAAAATGCTCAGCTGAATTGTTCCATTGTTGTTTAAGGCCCCTGTGTTTCTTGAGGACCTTAAATGTCAGCTCGCTTTGATGCCAGCAAGGTAATAAGGAACATATTTTACTGTTTTAATTTCCTGATTTAGTAACATTATTTCTGGCTTTGAAATCAAGGATGCCAAATTTTGCATCTCTAGATTAAACTTGCATGTTTTTAACTTTAAATTTCTGCATTGTTTAAGAGTGAAGTCGTGTATACCGAGAAATACGAGACGCTGTCTGCAGAAACAAAGGATGTACATGCAATGATGCACTCAGACAAACTCTCAGAAAGCTGAGATGAATCTAGGAATATCAAGATTTGTAAGTATGTTTCCTGTTTTGCTGCAGTGTTTAAGGACAAAATGACAGTTTACAAGGCAATGTTTCCCCAGAAAAATATTGCCTTTTCTGGGGGAAAAAAAGTGCCTCACAGCTCTTGCTGCTCCCTGGTAAATTGAATGCAGCCAGGTGCAGGCTGAAGCACTTGCAGTGGTCCTGATGACTGCTGAATCTGATCTTTTGCTGGGACTTATGAAAAGTCTCTCCCAGCTGTAATTTCTTGACTTGGACTGAACAATGTTTGAAACCAAAAGTCAGTCAGAAATAGAATTTTGATGTCTTTTGTTTTTCATTTGCTTACATTTTGATCCTAAATTGAATGTCAATCAGAGTTCAAATTCTGATGTTATAAAACCAACCTTAGCAGTTTCTGAGGAAGGGAAAAGAAAGGAAAGGGATACACATGACTGATTAGTTGTTAGAAATCACTAACTTGATCCAGGCTTTTGTTTTTCATTACTACTGCTCTTCTGCTGCATGTCATCCTTTCAACAATTTTTCTTCTTATGAAATGCACAGAAACAGTGGCTGTATCAGAGTAAAACAGTTAAACCAAAGCCACAGATGACATCTGGTCCAGACGCTTTCCAGTTCTTTGTTTTTCAAGGTTGTCTTAGTCATTTTTGTTATTTGTGTTTATATTTTCCTGTTATTGAATCTCCAGTTGAATTCAATTGAAGTTGTGCAGTTCAGCTGACTTATCCCACATGTTCCTCCAGATCTTGATAATGTATTCTGGGTCTGTGAGCTGGGGTTTTCCATGACTGATCTTCTAGAGATCTCTTGAAATAATCTTCTTGGCTAGCCCTGCAGTGTTATTTTAATTCTTTTAGTCTGCCTTTATTTTAACTGAGACAATGATACAGTGTTTTAGTTCTTCTATGAATGTTTTGCCGTCTGAGTCCCCTATTCATTTTGAACATTTCCTCATTTTTTCTGATTTTATCACTTTTGCAAATAGCTTAAGGTTGATTTAACATCCTCCCCCCCCCCCCCCCTTTTTTTTTTTTTCCACTCAAAGCATGATTTTCTATGATTTTTTTCTTCTTTTGTGGAGGAAGTTGGAGTTTCTTAAGGGCTGAGTGAAGCTGATGAATTCAACATCATTTCACAGACTTCTTCAGCAGTTTCAGCAGTTCCTCTGACTCATCCTGTCAGACGTTGACCTTGACTGAATTTTGGGATTCCTGGGCTTTGCCATTCGTGCAGTACTTGTTTCTGGCTTCTCAGAGGGTTGGTCAGACCATGATCATCCCAGGCACTATCCTCAGCAATTAGCCATACTGCCCACCTGTCTGGTCTTATCTGGGGGCAGTGCCCACTTTCTAGTCTCAATATGTCTCATCCATCTTAAAAGAGAATGCTAGAGCCTATGTGGGTGAAACAAAACTGAGGTAGAGAATGGCCAGCTGCCACTTTCTTACTTCTGGTTATCTTCCTCACTGTTTTAAAAAGCCAGTGTGTCCCCCTCCACATCAAGCAGTAGGTGGGAGATCTAAGTCTGGGCCAGCAGACTCACTAATGCACTCTGGTACAGGAGTGAGGGAGCCTGCAGCACCCAGAAGTGCTCAGGAAACATTTCTGGAGGAGCAGCCCTGTCTCTTGCGCTCCTGGGAGGGCTTGTTTTCTATTTCTGTCTCAAAGCCATGATTTTGGTGCTCTAGTCCTCCTGCTGTATCAAGCAGCAGCTCATCCACCTGTGCTACAACTGTCTATGCTTATTAGTATTTGTAATTTATTTATTTATTTATTTATTGTAGTATGTTAGCAACAAAGAGCACAGTGAGATCAAGGAACTGTTTTCTGGCAGATGACGTACAAACCATAATTAAGCAGCAAAAATACACCAATAGGAAGTTTGTGATGAATATATATAGACATACAGCAAAGATAGAGAGCTACAGTAGTCAGCTTCATCAGGAGGTCTCTGCCTACCAGCAAGCTAATCATGGCTACAGTTTTTTTTGGTTGGTTGGTTGGTGTTTTTTTTTTGTTTTTGTTTTTGTTTTTTTTTTTCCCTTGCCGATCATATGTCAAACATGTTGGGCTTCTTAAAACGATTTGACTCTCTCTATCCAAACTGGGTTTCACAATCTGCAGTAAGGTGGCACTACGTATGGCTCTGCAACAGCCCTAAGCTGCATTTGTCTCTGACATTTTGTAAGTTAGTGTTTTCTTGGGAAACAATGCTTGTCTTCACTGTAACTCTGCATAGTACACAAAAACATGTACATATGAATATCTTCATATATATATATATATGAGCAGCTTCATAGCAACAAAAAAATGAGCTAGAACTTGTTAATTTACAAGAAAAAAAAAATCTCAAGAATATAGTTTCCTCCACAATGCTTTGTTTGTTTGTTTGTTTGTTTTTCTGGTAAGCTTCTCACTCAACTAAATCCTGTATATGGTGCAAAGCAGAGACAAACATGATCCTGTGAGCATGCATAGAGCTGCATTCAAGAAGCAAGGCACTTTCCTTATTAACTTCGAATTGCTATTATTAAAGTCACAGGCTTTCAGAAAAAGGTAGTTTTTTTTTTGTTGTTGTTTTGTTCTTTTAATGTTAAGTAGATCAAAGGTAAAATAACATTAAAAAGCACAGTGGCTTAGTTCAGTTCTACCATAGTCTTTTATAACCAAATTAAATGAAAAAAATGTGAATTAAATACTGAATTAACTACTCAGGTACAATTTATGTGTCATTAACCTCAGATTAAATTCTATTACCAAGAAAATAAAGCTTTCAGGGGAGTCAGTACATTTTTAAAGGGGAAATGGAGGGCAAATAATATTTCCATAATTAAAGTTTTAAATCAAGTTAGAGACACTGATCCAAATAAAATTACCTACACATTTCAATATGAATCAAAAGTTGTAGAAAACACCATTCAATTTAGTTACTAATTGTAAGTGATTATTTCTTGAGTGATGGTGTTAAATTCTGAAGTTATATTAGAGGTAGCATATTTTAGACATAATGTTATGGCTGGCTGACAATTTTCCCTTACTACATGTGACAGCACTACTGCTTTACAGCTTGCACTGCTGTGCAAGGTTTTGAACTTCTGTCTGCTAATTCAAAAAGGAGATTTTAATTCTAAAAGGAGTTAGTAGCAAGGCATTTTCTGTGAATGATCGCTCTCACACAGAAAGTCATTCTCTACTCCCTCTCATGATTCACTGAAGGCAGACTCGTTAACCTTTCTTAGAGTTTATTACAGAACTGCTCTTATTTCTCTGGCTTACGATGAAAGGGTTAGAAAGGAATGTCTGTTAGCTGTATGCAAGACATTCTTATTTATCATTACTAATACTACATTTATCTGTATTGAATGGATTTTAATCTACATTCTTGCATCTTTCAATAGAATAGAGAAGCAACTGGAATAGCACCATTAAAGGAATTTGTATAAAATAAAAACTACATATCCAAGAAAGAAAAAAAAAAGAAAAATATTTGTTTATGCCAGTAACGTAAAAGTCTTCTTGTAACTATTCCATTTGCAAATTAGTAAACAAAGATAAAATTACATTTTCAAAGAGAATTCTAAGTACCTCCTCAGCAGGATGAATACATGGATTTATATTTCCACTGCTTTGAAAGATTTTTCATGTTAAATATATGTATATATGCATACCTGTGCACATCTACACAATCTTAAAAATACAAATAATTATAGAACACCCTTATATTTTCAACTCCTGGAAATGCCTCTTGTGATATTCGTCTACAAAACTTTAGTCCTGGGATAAGGTCAATGCACCAGAAAAATTGGTTTCTAGTTTAAAATACAAAGTAACTATTGATAATAATAGCACTAAAATAAATAAATAAATAAATACATGCAAAGGGGGGAAAAAAAGTATACCCTGTTTTTTGACACAATCTCTTGAACAGTACTAGAACACTGTCTTATAACAAAAAAATACTGTAAATATTTCTCTTTCAATATATGTGAAAACAATTTACTAGCAATATTCAATATATACTGTATAATACTATGTTTTCATACAAACTGTAATATACTGACAATAGGAGCCTCACAAGAATTCTTCCATTTTTCTAATAGTTTTACTTCTTTTTTTACTGTCATGAACTAATTCAAAGCATTAAAGGTCTTAAATTAAAGCTGAGCAAGAATTGTCGATGCATAGGAAATTTGTAACCCCTTTCCAGAATTACAAAATAAAATCTTTTGTGGGGTAGAGGAAAAGCATATTCATAAACTTTGGTCAAGCTGAGGTCTAATGTAACATAAATAATGAAAATATAAATACTGAAGCACCCCAGATGCTTTTATTAAGCAAAATATTTTTGTCTTTTTGAAATGGCATTCTTATTAGTAAATTAATTTACTCTGCCCAGCTCAAATTTTCCAGTATCATATTACATTATTACACATTGAGCAAAACAGAGTGGAAATATGCAATTGTTTCAATGTTGGACATTCTTTTTCCAGAAAAATAAACTTTTTGACATATCCAAAGGGAAAAATGTTATTTCAGAGGAGTTCGATGTCTGTATATTATTCATAAATTTGAACTTATTTTCCCTTTTGCAGATGAATAAATGTTAAGTAGCTTGCCAGAATTTTCCAAGCATTTTTGTTGAATATGCATTCACAGACATCTTGAAGTTTTATATTGGTGAAGGCATGAAAAGCAAAAGTTTTATATTTAATCTCACTTATTATTTTTTTTCAGAATTATCCATATTAGTATGTTATGTTTTCTGTATTTAAAGCCCTACAAGGATTAGGACTTTCTTCTGTGACTTTCTGCATGTGAAAATTTATGAACTTTTGTTTAATATATTCTCCTGGGGCGGAAAGGGTTAACTACCTTAAAAAAAAAAAAAGTAGAATTCTAAATAGGAAGCTTTGGCATTATCCTTGAAATTGTGACTTAAAAATTAGACAATAATTTGGCTTCAGCATTAAACATTCAAATTATTGTATTGATTGCCTTGATCAAATTATCTAATTAGAATTTATATCCAAGTAGATAGCAATCTTCTTAAAATTTATAAAGATAGATTATTTTTATAATTAATCTGATGTTTAAATTTTAATTCTATATTGAGTATACCTTTATTAATTTGATTTTGATGTGATGTTGATCAAACAGTCCTAGTGAAGCTTAGCACTGGGGAGATTTTTTTTTTTTTTTTTTTTTTTCAGGAAAGAAAAAGTAAAGAACAGAAAAGTGTGGGGAAAAAACAATTTTACAATGAGCAGCAAGGGTCCATAACTGTGCAGGAACTGGGAGGATACCAGGTGGCCAACTTAAAAAGCTAATCTGTTTCCCCTAATTAGTCTTTGGTTCTCGCACATCCACCTCCTGCAATGCAACAGGGTTTAGCTGAATCAGTACAGATACGTTGAAGCAGAATTAGCTTCTGTCACTTGCTCCTCTTAAGACACGTTAACAATTCACTACTTGTTTACCAGTCTGTGTTACGCTACTGTGGCATCCTGATGGCAGCTGTTGATCCTCCCTAATCTGTATTTTAAATCATTCTCATTCTTAAATTTGCCATTAAAAAATAGCCCTCCCACAGGAGCATATTGTTGATGGTGTGTGTGTGTGTTGTTTTTTGTTTTCTGATTATTTTTTTTAACCTGACTTGAAGAGAATGAGAGAAAGCTAAAAAAAAATAAAAAAAATAAAAAAAAATACTGCTCACTAACAAGCATAATGGATGTCCTTTATACTATTGACAGGTTAGTCATCTCTTCCCATAGGTATATATTCCATATCCAACTAAATCCAAGAACTTATTTGTAATTCAAGCAGATTGGTATTCTTGGTATACTATTGTCCAGACCTGACTTTAGCACTAGATTTCCTTTATAAACTGTTGCTCTTAAATCTTGAAGGCGTCTACCCTGAACTGTTTTGACCTTTGCAACATTTTAAAGCTTTAGATTTAATACTGGTTACAGACCACCTGAGGAAGTTGAGACTTCAGGAAGCTTAATCAGCCCCTTGATAGTCCTGCAACAGGAGCAAATTCCTGAGTGCCTCTCTGGCATTTCCCCAACCCTCAATAGCATTTAGACCTGTCAAGAACTCTTAATCCATTTTTAACTCCTTGAGTGTTGAACTATGAAGTGGATTTTTTTATAAGGTGCATAAACTTAACCTTTTGGCAGCCCACTCTTTAACTGCATATGGAAGATTTTACTAACTCTAAGATTTCATTTAAACAGATGTCTTCCTTGACATCTGACATGACTGCCAGGATTTTGTACATTTAATTGCTCAAATGCTCAGCAGAGATGAACAGGAATGAACCCTCAGACTCCAGTAGAACAGTATGAATTTAGACCAGCTTGCAAAGCTGGAATTATATATGCATTTTGAGATGTTTCACTTTATCTTCATATGGTGGTTTTTGGACAAGCCCATTCTATGCATTCTTACCAAACTCATATACAATGTTTTTTTCAGTACAATCCGAATAAATAATTAAATTGAAACATTTTCTCCTTCAGTCAGCACCAGACTTTACAATCTCAGATGACCTCAGAAAGTTATTCTGTCCTTTGCTTTACACATACCACATCCACACCCCCATGTTCCCTCATCTGATATAGGGCAGCCAAAGGATTTCAAGTGAGATGATACCCTGGGATATTCTCCAACTTTGACTGACTCTCAGTGGAAATTTTTCAAGGGCGCTCTTATGTCCTCAGCTCCCAAAGGAAATTTAAAAGACTTTGCTATAAAACTTCCTCTTGAGCCTTTGAAACTCCTTTTTTAAAATAATGTTTTAGAAAATAAGAAAAAATATTGTTAAGCTTTCACCTCAATCAATAAGATCTGCATAGTCTTCAGATGAAAGTTTAATGAAGAAAAAGACAGGATTTTTTTTTAATTTTTTTTTTACTTTATCAAATAGAGAAGATGAGAATTCATTAAACTTATTTTTGACACTTTTGAAAACTTTGGTTTCATCAGGTGAGTTCTGATCAAGTCTCTAATCATAGTATCAAAAACATTGCTTGACATGTTATGTTATAGGGAAATTTCAAACTGTGTTGATATACTCAACAATTTTGAATGCTCTTGAATGTTGTTTTGAATTTCACTCAACATTCTCACTTTCTGAATTTTCTCATATAGATTTTCTTAAGTCTGTCAAATACTTAGTACCCCGAGCTTTCTTTCCAATTCTTTTCCCTTCACTGTACTGCTAGTAAGTTTTGCTAAAGAAGTTGTAATCTGGTTGTTAATATGGAGTTTTATGTATATTTTAATGAAGTTTTGAACTCTTTAATAATAAAGTTCTACCAGAAATTTGGGATTTATGATAAAGTAACATGAATGATGTTGGAAGGTCTAATTATTGTAATTCCCAAGACTGGAAAATATAACTAGAATGTACCAGTTGTCATCTCACATCACTCATTAGGAGTAATAAGGTATTTTAGGACTGATAAAGGATTTTAAATAAATCTTTTAAATCAAGACGAAAAATTGAACACAGTGGCTATAAAAACCTTTTATTTCAGAAGTAGTGGACTTTATCAAACATAGAGGTATCATCCAGAATGTCCAAAGGAAACTGTTAGAGGACTCTGGGAAACTTCAAAAGTGCAAGTGACAATCATCTCATAATCTTAAGAAAATTAAACATAACAACTTGGACTCCTACAGTAGTTTGCAAAGCCACATGCATTGCATGCTGCATTAAGGCTGAGTACAGTCTTCCACACAGTGCCTATGACAATAAGAATAAATATGGTCCTAGGATTTTTTATGTAATCGAGTGTTTCTTCTACCCCAACATAAACTTGTGTTTCCTTTGTATACTGCAGAAGAGTTGCCTGTTGGTTGTGCAACCTCTGCTTATTAAGTACACAACCATATGTACTGAATCTCCATTGCATTTTGCCAATGCCCTAGTGTGAGAAGGTCTCTTCGAAGTGTTTGCAACACACTAAAACATTCCTGTTTTTTCCCCTTTTTCACATATAATTTTCTCTTGAACTTCTAATTTGATGTGATGTACTCATGATAATGCTGACCAGGACAGACTCGTCCCTGCTGGCCTTTTGTTATAGTACACAAATGATCATTTTTACTGAAAGTGTCTTAAAACTCTGCACATGAAGAGCCACATCCTCAAGACCACTTAGTTTTTCTGAAAGAGAGTCTAAAAATTGAGCTCCAACAGGCAGGAGTGCATTTGAGGTGCAAATCTAAAATGACACTGAAATGACCTGTTGAAGTGGGTTTACATGGCAAGGTTTTGGTAGTGGGGAGCTGCAGGGGTGGCTTCTGTGAGAAGAATCCAGAAGTTGCCCCATGTTAGATAAGGGCCATGCCGCTGGCCAGAGTCAGGCATTTCGGCTGCGGCCTGTGGAGAGGCCCCTGGTGGAGCAGGCTGTCCCCCTGCAGCCCACGGGTCCCACATGGAGCAGATCTCCACGCTGCAGCCGCCCTGTGGAGGAGCCCCCGGTGGAGCAGGTGGATGTGGCCTGGAGGAGGCTGCAGCCCATGGAGAGCCCCCGCAGGAGCAGGCCCCGGGCCGGAGCTGCAGCCCGTGGAGAGGAGCCCACGCAGGAGCAGGGGGTCTGGGGGGAGCTGCCGCCCGTGGGGGACCCGTGCTGGAGCAGTTTGCTCCTGGGGGATGGACCCCGTGATACGGAGCCACGTGGGAGCAGTTTTTGAAGAGCTGCTGCCTGTGAGACGCCCCCGCATGCTCAGTTCAGGCAGGACGGCATCCCATGAGAGGGACCCCACGTGAAGCAGGGGCAGAGAGTGACCATGAAGGAGCAATGGAGGCGAAGTGTTAGGGACTGACCTCAGCCCCCATTCCCCTATTCCCCTGTGCTGCTCGAGGGAGGAGGTGGAAGAGGGTGGATGGGAGGAAGGTGTTTTTAGTTTCTTTCCTTTGTTTCTCACTTCTCTAGCTTGTTAGTAATAGGCAATAATTTTTACTAGTCTCCCTACACTGAGTCTGTTTTGCCTTTGACAATAATTGTTGAGTAATGTTCCTGCCCTTACCATCCCTGCCCTTATCAACCCTTGAGCCCTTTTCATCGTATTTTCTTCCCCTTTCCCTTTGAGGAGTTGGAGTGAGAGAGCAATTGTGGTGGAGCTCAGTGTCCCACCTAAGTAAAACCACCACACCTGTAACAAGAATACTGAGATTGTTATGAAGTATGAATGGAGATGTGTATGTGTAAATTCTGAAAGAAACATCACAACAAGGGTTAAGAGACTGAACAAAAAACACCATTCACAACAATAAAATTGAAAAATATTTTTTTTACCAAGGCTAGAAGGCCTGCACTCTGTTAGACTGCAGCACAGACAACTTGTTGGCAGAAGGCACTACATTGTGACAACAGGAGGATGAAAACAAAGTTCCAGTGAATCAAACATGCCATTATTTCTCCTATTTGCCCAAATGGAAGACCAGCTGTAACCGTAAAGATGTGTATAGATTCTAAAGAAGGAAAAACAAGCAATGAGTAGCAACCTTGCCTAATATTTATGGATATTAATATTTTTAAAATATCTATTTATCTATCTATCTTTACTTAGATAAGTAAAATTCTGATGCCAAAGAATCATATAAGTAACTGTTGGCATATAAAAGGTATTATAAGACCAAACTAGTTTGTCATCACTAATCAAAACTACTGCAAAAACGTGGTGAGGAGGCAAAAGCTGGCATAAAAGTGGTCTGGGCCAGATTATCTGAAGCCCTATCTTGTTGCATGTGAAGATTGTGTGAGCATATATCTTTGAAATCTCTTTGAAACACTGCAAAACAAACATCACATTCTCCTTTCATAAACTCTACAGTGAGTCTTGTTACACTCATTTCCTTTATCACAGATGCCCAGAAAGGGAAAGGGGAACTGTTTAAACCGGCCAGGCAGACTGATAAGTAGAGCTTCTCAGATGAAGTCACTGTGTGTTCCTGCCAACATGGTTAAAAGAGTGTCGAACTCTGCCCAAGTCTCTCACCCCTAAATCCTCTAGAATAAAGCATCAGAAATGGCTAACTGTTTACTTAGTTTCATAATAGGACTAGTCACATAAGTAACAGGCACAGAGCACTGATGTCACTCTTACCTAGGGCTGGTCATGTCTAGTTGCTTTTTGTCCAAGGTCAACTCCAGTGGATATGCTGGGGAAATATCTACTAGAGAAGACCTTCTATTTAAAAATAGTCAAACACTCTCCACTTGTATGGTAAACATCTGTTTTAATAATATGTCACTACAAAGACCAGAAAAATGTGTAAATACTACTAAACAAAACTAAAGTGCCTAAGGATTTTAAATACATGAAAGGTTAGACAGAAAATAAGCAACATGTTTTCAGGATCTCAAGAGGCACACAAATTTCCATAAATTCCAGTATCGATTTCCCATAAAATATGAACTACTTGCTAAACTTGTATTGCTTCATTTATTCAATATTTCTGGCAATATTTGCTTATGTTTGAAACCCATTGTCCAATTTCATCAAAGGTTGCAAAGAAGAAGTTGTCTTAAAGACAATTATATTTCTGCAAGCTTTGTAAAGTAAATAGCTAATTATAAGTTAGTTAATATTTGACTGTCTGGCAGTATAGACTTTGATCCTAAACTCTCTTCAACCTAAAATTTTCATAGTCCATTCTGAGATTTGAGGAATTGTGTATGACTTGTTTTATAGAACCTTACTTTTTATGTTTAAAATGTAAAAAGAATTACAGTAACTTTTCCAGATATTAATTTTCTGATCATTTGTTTCAGTGACACATCTTACTCTTTTGCACTGTCTATCTGAAATGATTCCACTGACTTTTGCTCTTCTGATTTAAGTCACTAAAACCAAAATCTGAATCTGGTCCATGGTCCCAACAGTGACATTTGAAAAGTATATTTTAAGCAAGATTCTGTACCATGTAGAATAAATTCCTAGTATTGTCCCTAAATTTTGTATTTGGTTTTGAGGTTTATATGTGTTTAATCACTGAACAGGTTTCAGGAACTCTTTTATTTACTTTATTCATCTTTTATTAAAAAAAAAAAAAAAAAAAAAAAAGACTAAATATTACATGTAAAATATGGAAATGGAAGTAAAATCTTAGGAGGGAATTAGAAACCCTAACAATTCCACTTTTTAAAAAATGGCAAAAAAAAATAGTGTGCAATTTCAGATAATTACTTGTAATCCTTAGTAATCCTCCACAGACAGCATGAACTGGCAGTCATTAGTATGCTTTGAGCTTTTAATTTTGCATACACACCAAGATATGTAAAACGTCAGTGTCCTTGCTGACTTTCCAACTAAAACATGGTAAATAAGATAAAATCAAATCAAATAACTGTTCAACTTCAGTTAAGAACTGGGAGAAAAATGATTACTCAGTAACATGAAGCAATAACTTTTTTTCTTCTCAAAGATTTAAGCAAAAATAAAATGCATATATCTGTTTGGAGGGATTTTCTTTCCTATTTCAAATCCAATGGATAATTGAGTGGTTTGTGTTCTGACAGTTCTGAAAGAAAGAAATTCAGGCCAGTGTAATTGATTCAGCTTGGGATTTAGTCTTTTGCATTTCTTGAAAATAATAATAATAATAATAATAATAATAATAATAATAAATAAAATAATATTTTTTTAAAAAAAGATAAAATCAAGAGAAGGTTATTGTCTCAATTCCGTATATTTTAACACAAGCAGGACTAAAAAATAATTAGTATACCTTTCAGAATTCATTTCTTCATGCCGCCTATTACAAACCTTGTGATTCAAACACTCAGCTGGAAAGGGTGGTTAAGGGTGGAAAGGTGGTTTCCAGGTTCTGAATTAATAAGCATTCAGTTTATACAAATTAGAACAGCTTTGCATCCTGGGCTGCTCCATAACTTGCAGACTAAGGCATTTGCTGAGAGGAAAAATTTCTGATGAGACTTCTGTTGTAAACCAGGCAGAGATAGAACTTGATTGTAGCTTGTCCCTTTCAGTAAATTTCCCTAAGTCCTTAGTAACTTGGTTTGAATCTGTGGAATTACATATGGATCCCAACACAACTCTCTGCAGACCAAAATCAGAACATGTCATTTGGGAACTGCTGAAGCTATCTTCTCTGATATTTCTGAATGTGTTTTATTTTTGTTCAATTGTAAATATTTGCTAAACTCAATCTGAATTTGTGAGTAGTTTCAGCTACTAGGGAAAAGTTTGGTGACTACTTTATTCCTTTAAAAAAAAATAAAATAAAATAAAGATCTTGTTTTGATTACAATGTACTGCATAGTCGAGGAAACCAAAATTTCCTAATACAGAATGAAAATCTATTTCAATCACTTCAAGGCTTGCAAATGCAGAGACTGAATCCTGCAAAACCCTGTTCAAGTAAATCTTCTTGTGCACCCTTAAAGACATTAATAATATATCTATTCTATTAAACTAAACCTTGCCGAATCCTTACTTATACCATTAAGTAGTCAGATTAGTCCTCAGCATAATTTTGGCCTGAGTAAACCAACACACTCCCAGGCACTTTCTAGGCATAGCTAGAAGTGAGTATGGAGGACAAGAGAATTTACAGTTACTAGTTTGAATGCAGATGCCATATGCTGAAGGGTATGAAACTTCAGTAATGGCTAATTGGATAAGGCTTATTTGTGCCAGTTGGCCTCAAAGTCAGAGAGCAGGTCTTGACACGGTTTAATTTACTCTTACTGATATAGCTATAAGTCCCATTTTTTGTGAACTTACCTTTTTTCTGCCTTAGAGAAAATAAATTTATTTAGTTGGGAAAGAAGGAATTTGGCCATTTGTATTGGGTTCCTGAAGCACACCTGTTTCATCAGAGTAATAGCAATTAAAGCAAATTAAAAAAGAAATTAAAAAAAAAATTAAAAAGCAATTAAAACTCTCTGCAGTTGCACACAGTCTAAGCCATCAGGAATGCATTGGATTGGTTGCAGAGTGCATCACTACTGTAGAACTTACTGAACACACCTGATGCAATTACAGTACTTTGAATTGGCAGCATGTATATTCAATGTCAGACACAGACAGACACAGATTTCTAGGTTGGAAGAGACCTCAAGATCATCGAGTCCAACCTCCGACCTAACACTAAGTACTCCACTAAACCATATCACTAAGCTCTACATCTAAACGTCTTTTAAAGACCTCCAGGGATGGCGACTCCACCACCTCCCTGGGCAGCCCGTTCCAATGCTTAATAACCCTTTCGGTAAAGAAGTACTTCCTAACATCCAACCTAAAACTCCCCTGTCGCAACTTTCGCCCATTCCCCCTCGTCCTGTCACCAGGCACGTGGGAGAACAGACCAACCCCCACCTCACTACAGCTTCCTTTAAGGTAACTGTAGAGAGCGATAAGGTCGCCCCTGAGCCTCCTCTTCTCCAGGCTGAACAAGCCCAGCTCCCTCAGCCGCTCCTCGTAAGACTTGTTCTCCAGACCCCTCACCAGCTTGGTCGCCCTTCTCTGGACTCGCTCGAGCACGTCCATGTCCTTCCTGTAGCGAGGGGCCCAAAACTGAACACAGTACTCGAGGTGTGGCCTCACCAGAGCCGAGTACAGCGGGACAATCACCTCCCTAGACCTGCTGGCCACACTGCTTCTTATACAGGCCAGGATGCTGTTGGCCTTCTTGGCCACCTGAGCACACTGCTGGCTCATATTCAGCCGACTATCAACCAATACTCCCAGGTCCTTCTCGGCCAGGCAGCTTTCCAACCACTCATCTCCCAGCCTGTAGCTCTGCTTGGGGTTGTTGCGCCCCAGGTGCAGGACCCGGCACTTGGCCTTGTTGAACTTCATACAGTTGACCTCAGCCCATCGCTCCAGCCTATCCAGATCCTCCTGCAGAGCCTTCCTGCCCTCGAGCAGATCGACACACGCACTTAGCTTGGTGTCATCTGCAAACTTACTGAGGGTGCACTGGACGCCCTCATCCAGATCATCGATAAAGATATTAAAGAGGACCGGCCCCAGTACCGAGCCCTGGGGGACACCACTTGTGACCAGCCTCCAACCAGATTTGACTCCATTCACCACAACTCTCTGGGCCCGGCTATCCAGCCAGTTTCTAACCCAGCGAAGCGTACGCCAGTCCAAGCCCTGAGCAGCCAGTTTCTTGAGGAGAATGTTGTGGGGAACGGTGTCAAAAGCCTTACTGAGGTCAAGGTAAACCACATCCACAGCCCTTCCCTCATCCACCAAGCGTGTCACTTTGTCATAGAAGGAGATCAGGTTCGTCAAGCAGGACCTGCCTTTCATAAACCCATGCTGACTGGGCCTGATCGCCTGCTTGCCCTGCAAGTGCCGCGTGATGACCCTCAAGATAATCTGCTCCATGAGCTTTCCTGGCACTGAGGTCAAACTGACAGGCCTATAGTTACCCGGGTCTGCCCTCCGGCCCTTCTTATAGATGGGCGTCACATTGGCTAGCCGCCAGTCAACTGGGACCTCCCCCGATAGCCAGGACTGCCGATAAATGATGGAAAGCGGCTCGGCCAGCTCCTCCACCAGTTCTTTCAGTACCCTCGGGTGCATCCCATCCGGCCCCATCGACTTGCGCACATCCAAGCTCCTTAGCAGGTCGCCAACCATTTCCTCATGAATAGCGAAGGCCACATCCTGCTCCCCATCCCCTTCCGCCAGCTCAGGGCACTGGGTATCCAGAGAACAACCGGTATTGCCGCTAAAGACTGAGGCAAAGGCGGCATTAAGCACCTCAGCCTTTTCTTCATCCTTAGTAACTAGGTTTCCCCTCGCATCCAGTAAAGGATGGAGATTCTCCTTAGTCCTCCGTTTCGCATTGATATATTTGTAAAAGGATTTTTTGTTGTCTTTAACGGCAGTAAATGTCCACATGGTGTGTTCAGAATGTGATAGGTTCAACTGTTCACTGCACAGTTTCCAGCATGTTCTGCTTGGGATCATGGAGAAAGCAGAAGAAAGAGGTTTGGTGTTCCCTGACTTGAATGTTTACAATGCAATTTAGAAGTTAGATAATGACTGTCGCCACTCGCCACTTGCCGAGGCGACCGGCTCTGGGGCAGACGCGTGCTGCAGCGGAGCGCGGGATCGGGACAGGCAGGGCTATTTTTCGGGCATCGAGCCTACGTGAGGGAGCCGCCAGGCACCGGCAGCCCTCGTGAGGGAGGCTGACGAGGCGTAGGCGGAGCCAGAAGCGTCAGCAACAGCGTCAGCGGCGGGCCTTTTAAATCGGGCACCACCGTCATTTCAGACACCACTTGCCGAGGCGACCGGCTCTGGGGCAGACGCGTGCTGCAGCGGAGCGCGGGATCGGGACAGGCAGGGCTATTTTTCGGGCATCGAGCCTACGTGAGGGAGCCGCCAGGCACCGGCAGCCCTCGTGAGGGAGGCTGACGAGGCGTAGGCGGAGCCAGCAGCGTCAGCGACAGCTCCTCCCCCCGGCCGTTCAAAGGCAGCCCTTAGGGAGCGCGAGCGACCAGGAGCGCGGCGAACAGGGCCGGCAAACAGGGAGTGACGCGGCAGTTAGCGCGGGCAGGAAGGGCGGTGCGCTCACACCCGCTCATAGGGACACCTCCTCTAACGGCACTCTCCCGTCAGCTGGGCTGCAATGGTCTCCACCAGGCACGGTGCTTTCTCTAGGAAGTCAGTACACACCCAGACTGACTGCCCGTCCAAACATGCGGCAGTTCAGGTCTCCGGGTGCGGGGAGTGTCTGAGCCTCTTGCTGCCATCGGCGGGTGGCAGAGGGACTGCTTGCGTGAGGTGCGAGCAGGTGGACGACCTGGTCCGCATGGTGGCGGAACTCAAGGAGGAGGTGCAGAGGTTGAGGGATATCAGGGAGTGCGAGCGGGAGATAGACTGGTGGAGTGACTCCCTGCAGGACCGGAGGGAGAGGGACCGGGGTGAGACGCCCCAAAGGGGGGTGGACCCCCTGCCCTGTTGCCATCGGGCAGAGGGAGGGGACCCGCGAGTTGAGGAGGAATGGAGACGGGTCCCCTCTCGACCTCGCAGGAGATGCCCTCCCCTTCCGGCGCTGCCTTCCCAGGTGCCCTTGAACAATAGGTTTGAGGCCCTGGAGCTTGAGAGACCGGTGGGTGAGGACAATGTAGGAAGCCTGCCCAGGAGGATGCCTGAGGTGAGGAAGTTGACTCCACGCCTCAGGACTGCCTCCACCAAGAAAGAAAGAAGGGTGATTGTTGTGGGCGACTCCCTCCTCAGGGGAACGGAGGGCCCTATTTGTCGGCCTGACCCCACGCATAGGGAAGTCTGCTGCCTCCCTGGGGCCAGGGTCAGAGACGTTACCAGGAAGCTTCCAAACCTGGTTCGCCCCTCTGACTACTACCCTCTTTTGATAGTCCAGGCTGGCAGTGATGATCTTGAAAAGAGAAGCCTCAAGGCTATCAAACAGGACTATAGGGGGCTGGGACGATTGGTGGCGGGAGCGGGAGTGCAGGTGGTGTTTTCGTCTATCCCTACGGGGGAAGGGAGAGGCACGGAGAGGACATGGAAAGCTCACGTGGTTAATAGGTGGCTCAGAGACTGGTGCCGGCACAGAAATTTTGGGTTTTTTCACCATGGGGAGCTTTACTCGGCACCCGGCCTGATGGCCTCAGACGGGTCCCTATCTCCAAGGGGAAAACGGATCCTAGGCCAGGAGCTGGCGGGGCTCATAGAGAGAGCTTTAAACTAGGCGAGAAGGGGGACGGGGCTCAAACAAGGCTTGTTGGAGCCGTGCCGGGGGAAACAATGGCTAGGCTGGGGAAGAAGGCGATGGCCCAGCTGAAGTGCATCTACACTAATGCACGCAGCATGGGTAACAAACAGGAGGAGCTGGAAGCCATCGTGCAGCAGGAAGGCTACGACTTGGTTGCCATCACGGAGACGTGGTGGGACCGCTCCCACGACTGGAGTGCTGCAATGCCTGGCTATCGGCTCTTCAGGAGGGACAGGCAGCACAGAGGGGGGTGGTGGCGTGGCTCTCTACATTAGAGAATCTTTTGATGTTGTGGAACTCCAGGCTGGGAATGATAAGGTTGAATCCCTGTGGGTTAGGATCCGCGGGAAGGCCGGCAAGGCTAGCGTCCTGGTCAGGGTCTGTTATAGACCGCCGAACCAGGATGAGGAGACGGATGAGGAGTTTTATAGGCAACTGACAGAAGTTGCAAAATCGTCGGCGCTTGTCCTCGTGGGGGACTTCAACTTCCCGGATATATCCTGGAAACACAACACGGCACGGAGAAAGCAGTCTAGGAGGTTTCTGGAGAGCGTGGGAGATAGCTTCCTGACGCAGCTGGTCAGTGAACCCACCAGGGGTGGTGCCCCGCTAGACCTTCTGTTCACAAACAGAGAAGGACTGGTGGGAGATGTGGTGGTCGGAAACTGTCTTGGACAGAGTGACCACGAAATGGTAGAGTTCTCTATTCTTGGCGAGGCCAGGAAGGGGACCAGTAAAACTGCTGTCTTGGACTTCCGGAGGGCTGACTTTGAGCTGCTCAGGATGCTGGTTGGCCGAGTCCCTTGGGAGGCGGTTCTGAAGGGCAGAGGAGTCCAGGAAGGCTGGGCGCTCCTCAAGAAGGAAATCTTAACGGCACAGGAGCGGTCCGTCCCCACGTGCCCAAAGATGAGCCGGCGTGGAAGAAGACCGGCCTGGCTCAACAGAGAGTTGCGGCTTGTGCTTAGCAGAAAAAAGAGGGTTTATAATCTTTGGAAAAAAGGGCGGGCCGCTGAGGAGGACTACAAGGATGTAGCGAGGCTGTGCAGGGAGAAAATTAGAAAGGCCAAAGCTCATCTGGAGCTCAACCTGGCTACTGCCGTTAAAGACAACAAAAAATCCTTTTACAAATATATCAACGCGAAACGGAGGACTAAGGAGAATCTCCATCCTTTACTGGATGCGAGGGGAAACCTAGTTACTAAGGATGAAGAAAAGGCTGAGGTGCTTAATGCCGCCTTTGCCTCAGTCTTTAGCGGCAATACCGGTTGTTCTCTGGATACCCAGTGCCCTGAGCTGGCGGAAGGGGATGGGGAGCAGGATGTGGCCTTCGCTATTCATGAGGAAATGGTTGGCGACCTGCTAAGGAGCTTGGATGTGCGCAAGTCGATGGGGCCGGATGGGATGCACCCGAGGGTACTGAAAGAACTGGCGGAGGAGCTGGCCGAGCCGCTTTCCATCATTTATCGGCAGTCCTGGCTATCGGGGGAGGTCCCAGTTGACTGGCGGCTAGCCAATGTGACGCCCATCTATAAGAAGGGCCGGAGGGCAGACCCGGGTAACTATAGGCCTGTCAGTTTGACCTCAGTGCCAGGAAAGCTCATGGAGCAGATTATCTTGAGGGTCATCACGCGGCACTTGCAGGGCGAGCAGGCGATCAGGCCCAGTCAGCATGGGTTTATGAAAGGCAGGTCCTGCTTGACGAACCTGATCTCCTTCTATGACAAAGTGACGCGCTTGGTGGATGAGGGAAGGGCTGTGGATGTGGTTTACCTTGACCTCAGTAAGGCTTTTGACACCGTTCCCCACAACATTCTCCTCAAGAAACTGGCTGCTCAGGGCTTGGACTGGCGTACGCTTCGCTGGGTTAGAAACTGGCTGGATAGCCGGGCCCAGAGAGTTGTGGTGAATGGAGTCAAATCTGGTTGGAGGCTGGTCACAAGTGGTGTCCCCCAGGGCTCGGTACTGGGGCCGGTCCTCTTTAATATCTTTATCGATGATCTGGATGAGGGCGTCCAGTGCACCCTCAGTAAGTTTGCAGATGACACCAAGCTAAGTGCGTGTGTCGATCTGCTCGAGGGCAGGAAGGCTCTGCAGGAGGATCTGGATAGGCTGGAGCGATGGGCTGAGGTCAACTGTATGAAGTTCAACAAGGCCAAGTGCCGGGTCCTGCACCTGGGGCGCAACAACCCCAAGCAGAGCTACAGGCTGGGAGATGAGTGGTTGGAAAGCTGCCTGGCCGAGAAGGACCTGGGAGTATTGGTTGATAGTCGGCTGAATATGAGCCAGCAGTGTGCTCAGGTGGCCAAGAAGGCCAACAGCATCCTGGCCTGTATAAGAAGCAGTGTGGCCAGCAGGTCTAGGGAGGTGATTGTCCCGCTGTACTCGGCTCTGGTGAGGCCACACCTCGAGTACTGTGTTCAGTTTTGGGCCCCTCGCTACAGGAAGGACATGGACGTGCTCGAGCGAGTCCAGAGAAGGGCGACCAAGCTGGTGAGGGGTCTGGAGAACAAGTCTTACGAGGAGCGGCTGAGGGAGCTGGGCTTGTTCAGCCTGGAGAAGAGGAGGCTCAGGGGCGACCTTATCGCTCTCTACAGTTACCTTAAAGGAAGCTGTAGTGAGGTGGGGGTTGGTCTGTTCTCCCACGTGCCTGGTGACAGGACGAGGGGGAATGGGCGAAAGTTGCGACAGGGGAGTTTTAGGTTGGATGTTAGGAAGTACTTCTTTACCGAAAGGGTTATTAAGCATTGGAACGGGCTGCCCAGGGAGGTGGTGGAGTCGCCATCCCTGGAGGTCTTTAAAAGACGTTTAGATGTAGAGCTTAGTGATATGGTTTAGTGGAGTACTTAGTGTTAGGTCGGAGGTTGGACTCGATGATCTTGAGGTCTCTTCCAACCTAGAAATCTGTGTCTGTGTCTGTGTCTGTGTCTGTGTCTGAAATAGCCATGATGCAAAAGCTGTCATTGACTTCAATGAGATCAAAATTTCTTTCTTTCTTGTATTGCAATTGTTACAGCAAAATTATGCTGAACTATATATAATGCCTTAACTTAGTAGGTTTTAGTAGGTTTTAGATTATGGCGACAGAGAAAAAAAAAAAAAGATTGAAGTAGAGGAACTAGATAAGAAGGGTGTTCAGGCTACGCCACTGAACAAATAGGGGAGAGACATGTAGTGTAAAAAGGTATACATGCATGGAGAGGTAAGATGTGTCATCACTCAGAGCCACTTCAGAGTAGCTTATTCTGACTCAAAGATGAAAAACAATTATAGACATTGGCACTCAAGGTGTTCTAGAATAGATCATATAAAATATAGTAGGGTATAGAAAATGGTTTTCAAAACCACATATGAATCAGCGAACATGAGTATAAAACAAGAAAACCAAGCTTATACTCTAAGTACATATTCATCATCCATACGAGTGTATATCACTTTGTCATTTGGAATTACCTCAATATATGATTTTTTTTTCTTATACTATATTAAGTAAATTATCAGTCAAATATTTCTTTAAAAAATGTAGGATATTCAGGGTCACTTAATATCGATGAGATCATATTCACAGCTGGATACTTCCACGCAGTTTAGATTAATTCTCACAACAAATTATTATTTATTTTTTTTAATGAACACTTTAAAAGATCTTTAAACCTTTGTTAAACCAATTTGAATATGAGGTACTATCTAATAGGATGTGGCTATTAGACTAAGGTATTTCAGTACGCTTATGTATCATTTGCATTGCTGAAAATATCTAATTACAGAATGTTTGAAGATTATAATATTAATTTCTTCAATGAAAAAATACTTGTAATGTAGTTCAATATTATTACACAGAATATTGCAGAAATCACACAGGTATTTCTTCTGATGTTTTATTATTTCAAAGTATATCTGCTGGCTTTGTCAGTCCTTTATAGCACTTAGAGCTGCTGAAAGTGTTTTTTCTACAGCTGCTACATAGAATCAAGTTCCAAATTTGAGTTTGACATATCTTTTCACAGACATAAAAAAATAAAAAAATAAACAACAACAAACAAACAAACAAAAAAAAAAATGTGTGTATAATATTCTGTTGTGGAAAAATATTAACATGCAGAAGATTGCCTAACATTTGTACAATGGTCATTTTTTTCCCCTTGCATATTTATCCCATGTTCAGTAAAATTATGTGACTGGAATGTGGTAGTGAAATTTAAAGAAATCTGTTCTTTATTAGATCAAATGAAAATAAAATTCTCCAGAAGTAGACAGAAACAGCTTAAGCAAAGGAAAGCTGACAGACCACAACAAAAGATGGAATACATTTCTACTTTATAGATGGAAAATGACAAAATTCATTAGAAAATAGTGTTTACACAAAAAAAAAAAAAATGTGACTGATTGCAACACATAAGAAAATGGAGGGAGTTATTAGAATTTTATAACATATTATCATTTTTACTTTTATTCCTGATTGCTTGAAATTGCTGAAATTTTAACTTAAATTGTCTGTATTTTCATATATTGGCTTTGTCTAATTAAGCAAAATTGAATGTTCTTATAAAATTGTGAGTAGCTTGTCTCAGTCATGGTATTTGTTACAACAATTAAGAAACATATGGCAGTAAAGATGCTGTTTTAAAAGGAAGAGAACAGTAGACTTGTTTACTAACCTTTCATTCCAGGTAGCGCATTTTTTAGATAGCTAAGGTTACAAATAAACATTAATCTGATAGTATTCTTTTATTACTCATTAATCTGCTTTATGAGAGGCCTTCAGGATTTGCATTCTTCAGGATTTGTAACTGGCATTTCCTGCTCACTAGGCTTTCAGAACATTTTAATAGCATTATTTTAATATATTTTTGTTGAAGGACCTCCAGAAAAGTCATTCAATGCAACATATATATTCAGTCTTATTTGTGTGTTAAAGCTTAGAAATTGAAGTCACTCTGGCTTCACTTTGACTTTCCTTAAAGTTTTCACTTGGAAACAGAGGTTTATAGGGCATGCATCAAGTGTACACACAATATTTGTGTCCTGTGAGCTTTCTAATTAAATCATACTTACATTGACTTGTGGTGCCTAAATGTGTTCTGGTAAGGTAGAGCATTTTGCCTGTGTTTCCATGGCTAATATTAAAATTTCAAAAATCCTTGGATACACATACTGTAGACTATGTATTGTAATCAATTGAGTCTAATGGTCAATAAGCATTATAAATAATGGATCTACCTTAGTCTGCACATGTATTACACGCTTGTGTTATGTTTTAGTAATTCACTTAGTGACTTGCTGTCAGGGGGTAAATGCTGTGTCTTCATTCGTTATTTTCCAGTAAAATACTTGTTTTGAATTAGCATAGGAATGACTGACTTGTAATACTGCAAGTTAACACTGCAGTTCTTCATCAACTCAAATTAAACATAATTGCCAGTGACCTCAGTTCATTATCACCTATAAAGTTAAATAGTTAAACAGTAATTTATCTCATTTTATCACAGTAAAGAAAAAAAATAAATGCTCAAAATTTAGTGTGCTTTTTATGACATCTTCAACTAAATTCTCTACCCAGAATACTGTTGTTTGAATAAGGCTGGCTACCCCCACCTAGTGGGCAAAATATTTAATGAAGCATTTAAAGAGGACTGCATAGCCTTCGCAAAACTGTGTGACAGCATTGTTCCTATTATAATTAAATAGTGTATATAACTTACATCATCTGCATGGATTAATTAAGTCAGTCTCAAGGGTTATTTTGATAGCTGTGATTTAAGGTGGAGTTTAAATGGTCCTACTTAGCTTTATTGTACATTGTAGTTGTTTCAGCTTTGCGGAACTCATTGCCTGAAAAAACCTGCAGGCTTTCTCCAAAGACTTATCACACCTCTGCAGTCAGCAAATACCTATAAAGGTTTTTCTCAAGCTGTTTCATTAAAGGAGTGTGGAAAGAAAGTTGTATCAATAATGCCTTTCAAGTACTCTTTGCTTCTTTCTACTACTGAAATTATAATCAGAGTATCAGAATGTGCCTTATCTCAGTGACTACTTCTCATCACTTCTGGTACAAACACTGCAGTACAAATGAGTTATAGGTTAGGAGCAGCCTATTAAAGTGGATGCAACCCGCACTGTAGGGCTATAAGGAAACTAAAGATATGGGCATCTCTGAAATCAAACTGGAGGTGACTGCATCCACTTTGAATCCACAGTGTAAAAACATGCTTTCAAAGAAATAAGCAGTTCTTACTCTGTTTGAAATACTGAGAAGAAAGGAAATGGAGGTGGTGTTTGCTTGTTCTGTGTTGTATTTAGACCACTTGTGCAGAAAGTGAGACTCCCAGGTTTGATTTTCTCTCTGTTTATGGAGTGTTTTAAACTGCTGAGGCGGTCACTTGTCTTTCACTTGCTCTGCGTCTGGGCTTCTGAATCAATTAGTCCTGGCTGCAAAGTAGCTCAGCTTCAAAAGGATGAATGAGAAGGATGAGGAGTAATCCATAACCTTATGATCATGCTATTTACGGCTATGTCTATTCTAATAAATTCAGGAGGACCAGGGCATATAGTCTGATACTAGCACCTTTTCATTCACACTGTTCAACCATCAGCATGCTTTCAGCATAGTTTTGGCGCGTACCAACCAGTACCTTCCCAGGCACAATTCAAGAAATAGACAGAACAGGGTTTATTCCAGTTAAACAGTATGAATGGGACAACAGAGAGGGTTTCACCGCAAGGATATGAGGTATACCACACCACTTACCCTTGTGGTCCTCCTGTGTACTATTTACTGGTATAGAATAGCCATTGGCACTGAAAGCTGAAAGTTCAGACCTTTCCAGGTTGAGGAGGCCTGAACCATGTACTATAATACCCACAGTGTGCTTTCTCCAGTAAACCAGTTTCCAGAGAGGTAGTTTTTACCTGCTTGTATTCTAAGTGAAAAGAGTGACCTGTGCATATGAACCAAGATGGAAATTGAAAACCCTAAATCCCAGTTGCACAGTAGCCACTGAGAAAGACCCTGCAGAAAGGCACTTTCAGATGCATCTCTGTTTTTGATGCTTTTTATTCTTTCTGCTGAGAAAAGCATCACAGAATTCAGCATTCTGGTCAGCGTTCTCTGCACCAACCTTAGTCTAATTGCATCCCATCCTACAGGGGAAAGTACATTTAACACCTTAGTAAGAATAAACAAACAAACAAATAAATAAATAAATAAATATTTAGTCCCAAAGTTAGGTCTTTAAGTTACAGATTTTTTAACTCAAAATGTAGCAAGGCTTAAGTCTACTTCTTCAGCTTTTTAAGGATATTGTAGATATAGTGCCAGGATATAATCTTGAAGATTAAATGGTGAGAATATAAAGATTTAAATAGTCATATTTTTTAATACTTAAGTATCTAATGTCTACTTTTAATATTAACGAAGTGTAGAACAAGTGCAGATTCCCAGAGCCAGTCTTAATTTCTAATGCAGGAAATATATTTAAAAGAACAGAAAAGTGTTCAAGGCTTACTTTTTTTTTTTTTTTTCATTTTTATTTATCATTTTCGGTCATATATTACTTTAATTCATACTACAAAACTGAAAGAACACATTTAGCCCATTAGGGTTAAGCAATCTGGGATAATGGGTGTTCAGTTTGATGAACAACAATATAGGAACTAAAGAGAACATGCAGATAAGTGGAGGGGCACAAATCTTATTCTCAGAGTGAATATCAATCATATTTAATCTATTTTTGATAATGCCTTTATGATTAATAGATTCATAGAGTAAAAAATACTAATATACAAATTTTGCTTTTGTGGCAGAAGCTGACAGTAGTCATCTGACAAGACACAGATTGTTTATATATATTTATCTTGCTTTTATTTATGTATTCATGACTTTTTTGAAGTTCCTCCTTTCCAAGTGTGCCAGGATTTTGCTTTGGAATTCTGCCCATCTGTTAAAACTGAAAAATAAAATTTTAGGCTACATTTGTACCTGAAGTATACCTTTGATGTTAATGTGCATAATTTTTGTGGTATTCTGTCACTATAGAATAAAAACTGTAGAATTAGTATAGTTCCTAAGGATTTTTCAGCTATAAAAATGCTGTATTTCCCCCACCCCCACCCCCACCCCCACCCCCACCCCCATTATCTTTCCAGCTTATAAAACATATATTCTCATGAAATAACGGGAAATGCTTGTCAGTGAAAGGACAGCATAAAATCTCCAGGTAAAAATTTCATTAAATATTTTTCTTATGTTTGATTTAAAGAACTAGCAGTCCCAAATGCCTAATTATGCTCTAAATACAATCTATGACCTTTATAATTGTAAATAATTTAACACTTAAGGTTTAACCTACTAATCATTAGTAGATGTCATGCATAATTCTAACACGTATAATGTGTGTTACGTGAACTTTGTCGAGACTTTGCATGCAAACTCAATATAATAAGTTGAATGTATTAAAGAAAAACACATCACAAACTACTTAAGAACTTTATTTTTAAATAGAATTGTTATTTTAAAATAACAAAACCACCCATATAATCTGTCAAAGTAATCTGACAGTGAGGAAGCAACATCTTTTTAAATACTTTGTCTGTAACCATTGAACACCAGGCTTAAAAATACTGAGGCTTTTTCATGTTACCTCCCTTCTCAAACTGCAGACCATTGTCAGATACCATGAGATGATTTCATCAAGAAAATCTGAGTCTCCCTTCCTATCAAGGGGAAAGGGATCTTTGCCAAGCAAAGAAATCTACCTATAGTAACAATAAAGAATATCTTCCTGTCTAGATTGATTCAAGGAAGATCCTACAAAAGCTAATGAATTACAAGGTTTTTGTCATACAACAGTGTGTATTTCAGGCAATTTAATTCTTTTGAAATGCAGTCTTTAAGGAATGGGAGATTTGATTTCAAAAAAAAAAAAACCTCTCTGATTTTTGTCTCATTAATTTGAATGCTGCTTCTGATACTTTTCAGAAGGCTTCATAGTCACATTAAAAAAATAGGTTTTGCATAACATTTTCAGTACATATGTACTGTGGTGAATGGAATATAGGTGAACGGGATACATTAGTTTTGAACTACAGTAAGGCTAAGATTGGAAGTTGAAATCTGAATCTCTGTGTACCATAGATTACCTTTATCCACACACATTTGGAAACTCATACATCAGAAGACAACACTGCAGATTAAAAAAAAATAAATTCATAATCTGGAAGGTTATTGTACAACTATTTCCTTATTCATTGAGACGGGAAAGTATATTAAATACTGTGTGTTCTGCACTTTAGAGGTAGAGCAAAAACAGCCTGGTATATATTTCTGTTGTTTTGCAATAAGTATGATAAATCTGCTCTCTCACACAATGCTTCTCAGCTGATTTTAATGCAGCAGTCCTATATTTAGGCGACTTTCATCCATTTATATCTGCTTACCATGATGTCACCCTTAAGTCACCTGTGATCTGCTCATGAAGGTTTATATTCGTAGAATCACAATTAGTATGTATTAGTAGAATTATGCATAAATCTGAAGTTTCTTAGAATTCCTCAAGCAGCTTAAGTCATTTTAAAGACATGCTGCTGCTGCTAAAGATAGACCACCCACATCTTCCAGTTTCCCTCAGCAATGCCTTCCTCCCACTGCATGCTGGCAGCTGGAAAAAAAAAAAAAAAAAAAAAAAAAAAAAAGTCAGCATAAGGAAAGTAACAGAAGTACACAGACAACGTACAAGACACAGACTGGAAAGCAGCTGGGTGGACACTTCCCAGCCAGGAACAGGAAGCCAGAGCACCCCAGTAGCCCCAGCCTGGGCACCAGGTTCCTCCATGGGGGAGGCTAAGTGAGGCAGAGCCATGTCCACAGCTGGGCCTGGCTCAGTGTGGTCCATGGCTTGGCAGGGCAGAACTGTGGGGAGCTGGGGACCATCCCTGCTGCGGCCTTGTTCGGACAGGGGCTGAGTGTGCAGGGGTCCCAAACCACGAGAAGGGTGACTGGCCCTGAGGAGGATAGGTAGGGAGAGCCAGGGCTGTGGGGGCTTGTGAGGTCCTCTCATGGGCCCTCATGAGTGCAGTTTTATCTTCAATAATTGTTCAGTGTGTAAAATTGCCAGTTGTGCAATTCAAACGAGGGAGAAACCCAAAAAGGTAGAACCTGAACAATGCTGTGGTTCTTGTATGTGATCTGAATTCAGATTTTTACCAGCGTGGGTTTTATGAGGAAGTACATTCACACAATCTTACTTGCCAGAAGGAATTATGAAGAAGTTAAAATATGTTAAATAGCTTAACATTTTCCATTGCTTTTTTACCATTGGCATTAGATATTAACTGCCCTCCTTAAGACTGCCTCAGCAGGTGAGACCATGAGCCTGTGGCACTGGAAGCCTTTGGGCTCTGACTGCTGAATAGCGCTAACTAAGTTGGTGTAGAACAGCTGGCAGAACTGCCCTTCCTGGGTGCCCTTCCTGGGTGTCTATCCTGGACCCTGCAGAACCTCCTTGTGCCTCAGACTGCCCACCTCTCTCTTCTTGCTCTTCCACAATATACACTGATTTTTCTTTCCTGATAGTATGGTGCTGCTGTGCCCAAGCACACACTGTCTGCTCAGGACTGCATCAGCATCAGCAGCAACACAAGGTTTACCAAATAGGTGAATTTTAAACTAAATATATGTATTTACTTGGGTGGAGGGAACATTAGATTGTTTTATTATAAATGTTAAAAGAAGGGGGAGGAATGCAGGAGCAGAGTTACGCTATTGTTGGGCAGGTTATATTCTTTCTTCTTCCTGATTGGAAAGGGATGAAAAAGGACAAATAAGAGAGAAAAAATGGAGACTGGTTACATGTCCACCCAGAAGGAAGACAGAAAAGTGAAAGCAAAGAGTAAGTAAAGTATTAGGCTATGAGTTTCTTCTCTGTTTTTTCTCACAGAAAGGGAGCCAGATGAGGTAATGCAAAAAACAGCAGCACCAACTAACCATAAAAGAAAAAGTCCTGGCTGTAGTTTGACCTGAAAATAATGACAGGTGATGTAGACAGAGTTCAAGGCACAGAAACAGCAACATCCTGGAGGTCTAATGTGAACTACCACCGTGGGGGAAATGTCATACGAGAACATATACAAATAAAGGGAATCAAGAATCTGTGGCTATGACAACTTTCTTGGAGTATGTCCAGCAGCTTCCTTTGGGCTCAGTAAGTTCAAATAGTAAACCTTGCTGTGCCTGGACAGGCCAAGCAGACTCCCAGGGGCTCCTTGAATTTATAAGACAGAGGGAAAACAGAAGCAGTGTACAACTCTTGTAAAATCATAGTCACAGTCAAAACAAAGTATTTCTCTAGATATATGGCTCTTCTAAGATAGCAGTGGGACTTTATCTCAATGCAGTTAACATACTGAGCTGCAGGGTGGAAGACCCAAGTTTAGATCGCTGTTCTGAATCAGTCAAAGATCGATGTAGTGTCAGGGTTGGTCTAGATACCAGCATTAAGGCTAAGCACTTCCTTATTGAGCATTACGATGCCTATCCTTCCTGTTAGAGTGACTTCACTATGTCTGGACTGTTTAAACATTCTGTGAGTCAGAGATTCATGCACTAAAATGACTTCATTTTAGCTGATAAATTCACTACAAAGGGTGGTGATATTATTTAGTCTCTTTTTCCAGTTACTGTCCAGTTATTTATATGACGTGAATGAGTTTCCTTCATCCACCTCACCATTCTTCAGCCTTACCACAGAATTACAGGTAGTATAGTTTGGTGTTGGTATGGCTTCAGATCTCCTCAGACAAAGTAGGGAAATGAATCCACATCTCACAATCTTATAGTACACTGTAATTCCCAAACTACTGGATAAAACATATATTCAGTGAGTAATTTTCTTTACCCTTACATTTCTTAGAACAGCACAACACCAAACACTTTATTTTCTGTTCAGATGGAAAAATGCATTCAATACCAAATGAAATAAAATTGTATATCTCTCTGGGTGATAAACACTGCTTTTTGCTATGTTTAAGACAAAAAAAAAATGCAACAACTGAGATTTAGATAACAAATTGTGGGCGTTTAAAAATAGCACACTGAGTATGAACAGTATGTCTGTTTTTTTCAGCATCTAGAAGATACAGCAGGGTGTGTTATTTTGAATGTGTGCAGGTGTGAATAATTAAAAAAATCACATTTATATGTCTTTGATTACATGATCATTCTCAGAGCTACAAGTGATTTTAATCAGCACAACTGAGAGGTGATGGGACCTTTATAAATAACGTACAGTGAGTTTGTGTAACCTCTGTGTAGCCTGGACCAGTTTTTTTTTTTTTTATTAGTGTGCACATTGCTGAACAATAATAAACCTATAATAGACTTCATACATTTTCAAAACCTCTTTTTGCTCTTATTGTACTACAGCCTTCAAAATAACTAACCTTCTGATGTGAAATAGTTGTGCACTGGCAATTTCCTTCTGCCAAACTGATCCAAAATATACACCGATATTCTAAATATTCTTTAATTGTAACAAACCAGTAGATATCTATTATTCAGGAAAAAAAAAAAAAAACAAAAAAAAAACAAAAAAAACCACTCTCTTTTCTATTCCTTTAAAACAGAAAGAAAACCCAAACAAATCTGTGACATGGTTTTGTATTTCTTTACTTCGTCCAGTTCAAAGAACCATCATTCACAAACCAAACCTAACCTTCCTAATAAACAATACCTCTGGTGACATGCTATTGTATTCACTTACAATCAACTTTTAGACAGCACTTGAGTATTAGTCTTTGCCTTCCACTAAATGATCTTTTCTTAGTTCTCTTACTACTGTGGTGAGGTAGTGGCAACCTTATCCATAAACTATGCTTCTAGTGGGTCTACAGTTAACAGTTGTGTAGATGACCTTTTTTGTCCATCTGCTACTCTTCTGGTTTTTTTAATGTGCTAGTACCTGAAGGGTTTCAAGGAAACAGCATTCTGGTGTCCCAACCACTTTACAAGTTGTCCATGCTCCAGTGAATTAACTTGTATCAACACGCACAAAAGACATAGCAGGTAGAAACCCACAGGAGAAGACACAGAGTAGGAGAAATGACCAAAATGAACCATCTATCTTGTTAGGCATCAATTAAAACAGAATTTGGATCTCAGTGTACCTGCTCGTTGTCTGCTCCCATCAGTACACTGCTGTAGTAGCTAGCTGCCTACATTCAAGTCATTAATCATAAGTCTTAAGGGCCAACAAGGATTTTGGATACAAACCACTTTTCAGGTGGGAGTTAATAAAACAGGAGGTAATCAACAGGAAAAATAACCTTTAACTCCTCACAAAATCAGGAGTTAGTTTGGTCCTTTTTCACATCTTAATTTATTCCGGCATACTTGCGATAACAGTAGGCCAAAAAAATAGGATGACCTATTTGTATGGGTAAAATCATGCACCCATAATACTTGTACCCACTTTTGCAAACCACTTTGATAAAGAGAGGTCAGATTGCCTAAAGCAGTGACATTAAGCATAAAGGTTTTCATTCATTCCCATGTAATCCAAAAGATGCAAAGCCTGCTACTCAAGCATTACACCTACAAAGTAAGCTTCACTTCAACTGCAAACCTGATCTAAGTGTGAATATTGATTGTGATCAGATACATGCTAGAAATAAATACGTAAAAGAGACAAAAAGTTAAAGTCTCTAACGATGGGTTAAAATTAAGTATTATTGAATCTGTCAGTAAATTAACTTGTTACCAAAACTATTTGAAAATAAATTATCATATTACTCATTTGATAACATATTAACAGTCTGTGCTATACTGCTGCAACTGTGAGGCAGCTGCTTTCCTTATTTCACAATGCTACATAACTGTTATAAATAATAGAATGATCTGTTCATCTGCAAGTTGTGAAAATAAATGCTTGAGTCTATATTGCATTAGTTCCAATAGCACAGAAGTCTAAAGCACAAATTACAAAGCAAAGCAACAGGACTTCAGTAAGATATTCGTATGTCCAACATGTTCCTTTATTTGTGTGCACAAAGCTGTTCTTGGATGATGATGCAAGGAAAATAGGTGGTGAAGAAAAAATGCTAAATCCTGCAATGACATATTTGAGACCGCAATTACACTTCTTACACTTCTTCCACATATAGGAGCTAGAGATAAATCTGTATGTTATGGGTACTCTACTTCCTTGAGGAGGGGTGCAATGCTTTTCCCAACATGCACTGCCATCTCCTTTCCTGCCTTCCTTAGCCCCCTGAGGAAACAATTACTTCAGTGCCACGGGTGAAATACTGAACCCTAGACTTCTTGCTCTGCCCTGACAACATTCAGCCATATACAGATTCACAGAGCTATTTGATTCAAAATTATTTGTTCATTTTTAAAATCATGATAATTGTTCTTACTTTTCATTCTTATAATACAATGAATTGTTCTTGCATTCCAGATCCAAGGGAACTAACAGGTTACCTATAAATCAGAATTGTGACAGAATGAGCATTGCAATTTCCTTTGAAGTGGTATTCAGAATTTTGAAATTGTCAACAGTGAACAATAAACCCCATTTTTAATGATGGACAAAATTATGGAAAGAAAAAAGGCACTGATTACCATTAAAGAAGGAGAGTGCTCTCTTATTCCATTTTTTTAAAGTCTGTAATAAAACAAGATATTCATGACAAGTCTATTTAAGATTGTTTAAAAAAGAATATAAATACCAAAGTGACCGTGGCATGACCTTGATATATTAGTGGAAAACCTCTATCCTGTAACAAAGTGATCATTTTACAGAAATATGAGAAGTTTGTAGATTTTTTTTTCCATTTAGCTTGTTAACAGTACTGTTTAAGTTAAGCTTTTCATAGGAGAGCATAGAATTTTTACTTTTTTTGCATAACTTCTTGGAAACATACAGCACTGACTAATAACTCTATGAAAGCACTATAGAAAAGTTTATAGCTATTTTTCAGCTCTCCTCTCAATTTTCAAAAAAACTAGTATAAAATCAGTTTATTAAATACATGCAAACATACAAAGTAAGTCTTAACATTTTAATCGTATGAACGATTGCAGTTGTATCACAGGGTTTTACTTAGGACAGATGAAATTTTCTCATCAAGGTGTACTTTGATAAAAATCTGATTTTCTCTATTTTCTGAAAAGACATTTTCCATTGAAATTTGACTTTATTTTATTATTCCTGTGTTACAGGAAAACAAAAATAAAAATGGAAGATATGTAAATTTAAAAGTGCAGTTTGTTTTTTTGTTTGTTTGTTTCTTTTTTTCCTTTTTTTTTTTTTTCCCAGAAACAGATTTTTATTTTTTTTAGCAAAGGAAAATGGAGGAAAACAGGGTCTCGGCAAAGTCCTCTTTTGAGACTGCCACCTGGTTTGAGTGTTTATCTCCTACTGTAGATTAATAGAAACTACACATTTCAATAGGAATTCTTATATAGTTTACACTACCTGTATTTATCACTTGCTGTTATTTGCATGAAGACATGGTTACTAAATATACTTGTTTCAAATGTGTATATAAACAGGAGTGATAGGTAACTATCACTAACACATTTTTTTGACCCCTTAACTCTCTGATACAATTTTTTGTGAAGTCTTGTTTTGAGTTAGTCACAAATACACAAAGGTGAAAGAATAGGTCATCATGTTTTCTACCATTTGTCATCTTTATCTTTATTTCTGATCAACACTAAAGTAAATGCAATCACATGATATCATTTACAGTTATGAAAGTAGTTTATCTACATCAGCTACTTTACCTTTTATCTATTCCTGATATCACTCATCATAGGTAATCCATGTGTAAGTGAGACAGTGTTTAATGGCTCATCTTTAGTAGGAAAGATGCTGGTACCACAATAAATTCACACATACAAGGTACTAACATGTATGGTCTTCATACAATCTTGCACTGTGCAGAAAGCAAATTAAATAGAGTTTGCAGCTGTTTCCATCTTAAAAAAGGACAAAGTACCATTAGGAGAAAAAGATTTGCAAATTCAAGTCTCTATTGCTATGCCAGTTTACAGGAGAATGGAATGTAAATCATTTCATTAAAAATAGTTTGAACAAACCTTTTATATAGCTCCCCCCACTCACACAGACACACACAGATCAAGGAACAAATGAAACAAATGAAAGATGATTAATTCCCCTATGGTATTACCAATTATTATTTCTAAGATTCTTGCACTTCCCACAATAAATTGTAAGGACAGCAAACATAAAGATAGACCTCACTAAAGATATTTGCAGATCTGTGAGTAGACAGAGTGCCATCTGTTCACAGGAGTTGTAGGCAATTGTCCAGAGTCAGTGGGGGGCTCTCTACTTCTTGGTCATGCTTAGCCCTGGGAATATACATTAACAACCAACTACCCAATGGTAGCAGATCCATATAGAGAAGCAGCTGGTGCTAAGGATCCACACAATATATATGTCGAGAGATGCTACTTCTGACTTCCTTTAATCTGCTTTGTGGACTGAACAGACAACTGGGCATGGAGTATATTAGGTAGCTCCCAGAGTGAATCATCTATGTTAGTTTCGGGGGAAAGAAGCCTAACTCAAATGTACCAAGGTCTAATTGTGTCACAAGTCAAAGCATAATACAAAATAAAACTTCCTGATCCAAACTGAAATGCTAATGTAGACTCATCCTAAAGGCAATCTGACTCAGTACGTAGATGCCTCTTTCCCAGTTATATGCAAATAAAGCTGCAACTCCGCAGGTCCCCTTCTCTACTCTAGAAATCTTGTTAAGAACGAGAAGACGATCATTAAGCAGCAAGTGACTTCATGAGTACTCATAAAGGGACACTTGGACTATAGAATCCAGTGCCCTGAAGGCAACAATGTCACAGATTATTGTAAAGGAATCAAATACCATTTCTGATTTACCTTTTGTGCTCTGTATTTCCACTGGAAAGCTGTGGGACTCTTGTGTGGTACAGAATAACTTAATTAATTTTGTACCATCATTGCCCAGTAATGAAAGCAGCTATACTTCTGGTTCCCCTAATACATTTTGTTATCTGTCCCCTCTGCCCACACACACTGACCCAGTATTTCCCTCTTCCTTCTTTTTTATAGACCTTTGTTAAATGGATTTATGTCTTGTACAACATACTCATATGCTTCACTTTCAGGTACTCCACATCATCGTAACAGTTTTTGTTTGCATTTATTGGAAGTTAAATTTATCCTTCTTCAACATGGGTGAGTAGAATGACATAACTGTTTGCAGTATCTTTTAAATTGTATGCTCTACATTTTATTAATGTTTTCCAATCCTGAGTAAAAATATTTAGGTCGACATTCCCTAGGATCACATTTCCATTTTTATAGCCACCTGATACATATTTCTCATGGTCAACCTGTAATCAGTTTATATGAACAGTTCTTTTTCTTCCTCAGTTAATTCTAAATGATGACATTTCCAGAGTAATGCTGAGGTTGTTGTTATTAGTTCCTAAGAGTCTTTTTCTGAAATCTTTACTATTAAATTTCATTCATATTCAGTATTCAAGTTCATATTCATTGTATCAAGACCATACAATTTCTCTTGCTACTCCAGTAAGCTTTCATTTTAGTGGTATCTGTGAACTTTAGGATATCATTAAATTTAAACAACACATCACTTCACTGATGTTAATATCTATTCAATTTTGATTCTTTGGGAAATCTACCAGTAATATAGTGATCCTGACATCATTTCATCACTATGTATTGTAATTTTATATGTAGCTAGTTCTTTCATTCACATTTTCTCCATTTTAATTACTGATTATCAATGCACCTTCTATTGAACTGGTATCTTATTAGAAGTTCTGAAATATGGAATCTACTGCTTTCTTTCATTCAGAAAATTAGCTTATTAAAGAAAGTTACCAGGTTAGTTTGTCCACAACTATGTTTCTTAAAATGCTGTTGCACGTTATTTCATCTGACTGAACTGATTCATCATCATCATCATCATCATCATAGTACATTAGAAATGATTATTAGTACTTACATAACACATTGAATTGTTTAAAAGCGATAACAATGAATACTGTGGCATAGAAAAAGCCAAGAGAAAATTTATTGAAAGCTAGTGTTTGCACTGGGAATTCATCTCAGTTGTTAGGACCCAGGTTGATGTTTATTCCTTCATTCCATAGAGTATACTGTTCACAAAATTTAATAACTTTCCTGCACTTTATGAACTTTATGATTGAGAGATTTGGTTAGCATAAGTTAAAAAAAGTGACCAGATATTCTTTTGATGGAAGATGTTGAACCCATATGCTTTTGCAGTGGCAGAATGAAGACGAAAATAGAGTAGAAATTAACAGAATTCATCAGGCTGCATGAATACTCACTAGGTGGTCTGAAAATGCAGTATCTGTCAAAATAAAATATTTTCTACCATATTTTACTAGCATGGTTTCTGACAGAGTATGGATGTTTATTTTAATCTGTACCATAAAATTCTAATTTCCTCCTGTTCCTTTTTCTCTGAAGATGATCAAGGTGAACTGATATTAATAGTTCAGCAAAAAAAGGCAAGAAATGAAACATTTTTTGTTTAACAGGGGACTTAAAAGTTTAATTCCTCTTAACAGGAGAGGAATTAAAAACAACTGTACAGATACAGCTGTGATTTCACAATATTCCTCTCAGCCATTCCAGCACAGTTTCCTCCTCTACACACTAACTGGGGCTCTTAACATGTAAAGTTTTGAGAATTCACCCTCTACATTTCACACCAGAAAAATATTTTATGGTCTTCTGTTACAAGTAACCATTATTTTGTAGAATATGGCGATGAACTTAGGAAAGATCATTTCACATGTCCCTATTTTTTTCTTCTTTTTAGTAGTCAGTGCTCTGAGAGTTTGTCTAGAGGATTTGCTGGCTTCAGACACAAGTGTCTTGGCTACCTATTCTCTCCAACATTAATGTCCTGGAAGAATTAAACTCCACTGGACTCCATGTACTGGACTCCAAGCCTGTCCAAGAACTTTCTCATTATTATATTTAGCAGTTTGCTTTTTAAAAATTTCCAAGCATCAAAATGTTGAAATATTAACTATGCCTCTTTTTCTAAACATCACAACACTATTAAGCAAATATTACAAAAACTGGTAATAATCCTTTAACTAATGGTCTGCAAATCTCACTGGCTAAAATCCTACAGAATGATGTGAGTGCCCCATCTTTGATCTTTATTTCTGAAAATATATAGATATAGATATAGATATAGATATGTTTTTACTTTTTGTTTTGGTGTAGAAAGAGTTGTAACAGACAAGTTCCTATTATTCTCAGATCTCATTTGTCTCCATCAGAAAAATCATTGGAAAAAATTAAATGCACTAACACAGAAGATTAACGCCCAATACTCTCATTTGTAGAGACTGGGTAATTGAGAACAAAGAGATTCACCAAATTCCATACAAGAAATTCTGACTGTGTCCAGGCACACAAGTGCTAACATCCAGTAAACTGAGTAGGAAGAAGCACCAGTGTGTATGAAATTCAAGATGTCCCAGCTGACTAATGTGTACACAGAATCATAGAATCATTAGGGTTGGAAAAGACCTTCAAGATCATCTAGTCCAACCATCACCCTACTACCAATGTCACCCATTAAACCATGTCCCTAAGCACCACGTCCTTAAACCTTAAATATCCTTAAACATCCCCAGGGACAGTGACTTCACCACCTCCCTGGGCAACCGATTCCAATGCCTGACTACTCTTTCTGAGAAGAAATGTCTCCTAATTTCCAATCTGAACCTCCCCTGGTGCAACTTGAGGCTGTTCTCTCTAGTCTTATCACTATTTATCTGAAAGAAGAGGCCAACCCCCAGCTTCCCACACCTTCCTTTCAGGTACTTGTACAGAGCAATAAGGTCTCCCCTGAGCCTCCTCTTCTCCAGACTAAACAACCCCAGTGCCCTCAGCTGCTCCTCACAGGACTTGTGTTCCAGGCCCCTCACCAGCTTCGTAGTCCTTCTCTGGACATACTCCAGGGCCTCGATGTCCTTCTTGTAGTGAGGGGTCCAAAACTGAACACAGTACTCGAGGTGTGGCCTCACCAGAGCAGAGTACAGGGACCATCACCTCTCTGGTCCTGCTGGCTACATTATTCCTGATACAAGCCAGGATGCCATTGGTCTTCTTGTCCACCTGGGCACACTGCCGGCTCATGTTCAGGTTGTCATTGACCAACACCCCCAGATCCTTTTCCTCTGCACATCTTTCCAGCCACTCTGCCCCCAGTTGTAGCCTGGCTCCCTAAGTATCCTCCCTAAGATCACACTGTGTATGTGTGTCTCTGCCTTTTGAACCACTGGTTAACTTCAGCAGGTTCTCAAAGAGGGATAAACATCTTTAAACCATAAAATTCCTTCAAGTTTTAAGAAAAACAGATGTCTAGCTTAATAAGTTAATGACCTTCCTCAGGGAAAGTCTGTAAGTTCAGTTTAGCCTTTTAATGCTTTAAAGAATTCAAACATAATACAGAAAGTTATAGGGAAAAGTTTTTTACTGCTAACAGGATTATGTTAACATTATGTTATGTATGGGAAATTAACATTCTATTGAAAACTTCTTATATAGAATCAGAGAATAATTCAGGTTACATGAGAACTCTTGAGCTCAGGCTACTCTGTTCCACAGATGTTCTGTTCCTCCAACTCATAGGTTAACCGCTCTATGTGAAATTTCTTTTTTCCCAATACCCAATCAGACTTTTTCCTTGTTTCCAGTTCACTTTTCTCTTTCTCTTTTACTGCACATCCCCAAAAAGAGCCTGACTCCATTTTTGCTATATTCTGCCATTAGATATTAGAAGATAGACACCAGGTTCCCTATTTAGCTCTCTTCTTCAAACTCAATAAAATCATGTGTTGCAGACCCCCTTTGTACATCACATACATATGTATACACAAATCAGTGAAATGATAAGATGTTATTTTACTAACCTTCATTTGTTTTACATATTCTGATTCTTCTTCAATCGCCAATTTAAATAAATAAATAATTAGCAATCAGATATCACAATGTTTAATCAGAATTAGAGAAGTAAGCTAGAAATTGTAGGTTGTGGGGAAAAGATGACAATGTATATTTAAAGGTGGTCATAAATCTTTTTTGCTGTTCTGTGGTAGATCACTTGTTTATTGGTTACATGTACAGTTTTCCTTTTAACTGCAGTATGATATAGTACAGGATCCCTACTTAACATCAAACAATGACTTTTGCACACCTCTGATAATCAGTCTCATCAACTCAAATGTGGACAAGTGAGACATCTAACTTCTCATCCCATACCATATGATATTCAGATGGAAAAGGGAGGTGATGTCATTCTCTCAAATCCCACTTTGAAGTTTTCCAGTATAAATATCCTAGCAAACCTTTCACCCACCATCAGAGTAACAATGAAATGCATTAAAACTAATGCTCATTTCTCTTTTTCACTTTGAAGCAGGAAAGGACCCCAACAAAATGAAGATTTATAACAGTTAGCAACTCCCTGAAAGACATAAAATATATAAAGCTTATACAGTGCTGGATGAAACTCGGTATTTATGCTTAAGTAAGGGCATGTTCTTGTAATGTAAAAATCACAGTCCTTTACACACAAGAAGCTGTGAAACGTAGGAATTGGCAAGTGTCTTAAATATGTCAGATGCGTCATCATTATTTTTAAGAACGTAAAATCCAATCCGTAGGAAAAAAAATATGACAAGTAGTCAGCAGCAGACAGTGGATGCAAAGCTAAAAATAAATATATCAAACAACTGCAACTGAACTCAGTATTGAAAAACCTATGTGTAACAGAATGTGCTTCGCACTCAATTGCAGTTAGTCATGTTACATCATGGTGAACATAATAATATCATGAGAAGAGTGGAGCATCATGATTTTTTCAAGCAAACATACCCTTTTAATAGATAAAAATAGCAGAACAAAGTATTTAACCATTAATATGAAAAATATTTTTCCTTAAAATCATAAATAAGGAAGAATGCTGATTATATGAATGTCAAAATTAAAAAAAATATATTTCATTGTCCCCTTCTTGTCTCATTTTTGTGCATGCTTATCACTCAGTTTAACATCTTAAAATTTAGTGCTTGTAAGATATTTTAAGCTATAATTTTAGAATGTAATATGCCCAGAAAATTTAATATGCATTAATATGTAGTAGATAGTATATATATCATCCATCAGCTAAATGTGGTCTCAGTCTGGTACCCACCTAGGGAACAGGCTGTGACCTTCTTGATTCATTTTGCTGTTTGATTTTTAGTCTAAGCCCTGTATGAATTTCAGCACAACAATTTTGAAGAGCCAGATATGTAGCAGGGTTGGTAGGAATTTACCTGAGGGGGGAAAGGCAAGTTCACCTGGTAAGATGCAGACAAAAAGTGAAATTTCTTTGCCAGAATATTTTCTGGCTAGCTAGAAATAATAGTGAAATCAGTATGACACTAACTCTACAAACTGCTTTAGTTATAAACAGCAGAGAAGGGGACTCAGAATGACAGTCTGCCTGTCTTGAGTTTTGCATGCCTCTGAACTACTCCTCAATTAGTACATATATTTGGTAATGAAGTTTTCTTTATAGAGCTCTAGCGGAAGATCCAGTTCACCTAGGTTTAAGCAGGTGCAAGCTTTTCCAGTAAGAGGCTACTATCAAAAAGAAAGAAATGGAAATATATGGTTATTTCTCTATACAAACACACACACACACACACAAAAAGAGAGAGATTCTACCTTGTGCTCAATGTAGAATCAATTCATATTGACCTGTGTTGATTTTGCAGGGAAAAGGACAAGGAATGCTTACATGGTAAGTGACCAGCAGATACTATCAGTATCTCATTTTGGAGACAGTAATCAACTACTTCTTAAACTGTCTCCAAACTGCAAATGAGGCTGTAGGCCAGATGTCTTCTTTAGATCCAGCTGGCTCAGTACCTGACATTACTCCTCAACACTTTTATGGAGCATAAGTGTTTTGTAAATCTGCCACCAATGCAGCATTGTGACAAACATTTCCATTATTTAGTGTTAAACTGTTTCATCAAATTAGGGAGTATTCATACAAATTATGCCACTCACATATTGATGAAGGCCATAACTTTTTAGGAAGGCACAACAAGCAGCTGAAGAAAGTAACCTTTTCAGCTACCACAGAGTGATCCAGGAGAAAATACCTGTTTTCAGGTTGACTATGTGAGCGTTGCTTGCCCTCTTCAATGCAGTTATTTGTTTGCTAAAACCAACTTCACTAGTGGTTTCAACTAATTTTTCAGATTTCTAATTGGAGGACCAAACTAAGAGAAATCACACTGAGATCATGTCTCAGCTGGGAGACAGTAAAGTAATTCCAGTAATTCCTATGTAGTTGCAATTCCCAAATTATCTTAAGCAGAAGGTTCTAGGAAATAGATTTGTTAAGATTTGTTGTTAACGAATCAAACCTTCAGCTATTTCCTGACCTTTATTTCTGGAACTGTTCAGATGTGTTTCTGGAAACCCACAAGTTTTACTGGAAAATAAAATTGGTAGATCAAGAAGTTCACCAGTTACCTCACCCTGGACCAATGATGTAATGTGGATGTGCCACAATTTCTGATCAAGACCAGCAGATATTTTATGTTATTGTTACAGAGCTTTCCATTTGGTAAAAAGTCCATAAATAATGTGAAACCATACAGAGAGTTCTATTTTCCATCGGACTTCCAGTCTCCTGAAATTTTCAGAATAAACTAAATGTCTAGGATATCTGCTTTAGTCAACTGTAAATTACTCAGCCTAATTCAGGTGATATTCTGTAGTCTGCCATATGCTAACCCCCAAATCAGAGAGTCTAAAGTATCTTCTGGCTTAAAACATATATTTTCAGAAATCCATTGGGTTTATGAAGGAGAACTATCTAAATGTTATAGAATGCTTTGTTTATGTTTTCCATTAATATTTTGAATTTTACATTCTGGCAATAAAATCCTTGCAGTCAGTTTTTCCTAGCTGTTTTGACAAACATTTCTTTGAGATTTCTAAGTGTGTTAAGATGGAATATCTTTCTTGACAAACGGAATTCAGCAAGGTGGTTCTTCCCTTACCTCACCTTATTGTAGGAGAATTGTAAATCCATTAATATTGTAAAATGATTCTGGGAGCTAAGTGAGACTGGTAGTCTCTAAAACCAAGAATGTACTTTAGAAGACATCATATGGTTTTAATTTATGATTTCTAGAGCAAGTAGAATAGTGTATATGAAAAATTCAAATTTTCAAACAACTTACTAGATGCATTACAGAAGTTTAGAGATTTCTTAGATTGCCTAAAAAGTTTAGGAAAAAAAGGTAGATTATTAAAAATAAAAAAATAAAAAAATAAAAAAATAAAGAAACAGAAACATAGAAACATAATAATCTGGGAAATCACAGAATCACAGAATTGTAGGGGTTGGAAGGGACCTCGAGAGATCATTGGGTCCAACCCCCCTGCCAAAGCAGGTTCCTTAGAGCAGGCTGCCCAGGTAGACGTCCAGACGGGCCTTGAATATCTCCAGAGGAGACTCCACAACCTCCCTGGGCAGCCTGTTCCAGTGCCCCGTCACCCTCACCGTGAAGAAGTTCTTTCGCATGTTGGTGCGGAACTTCTTATGCTCAATTTTGTGGCCATTACCTCTTGTTCTGTCCCCACAAACCACTGAAAAGAGGTTGGCCAAATCGCTCTGTCTCCCACACCTCAGGTATTTATAAACATTGATAACATCCCCTCACAGTCTTCTTTCCTCCAGGCTGAACAGACCCAGGTCTCTCAGCCTTTCTTCGTAGGGAAGATGCTGCAGGCCCCGTATCATCTTTGTGGCCCTCCGCTGGACTCTTTCCAGGAGATCCCTGTCTTTTTTGTACCGGGGAGCCCAGAACTGGACACAGTACTGCAGGTGATGCCTGACCAGGGCAGAGTAGAGGGTGAGGATCACCTCCCTTGACCTGCTGGCCACACTCCTTTTAATGCATGCCAGGATGCCATTGGCCCTCTTGGCCACCAGGGCACACTGCTGGCTCATGGTCAAAAATGAGGGAGGACAAAAAAATCTAAGGAAAGAAGTTCCGTTTTGACTTGACTACAGAAAATAGTGTATGTTTAACTTCAATGTATGTGTATAAATCACTTGTTCTGCACAGTAGTAGTATAAAATATTAGCTTAAAGGGCTGGAAAGTTTCAAGGTTACTGGCTAAAAATCAGGATGAAAATGTAGTGAGGAAGTATTTGTTAGCAGGGGAAAAAAATACCAATGATAATGGAAGTAATATGGTGGGCGTCCAAGGGAAGCACAGACAGAAATAAACTGTTTTTTTCTTTATTACTTTCCAAGTATATATATAAAAACTTCTCAAATTATTTTTTCTTCCAGCTATTTACATAAAAATTCAACCAATTCTTTAATTGGCAAAAAAATGTTTTTTGTTCCTCAGTGTTTTCATATATCTCACTTAATTTTAGCTATCCATAAATTTATTATCCTGTCTAAGCTACCTCCCTCAATTCCCTGTAAGGCAATGGAGAGAGGCAGTCATTTCCTCTACTGATTTATCTCTTCCTTTCAAATGCCTGTTTTAGAATAAGATGAGATGGTCCCCAGAGACACCTCTCTAATTGCCTAGTTGTACAGCAGAAACAGTGTCCTCAACTTACACACATAAGAGTAGTGGAGAAGACACACAAAAGAGTAGCAGTAGAGAAACCAAGGTCATACGTGAAGTCTGTACCTGAGCAGGACCGAAACACAATCAGTACTCCTGACTGCTGTTGACATCTCCATGTACTAGACCAACAAAATACAAAATAAATTCATTTCCTTTTTTCTTTCTTTCCACAGTATATGTATATATTTATATATTATTTATATATAATATATATGTTATATACATTATATATGTGTATATATGTGTATATATATATCTAAAGTTTTTGTGTAGTTGCCTGTGTTAGAATCTGTATTGATACATTAGAATTGATAGAATTGATACAATTCTTAAAAATGAGAAGGAAAAGAATAGACCTAGCATCAGAAAAAGTGAACTACTTAATGACTTATGGGCAAAAATGAGGGGAAAAAGAAATGTATAATCAAACAAATAAAAGCCACATCCAAAGGTGGCTTGGTTGAGAAATAAACATACAAAGACATGGAAATATGCATTCTAGCTTTTTACATAGACAGATTGGATACCCAAAAGGTACTGATAGCAGAATATCTCTTCTGCAGTGGAAAGTTTAGTTCATCTACCAGATCTGTAATCCATCTGTCACTGAAGAAACAACCACAAAAAAATCAGCCAAAATGATTCAGACATTTCTAAGAACAAGTGAGGTAAAAATATTTGCTCTGCCTAAATTAAAAATATTCTGGCAGACTTGTCTTGAGAACATTTAGCAATTCTTATTTTAGGGTGAGAATGCATGTACTGCTGACTTAATCGAGGTGATCTTTGTGCCTGGGATGTGTCTTTACTGCTGCTGAACATCCTTCAATACGATGCCAAAATGTTGTGTGTTTGGAAAAAAAAAAAAAAAAAAAGTCTTCCAAAAGTTCCATAAAGTTCCATAGGCACTCCTTTCTGCAGTAGGAAAAAGAAGAAAAAAAAAAAAAAAAAAAGGAAGAAAAAAAAAACAAAGAGAACTGTCTGACATTTCCACATCCTGCAGTGTTTCATTTTGCCATTTTCTCTAGTGCCATGTATGTGTGATTGTGTGCATATATACACTTGTGTACATGCATGCTGTGTAAATGACATTGATATTTAGTTCTCTGGGAAAGTAATAAAGCTTTCTGTTTTGTTTGTACAGAATCAGGCACTTGAGATGTTATTGATGCAAAATTAAAATATACCTGGCAGCAGTGGTATTTTCCAAAAATTATCTGATATTTTTTATTATAATAACCACACACAACTTCCTTACTCAGTGTACTCCTAAGTCTGTGTACTACAGATATTGATGTCAGTATGTTTTTCCTTTGTGCACATTAATGGGAAATGAAAGCCTCACCAATGTTTTTGGTACACTGCTTAAAGCACTTCATATTCTGTCTTGTGAGCTTAAAAATGTTATTTGAAGAGTGTAAAGAGTATTGTAGAAGAAAACTCAGCATATTGCATGCAAAATCATTTCAAATCAACTGAGTCGTGAAAGGATTTTAGACCTGCCTGTTGCATAGCAAATAACTGTGAAATTTAAGATTAAGAACACCTCCGAATGTGGTATCTGTATTCTTCCTTGGCTAGAAACTGTAGCTCAAGTCAACGTCAACGTCAAGTCAACATCAGTCCTGAACTGACTTCAGGTAGAGCAAGTAGAAGAAATGGAATGAGAGAATTATTTAAAGGTAGAAACACCCTCTAGAGTATTCTGTTATTCATTGCAGCAGAAATCAATTAACAGGGCAGTTCAGAAAAGGTTTTGTATGCAATTATAAGGCTGGCCTATTTTTGACAGAACTGTCCCTATCATCTTTTCCTCAAACATTCTGAGAACACATTAGCAACTAGAGAAGAAAGCATAAAGCCGTCTTCTCCATTTACAGATATCTGACTGAAAATCTTTTCAATGTTGGCTAAGGAAAGGACAGGGAAACAGTTGCTAGCAAATACTGGCATTATATGCTTCTCTTCTGAAAGGACAAGAAGTGGATCAATGTCCAAAGCACTGTTACCCCATAGAAAGCATCATGGGCCCTGTAATAGTTCAGTAGCTCTGTTGTCCCTATTTGCTTCAGGATCTGAAATGCATTTATTTTACAGTATCATCATTGCCACATGGCCAGGCAACTTCCTCACTCACAGTAAAACTGCAACCACTCTTCTTTGGACTGATGCACAGGAAGACGGGCTCAAATAAGAGTATGAACAGTAGATTCGCAGATAGCAATCTCACATGTCCCACATTAATTAAGTGGAGAAGAAAATGCAATTTATTTATTTATTCTGAACAATATAAGCCTGAATAAATTTGACACTCTTCTTGTGTCAACGGTGGTTAATTACTAAAACACACTATTGAGTATCCAGTAACATTCTTCCTTTGAGTATGCTCTTCAGAGGGGTTTCTTTTTTTTTCCCTACTATTATATTTATCCTTGTGTCTGTTATTGTCCCTTTGGAGCATAATGAAAGCTGTTTTATTTACAGTCCTACCCTTATTAAGAGAGCTCAGTCAGATTGTCCACTTCAGACAAGATATTTGCTTCTTATTAGTCAGACTATATCATGAATATGTTTGTGTTCCAGGATTTTATTTTAAAATTTAAAAATAGTCATAAGACTTAGGATCACTGGTAAGATGCAGATCACTGAATTTCTACAGTCTAATGAAAAGCTGTTTTTGCTTAAGTGTAGAGTGATTTAATGAGTTGTCACATTTTCTTTTGTTTCATTGCAAAGGCAAACAATTAAGTCCTTTAAATGCAACATCTCTAAGTATGTTAGTCTACATAGCCTTTTCCTGTTTATAAATTATATTATTGCCTTATAATGAAAAAAATTATGAAAGTAAGGAGGAGAGATGTCATTAAAAGATAATTGCTTTATCTGCAGCTTAATCCCCTGAATATCAGGCTACAATTTCCCTTCAGGAGATGGAATACTTTGAAATGACACTGGTAATTTGAGTGGAATGTCAGGACATTAATCAAATATCCATAATACTACTTTGCTGGGTAGGCATGACAAGTCTTTAAGGAATTGATCTGGAAAACTGAATTTCCAAGGCATCTGGAAATACAAATAATCCAGTGGATAGTTACAAGTCTACAAAAACTGAGTAGTGGGATCATCACATCTGCATGCATATTTAAATCCAAGCTTAAATGAGTTGCAAAGGATTAAAGCAGTTTTCCTTGTAGTTACTATGCTAAAAACAATATGCTTGAAGCATTAACTAAATATAATCACTATGTTTTGTTTAATTCAGCTGTCAAAATAGAACTGCCCTCAGCATGTATAAAATAACTCACTAAAAGGTCGTCTTGGAATGCATTTTCATATTGCAGGTAATCAAAACAGAGTATAACAGAATTTTGCAAATAACCAATGGCAGAACAGATGTGGAACAGGATCACTGGGATGTAGTGATGCGTGTAGTCCTAATGAAATGCCCCTAAAGGTACTAACCATTTAGACTGGAAAATAGACTCACCTGGGATCTAATGTTTCACTCTTGGTAAAGCTTGATTTTCTGGCTCCCTAGCTGCTGGCCACTTGGGTGGTGTTGTGCCTACCTGATACAGTAACTGAACCACACTGTTTCATTCTGTTCTTCCTCTCTATTTCTTTTGAATAGTCAGAGCTACAAGGCAGCTGTTTCAAGCTGCATAATTCACAGTTCTTGCTTTTCTTTCACTGAAAAAGTACATTTACATTTCTAAATTACCATTTGAAGTTTAGAGAAGACAGTAAGATTATTTAAAGTTCTCTTCCTCCTATATTCAACTTCAGATTAAGAACATATTTTTTGCATGTAAACAAGCTGGGAGAGAATGAAAATGGTCAACATAAATGGCTGCCTGCCTCATAAGTTTCCATGCCAACTCAAAAGACACTATTCACAGACATTTTCAGGATCAAAGCCTCATGTAGCATGGCTTGAAGGTCCCTTTCAACCTTGGGTGTTCTATGATTCTATGATTCCATGACAGGAAAAAAAAACATATTAGGAAAGGTAAATATATCACAGCTATTAAATTCATCAAACCGTCATTTTGGAAGATTATACTTGGTATTATCATAGAATGGCTGAAGTTAGAAGGGACTTCTGGATTAGGCCTAGTCCATTCTTCTGCTCAAAGCAGGGTCAACGAAAGTAGGTTACTCAGAGCTGTGTCCAATTGGGTTTTGAGTATATCCAAGGATGGACACTCCACAGCTTCTCTGGACAACCTGTTAATTATCATTATCAACCTTGATAATTATCACTATCAACAAGATTTATCCTCTGTAAATAACAGAAGTAATTTACACATCCACAATATCCCTGCATTTTAACTTAAAGCTTGGAAAAGGTTTCCAAAATTCACTTTTCTTTCTTTTCCCTTTCTTTTCCCTTTCTTTTCCCTTTCTTTTCCCTTTCTTTTCCCTTTCTTTTCCCTTTCCTTGCCTTGCCTTGCCTTGCCTTGCCTTTTTATTATCTTTCTCATCCATTTCACAGTTTAATGTAGAACGAGGAACAGAAATGTAAACTCTATCAATCGCCACCTTGCCAGCCAAACAAAAAAGTACCAAAAGCAAACAGTCTTCTCAACTTTACTGAGTGTCTAATCAATTCATTTGAGAATTCTAGTTTGATTTTCTAAGTTGGACTGCTCAGATTTGGTTCATTTTTGCACTCAAGAACTGAGTTACATATCTGAGTTTATTTTTTTTTTTAATTTTTTATTTTTTTTTTAATCCAAATTGCATTCACCACTTGTTTGGGCCAGTTAATCATGTTTTTGTTTTGTGCTTAATCCTGGACTAACAAAATCTTTCTTGTTTATTAGCCATTTTAATAATATTTATACAAAATTGACAGGAAGATATTTGCAACATCTTTCAAAATTAATCACATCATGTAGTTACACAAATCCACTGTCAACAATAAGAAGGAAAGCACAGTAGCAGTTGATGAATGAATTAGAGTTTAGCTTTGGAAAAGGTCAAAGAAGGCAGTTTTTCATGAAAAAAAAAAATCATTTGCAACTTAATGGTTACAATAGTTATTACTAGATGAATTCTCTCAAACAAAACAACAAGAAATGTTCCTGGAATTTACAGAATTCATAAAGAAAGAATTCTACTAAACCCCACTTACTTCAGTGAACTTTTTGGTCTGTTTCCCATTTCTTAAGAAGGAAGAGCTTCTAAGCTCCAAACTAGAGCTTCCAAACTAAAGCTTCTAAGCTTCCCATCTGTAGGTCTCAGTCAGGCCAGCATGAATCACAAGGAGGCAATTACTGCAAAGTGTTGCCATGCCAGCAGTGACATTCACTTTTCTTTAATATTTTCACTAACCTTATGTCCCCTGTGAGCAAAATAGCTGCTGCTGTTTGTTCAAACTTGGCGGCCATGGTAGGACTAGCTGTCAGACAGCCTGAGCTCCTCTTGCTAATTTCAAGCTCTCTTGAGCAGTGCTGTGGTGACAAGACTACCACTCAGCATTTAGGAACAGCCCCAGCAGGGGTGAAAAAAGGTAGGGAGATCCATATGTTTTGCTTATCAGAGAAAAAAAAATGTTGGAGTTTTTATGGAAGAGTTTACTGTTACTCACTTTTGTATTTTAAGCAAAACTGACCAGAGAAGGAATCTTAAGACACTGGAATGCGCCAGCTGCCAGCACATGTTAAAGCATCGTATGGGTTCAATTAGGATGATTAGAAACGTTAAGAAGTTCTGAATGAGAATCATTCAGATTATTAAAAGTAGCCATTCTATAATATGGCCAAGGCAGCACACAGCTGAGCAACATAGTTACAGAAAGACAGAGATAAATTTAGGAATAAAGAGACAGACACAATGATGATATACCTACACCAGACTGATAGGTGAAAACCATGTTTTTGTCTTTTTTCTTTTTATTTTTTTCCTCTAAGTGACATAAATTAAATGTGACACTATTACCAAAAAGAAAGTACATAGACATCCCAAGCAGGTGCACTTCCAGGCAAGTAGCAAATGTTGAGGGTGAAGTAACACATTTCTTTGCAGGAGGATATCAGGTTTAACAAAGGCAAATGACAAATAATAACCCCCAGAGGAGGAATATCCCCATGCAACAGCACGTGCTGAGGGGTCAACTAGCTGAAAAGCAGTTTTGCAGGAAAGGACCTAGGGTTCCAGTTGGATAACAAGGTGAACATGATTTAGCAATCTGCTCCTTAAGTATAGTAAGCCAAAACCATCTGGGGCTCCATTAGGTGAAATAGATTGGCAGAAGGTTGACTGAGATGATCTTTCCCCTCTATTCAGCACTGGTGAGACATATCTGGAGTGCTGGGTTCATGTCTGGGCTTCTCTGATTTTGACAGAAAGCAAGACTGAGCAAGATGGATCTCCTATAATCCAATGAAAGACTGTAGGTGACCTACTACAAAGAGTAATAGAATCATAGAATATTTGTGTTGGAAAGGACCCAACAAGGATCACTGTGTCCAACTCGTGGGTCTCCAAGGTACCCCCCCCGCCCCCAATAAATAAATAAATAAATAAATCAGATCATGTGTCTGAGAGCATTGTCCAAATGCTTCTTGAACTCTGGCAGGCTCGGAGCCACGACCACTTCCCTGGGGAGCCTGTCCCAGTGCCTGACCACCCTCTTGGTGAAAAGCCTTTCCCTGATATCCAGCCTGAACTTCTCCTGTCGCAGCTCCATGATGTTCCCTCAGGTCCTGTCACTATTCCCAGAGATCAGCACCTGCCCCTCGGCTCCCCTCATGAGGAAGCTGTAAACTGCAATGAGGCCTCCCCTCAGCCTCTTTTTCTCCAGGCTGGACAATCTAAGTGACTTCAGCAGCTCCTCAGGTATTTTCCCCTCTAGACCCCTTAGTATCTTTGTTGCCCTCCTTTGGACACTCTCAAACAGTTTTATATCTTTCTTATACTGTGGCACACAAAACTGCACACAGTGCTCAAGGTGAGGCTGCACCAGTGCAGAGTAGAGTGGGACAATCCCTTCCCTTGACCGGCTAGCAATGCTGTACCTGATGCACCCCAGGGTATGGTTGGCCCTCCTGGCCACCAAGACATGCTGCTGGCTCATGTTCAGCTTGATGTCGAGGTTAAAAATTATTTAAGCATGTCAGACAAAGATTTTGGCAATTGCAAATAAAGTAATAAGCCACAAGACTAAAAATATTTTAAAAATAGCTTTACATAAACTGAAAGACGATAACGCTATGACTCTCATATCAATTTCTGTACAGTAACTGTGACTGTGACATCCTAAGAGAGACCAAAATGGTTGCAAAAGAAATAAACACAGTATTAATGAATAATTGTAGTTATTCCCCAAGAAGATTTGGATAAATATCCGAAAAACTAGTATCAGGTCAAACTCCAGATCACAGATGCACAAGCTACTTTGTTAGACATCAGCTGCTTCTTGAAACTGCGATTCAGAAAGCCTAGGCATGAGTAAACAGCTCTTGTGAGATGTACGTTGGACTTGTTTCAAAATGTCTCAAAGAGCCTTTCTAATTGTGATACACTCGTCTTCAAATCTAAGCAGTAGATTAACACACACAGAAAACAAACCACTATGGGGATCTTCATCTTCTCAAAAGGAAAATATGCTTCAAGATTCAAATACTCAGGCTTCAAGTACATAAGCATTAAGTACATGGGCTTCAAGTACATACGATGACAAAGAAAGATGAAAGAAACTGTAGCTCTCCTGATGAGCAAAACTGGAGACCTGGCTACAACTGATGTGGAGAAGGCTGAGGTGCTTACAATATTTTTGCTTCAGTCTTCACCAACAGGTACTCTATCCACACTGCCAATGAAGTTCCATCCCCTGTATGAAAAGATCAGGTTTAAGACCATCTAAGGAAACTCAAGGTGCACAAGTTCATGGGACCTGATGAGATGCATCTGAAGGTCACAAGGGAACTGGTGGATGAAGTTGTTAAGCCACTACTGATCATATTTGAGAAGTTGTGGCAGTCCCAGTCACTAGAAAAGGGAAAACATAAACCTGGGGAACTACATGTCAGTCAGTCTCACCTCTGTGCCTTATGACATCAAGAAACAGATCCTCCTGGAAATTATGCTAGGGTATGTAGAAAACAGAGAGGTGACCAGTGACAGCCAATATGACTTCACTAAAGGCAAATCATGCCCAACAAATTTGGTGGCTCTCTATGATGGGGTCACAGCATTGGTGGATAAGGGAAGAGCAACTGATATAATCTACCTGGACTTGTGCAAACCTTTTAATACTGTCCCACACAACAGTTTTTTGTCTATAAAATTGAGAGGTATGGATCTGATGGACAGAACACTCAGTGGATAAGGAATTGGTTGGATGGTCAGATTCAAAAAGTTGCAGCCAATGGCTCAATGTCTAAGTGGAGACCAGTAACAAGTGATGTCCCTCAGGAGCATGTGTTGGGACCATTCTATGATTCTATGATTCTCAGTAAGCTGACATTACCACTACAAAAGGAATTAGAAGAATTCAGATGGAAGGGACCTACAAAGATCATCACGTCCAACTGCCTGACCACTTCAGGACTAACCAAAATTTAAATCATATTAGTAAGGGCATTATCCAAATGCTTCTTGAACACTGACAGACTCAGGGCATCAACTACATCTCTAGGAGAGCTCAGTTACTGTAGATAACCTTATAAAGGTTTCAGCTCAGTGCTCAATGACTAATTGCACTGAGGACACAATACAATGCGCACACATTGGACAATTGCAATAGCCAATCAGAATGGTTACAAACTGGAAAACAAGAGATTCTCTCTGAACATCAGGAAGCTCTTCTTTACTGTGCAGGTGACTGAGCACTGGCACAGGTTACTCAGAGAAATTTTGGAGTCTCCTTCCTTGGAGATCTTCAGAAGCCATGTGGACATATTCCTGTGCCTCTGGGCAGCTATGCTTTTGCAGGTTAGGGGTGGACCAGATGACCTCTAGAGGTGCCTTCCAACCTCAAACATTCTATGATTCTGTGATTCTGTGAAGATGTACTGCATTTTGGAAATTACCAGAAAAGGATAAGGGAACAATATAAGAAACAGCATTGTACAGCTTTGTAAACCCCTAGGGAGGTTTGAAGGCTGTGTGGAAATCTTGAAAGCGGTAGCCCTTGAAAGGGATCTGAACTTAAAAAGAAAAGGGTAGAAAAGATTATCAAGAGTAGGGTAGGTTTTATGTTTGACTGTCCAAAGAGTACTATCTCAGATTTTTCTACAAAGAAACAAAACCAAGCAATCAAACAGAACCTTTTTCTCCTGGACCATGGTTGGCATTTGCCCAAAGCTAAAAAATAAAATAAAAAAAAATCTAACACATCTAGAGAGGAAATGTATAATTTGCCCCTAGTAAGAACTGTAGGATGTCTGTGTAACTAGATGTTATGCAATCCAATTCCTATGCTGTTGTTAAGTAACAATTTAGGAAGATAATGTCTCAAAATAAGTTTTGAAAAAAACACCTTGAAATTCATATTACAGGTCTTGGAGAAGACCAGAACATTCAGTATGATGTACAGAAACAGAGAAGAGACAATCTATATCCTAAAGAGATAGCAATTAAAGAAGAGCAAACATTTTGAAAAGTAATAAGTACAATGTCTTCAGTATTATGATCCATTTGACAGAGGATAGACTCAATGACTGCTCAAAGTTCAATGACTGCTCTGTTGTTTGGAATTCAACGGAGCATTTTCCACCTACTGGATCATTTTCTCTATTAGTCATTATCAAATGTGAAAAGTATCTGGCAAGCACTATAGTATCATTATATGATGTTGGTAGAAGGACTAAAATGGAATGGCTGATATTCAATCTTCTGTGAGTAAAGCACTTGTGTGAAATCCTATAGTGTATATAGCCAACAACTGTTCTGTCTTGCTTCATAGAATGTGCCCATTAATGAGGTGTTTCTAAACTGCTGGAAATCAAATTCATGAAGCAGAAAAGCCTTGTTTAGGACTAGACATATGCAAAAGGAGAAGTTTTTTAGGATCAGCTGCATTTGAGTTACCCTTACAACGAGCAGAATTTATCTGCCCCAGTTTAGTCATTTAAAAGCTAGCCATCTGATTTTCAGGTAGTCTCACAAGTTTCTCTTTATAATTAAAGGAGAGAAAGAGACATCTCCAGAGGGTAATTCAGCTTACCACTTTCCCTCATTTTAATACTCTATTTTGGAATGCTATGAACATTCCTCTGGAGGTGTCTGTGTCTGAGAGAGACCTTCATGTTATTATACCTATATGACTAATTTTCTGATGCTCACATTAGATTAGATGAATCTTGTCTTCATCAATCTTTTCTTTTCCCTTTATATATGTATATATATATGTGTATATATATATATATATTTCCATTGTATGTCATTCATATGAGGCTAATTATTTTCCTTTAACTTTTAAAGATAAAGTGCATTTCTCATAAAATTCAGCCAGGAAATCTTCAGTTTAAAGTCAGACTTCATGACGTTACGTCCAGGTGTAAATAGAAGTTTTTTTTCTGAAAGAAATTTTGCAACTTTAACTTATAGAGTTTGACTATAATACACATGTAAGAGCAAATTATGTTTTGTTGCCAAGACAACAAAAGTAAAAAGCAAGAAAACTAATGGAAACAATTTACAGCTCTGTAGGACAGCCAGAGATACAATAATGTACTGTGTTTCTTATAAAAGAAAACAATATGATCTATCAAAGTTCTCATTTTATTGCAAGAAAAGAAGAAACACATGACAATAAGGCAAATCACATTTCCAATAACCCCAAATAAGTTTTATTTAATAGACCATCAGGTGAATATGAGGAAGCACATGTATTTCAATCAAAGAAATTCAATCTCACTCACCTCTACCTACACCATCCTGTATGAGGAAGGAAAGAAATGCTCAGTTTTGTTGTTATTATTTTTGTTGTTGCAGTGGAATCCCTGTTCCTTTATTCTTTCTTCTTCCAAACAGTTTAATATTGTTTTCAGAAACATTTAAAATTGTAACAAGAACAGTGTGATCCAAAATTTTTATTGCAGAGCTACACTGAAGAGGACTATATAGAGCCCATAGGCCTAGAACACAATAAAAACAAAAGAATGCCCGTCTCTGATAAAAGATTAAACACTGTTCTTAAAAACCTACAGCCAAATTGTGGCTTCTGATTTTATAACAGATTTTCTATTGAATCTAGCATGAATTACAGTTCCAATGGCTTCCAATACCTTTCTTTCATAGTCCCAATCATCTTTAGTAAGATGGGAAAAGTGGCAAAGATATTGTTTGAAAATTTTCCAAAAAAATGCTACAGCAGCATCTAAAAATTGGCCTTGAATAATTTTACCTGGTTCATAATGCACCACTCAGAGTCAATGCAATAGAGTTTATCATTGAAAAGTAAGTTTTTTTTCTGCCATTAGATTCCTAAAATGCATCACATTAGAGCAGATTAAAAAAAAAAAAGTTGCAGTGAGTCTACATTTTTCCTCTAAGCTAACGTTTGCTTTCTCATGTAAAAAAATAAATAAATAAATAAAAACAAAATAAATTAAAAAAAAAAAAAAAAGGAATTAAAAGATGAAAGCAAAATTTAAAGCTGCTATCTGACTGCAATGGTGCCAAGTTGGGTCACAGATATTTATGGATTTTTGGAGCTATTGTGATTTTTTTTTTCACACCTCCAGTGACAAAAAATCTCATTGTCATTTATGTGGCTGAAAATTAAGCCAAAGCTAAGCATATATCAAGATGTCTACAGTTCACTTATACAAACTCTGAACATTAGGTCACCTGAACTAAATCTGTTTAAACCACTGAAGTAATAATATAGAAAAGATGATATTGTAGAGTCAAATGCTGTTTCCATCCCATGGAGTTCAGAATTACATTACACACAGAATATAATTAACTCTACTGTAGTCTATTCTAAATAGCAGGTTAAGAGAGTAGAATTCATCTATTAGCATAAACAGAATTAGAGCAATGACATGTACAGTATTAACTAAAATATCAGCAGAAATTGAGTTACAGAAGAAAATGAGACAAAATGCATAGTCATGTCTAGGGAGTGATTTGAACTATAATTAAAATCACAAACTAGAAATTAATACAGGAGTCTGGAAGATGATCAAGATTTTCAAATAATGGATTAATATATGAAACAGCAGGAAAAGTAGAGAATGAAAAACTTTACAGAGGTAAAGAATTATGTCATTGGAACTATGTAATTCCCAGACCTTAAAAAGCAAGAGATAAAAGACGGCATGAGAATGTGACATTCTAATGGTGGGGTTCATCTCAGTCATCTAAAATCTAGGCTTCTCAACTAGGTCATTTATCTGGGTTTCTCTCACTGTTCACTGAAAAGATAGGAACCTCAAAGGTGGATCACCCTGCATTTATTTTGATGGACTGAATTACCCAGATGAACATTATCTTTCCAACTGCATATGAAGGGAGACTGGACAACCCTGTGAAACTACACTTCTACTTTTTAAATAGCTAATAGTAATGCAGATTAATCCCAACCAAAGTCAAAACACGTGTGCAAGGAATACATTTCTTCAAATATCTAGCTTTAATCTGTGCACAAATAAACTTTCAGCTGATTGAATATCTGAAACACTTCCATTGAAACAAATGCTGTGAATTCATACAAAAGACTTTAAATTTATTCCACAATGAAACTGGAAGGAGAATATTTGTCAAAAACATTTAAAAACCTTTCCCCTCAAAAAAAAAATGTGAAAGGATATTTTAAAAAATGTAAACTGAGGTAAAGAAGACAGCATATAACCAAATAGCAATGATGCTCAGAAAGGCTGACTATTGAAACTTCTTGTCCTATTACTGCTGAACAATAAGAGATTGATGGAAAGGCTTTATTTATATGATCTAACATAATCATGTTAGCGAGAGGAAAGTACAAATGTTTCCAGGAAACGTTCTGACTCATTTATACAAATTCAAAATCCCAGATTTGTGCTTGTTGTTCAAGCTCTGTAAAATCCATAGCAGGAACAAACATTCAGACTAAATATGTTTATTAAAAGGATAACACAACTTCCTTGTATCTTCTTTCTTTCTTTTTATGTTATTTTTTTCCTGTGAAAGCAGTATTTTGAAAGTATCATTTTTAAAATTCAGATTATACAAATGATAACACTTTCCGTAAAGTGAAGTTAATCCCACTCCAGTCTGTGCCATTCAGATCAGGTCTGAAATTACTTTTGCTCTATGTAGGAAGAGAATCTCAACTTCAAAAAAATAAAAAAATAAAAATAAAAATTTGTAGGACTACTTCCTGTCATGCATTAATTCAAATTTCTGTAATAGAATTTCCAGCAAATGTCTAAGCTCTTGTTAAGCCCATATAACAATAATACCCCTTTAGAATGGCCTGTTGTGAACTCTATCACCTTAGTCCAGTGTATTCCTGCATTAACACAGGCACACAGGTTTCATTCACACAGTGGCTCATGCAAATGCCAAGGTGCTTTGACATGTGACAGTGTTATAAACTTCAAATCTCAAGAAGTTCAAGCAATGAAAAAATGTCTCATGAAGTAAACCTCTTTACAAGGAGCTGTAAGCATAACCTGAGTGCTTTGTTATTCTGCTTTCGTTCATAAAAGTGGCTGTTTGAAAGAAGCTGCAGTCTGATGGCCTGTGACTATTTCAAAAGTAGTTTTATTTTCAAATACAAATAATTAACAGCATCCAGTCTTCCACTCCCCTATTAAATTTCTCTCTTGACATATTCAGGGCTTCTGTCTTGGGTTCCTGTGTGTGGTAACAGGTCAACAGACAAGCCAGGAAAAATCAGCAGTCCTCTAAGCTTATTTCAAAAGTGGAATGTCCTACTTAAGGATGGAATAGGCTCCTCTGTGAAATCTACTCTCAGCAGTGGACAATAATACAACACTGTTTTTTTTCAAAGTTAGCCTCAATCTGTTGCATACAGTAACTGACTAATGATCTAGTTTCTTTTAAAGGTGTGGACCTTTAGATATTCAATATATTCAAGATATTCAAGATTTAGAGGTTTAAGATATTCAGCCCTTTCTTCAACAAAGCTGTATCAACTCATATCAAATGGAATCTGAACCATTTTTTATGGATCTTTCCAGTGCTCACATTTTCTTAATTTGTCTAATAAGCCACACAGCTTTGCCTAGTCAGTAAAATTTGAAATCTCACTACTCTGTTGCCACTTCTCTAAACAAAGAGAGTGTTGGCAAGAAAAAGTGTGCTGGTGCAAGTTTTTGTGTTTATTTGTTTTTTTAATGCATGAACTGTAAAAGGAACAACAGATATAGAAGCATATGCTCCTTTTCTAAGAAATGTACCTCATGAAAACACTAGAAATCATATTAAGTGCTGACTACAGAGGAATCTGAGGTTATTAGCTTCAGCAAAGATGAGGTTTGGGTTTTTATGTTTGTTTTGTTTTGTCTACTTTTCCATTGATTTCTTCCTTCATGTTTCTTTTCCTTGGTTTACCTCAGTAGAAATGTAGAACATAAAATGCTTAAAAGAAGATGTATCTAAACTGAGCAAGGCAATACACTGACTAATGAACATCTCACTAAGTACATCTATAAGGAAGAATAACTTTGAAACTCTTCATTCTCTAAACATGTTCATTATATTCACTTTAGACCATGTAATTGTATGGCAAATTGAGCCACACTAGTGAGCTGAAGGCAACTTAGGCAAGATCATTATTGTTTATTACTTTCATCATAGAATTTAACTTAATTTGAAATCCGGATTATTGCCTTGACAGTGAAAAGCAGCTGAAATCTTATTCTGTGTACATTATATACCTTTTGATAAGCATATCTAAGTGTGTGTGCTTATATATTATTTATTCCATAACAACTTGTCCAACTAAACGCATTTAGATATTGATTTATTTTGCTGGACAATATACTTTTATATTTAATATCCAGTTGGATCTTCACTGTAAGATTCCATCAAATTTAAGGAACTTTATGACAGCAAAAGGAATGTTTTTACATTCCCATATACATTACTCAGATGTACAAAGTATCTCACTCACATTGAAATGACGATACTTTCTAATTTAGTTCCTTAAAAAAGAACTGTTCATATGATCTCCCTGTACACTCTACTCAGTCTGGCCAGTCACTATGAGTTTGACACCGACTTACACTAATATTTGGTAGAACCAAATAAAATGTGCAGCACTGTCCTGTTGTAAAATCTGCATGCAAATAAAGTTTTTGAAGTTTATAATATCACATTAAATTGTGCATCAAATTTAGTATCCAGTCTCTGGAATTGTCAAATGGCTAGTGCTTCAGAGAAAGGCAGATCTGGAGTCCAAACATAAAACCCAACAGCCAGGCTAAACAGACAGATATGCAGGATGAGCAAAAAAGGGCTCGCTCAGACTCCTGTTTCTTATGTTACTAAGCAATAAGAGAGAACAAAAGAGTTGTCCTGCAACAAAACTACATCTATTAACAGCCTAAGAGTCGTGTGCCATTATCATCATGCCTGTGCAGTGCTCTAGTCTCTGAAATCTCCAGCTTAAAGACAGAAAGCTGAGAAAGTATTTTATAATGAGAAAATACCATCATCAACGTTTTGTTTGTTTTGATTTTACTGTAGCTTCACACATACCAAAATGGTATAGAGGTTTTCAAGACTCTTTATTCTCAGATCCTTTGATGAAGAGATATGCAGGGAAAATTCATCAATTATTGTAATTATAACTAAAGAAAGGGGCAGTAATTACAGGATCAGGAACAGCTGTGCATTACCATGCTTGTATGTTATCGGTCGGCTCTGCTCTGTAGTTTTTGAATGTTAGCGTGCCCTGTGAAGGACCGTCCTTGTATTTTCACAGAGGCATGTGATTATTATCTCTGCCAGTAGAGGACATAAAAGCTAAAACCAATCTATTTTATACATTGTTTTAAAGCTGTTGCTCAAGAACCAGTAACGGAATTCTTTCCTTTGTGCTGGTTAAAAGGTGCTCTTTTTCTAAAGTTGTGCAGATGGATACCCTCTGCCGTAGCAGACTCACTATGATAGAAAGCTCAGTATTAAAAGAAAGCACTAGAAGAAAAAATCAGTTGTTAATTTAAGATATGGCTTGAAGGATTTGAAAGTGTGAGGAAAAGGGATTTTTCTTTTTTTTTTTTTTTAATTTAAAACAACAAACAAACAAACTCATCTGTTTCCTGTGATAGTTTACTGAAACAGATTGGATATATGGAAGAGCATCTGTCACTGCACTTTAGTATCAACAGTAAGATGCAGTTAGTCACTTATTGCTAAGCTGCTTTTAACTTCAATCATGCACATACTTTTTCACAAACACGTTTGTTTGTGTTTTGTTGCAAAAATACTGTGACCTGTTTTCTAAATTAAAGTTAGACATTTCAATATCATATTTAACTGTTAGATAATTATGGCTTCCTCCCAAATGGGTGATAAAAGAAGGATTCACCTCATCTTCCATCAATCAAAACTAGTCCAGGCAAAGTTACAGAGTCTCTCTCTCTTTCATTAAAGGAGAAGAACAAATGCATTCAGACAATTCATGAGGAATCTGCATTAAGTATCTTCCATAAGACAGAATTTGATTGTAGAGCTGTATTAGATAGCACACCTGGACTAGATGCTTAATTTAAATAAAGTCTAGAAAGTTTCATTCCACCAAGAGAAGTCAGGTCTTATCCCTAATAAAAGTATGGATTTGATATATATCTTTGATTATTGATTGCAATTCTCTGCAAGTGTCAGGACATTTCACATCAGGAACAGCTTCCAAAGTCAAATTATCAAAGTGAGTTCTATAACCATGCAAGAATTTACTACAGAAAAAAGGTAGAAGGATAGTCTGGAGGATGAGGACAGATGACCTATGCTAGATCAGGGATTACTCATTTCAACTTGGTTGGCATGGCATGACATTTGGAAATATACATTATATCCTAAGCCACTGTGCAAATCCAGATATCTTTCAAATGAAATCAAGAATGATGTCTGCAAAACTGAAGCATTTGGCCAAAGCAGTCCATCCAAATATAATAACTTTGTTTAGTTACAAAAACTATGTAGATTAGTTTGTACACTGGACAACTCTGGAATTCAACTGTGTTGTGGTTTAACCCGGCCGGCAGCTAAACACCACACAGCTGTTCACACACCCTCCCCGCTCCCTCTCCAGGATGGGGGAGAGAAACGGGAAAGTGAAGCCTGTGAGTTGAGATAAAGACAGTTTATTAAGACAGGAAAATAACAACAACAACAACAATAATAATAATAATGATAATATTACTAATAATAATGTGTACAAAACAAGTGATGCACAATGCAATTGTTCACCACCCGCTGACTAATGCCCAGCCTATCCCTGAGCAGCCAGCCCCTGACCCTGGCTAGCCACCCCTATACATTGTTTAGCATGACGTCAGATTGTATGGAATACCCCTCTGGCCAGTTTGGGTCAGCTGTCCTGGGTCTGTCCCCTCCCAGCTCCTGCTGCACCCCTAGCCTGCTCGCTGGCAGGACAGAGCGAGAAGCTGAAAAGTCCTTGGCTTGGTGTAAGCACTGCTCTGCAACACTTAAAACACCAGCATGTTATCAGCGCTCTTCTCATCCTAATCCAAAACATAGCACCCTACCAGCCACTAGGAGGAAAATTAACTCTGTCCTAACTGAAACCAGGACAAACTGACATTACTATAATGATAATTAGGCTTTGCAATTCTTTTACACATATTTCATGCAGTTATAAATTTGTATTAGGCAAACTTGCTTCCTAAAATCTGATATGCACAGATAAACAGAGTATTAATGTATTGGCCTCAAGTCCTTCATTTTCATTTTAAATCCCACAGTGCTTATTATATTTAATAGGTGACAAGCAAGGTAACTGCAAAATCTGAAGTTTACAAAATTATGTGAGTTAATCCAAACCAGAGGATTAAGTAAAATGTTAGAGAGAACTAAACAAATGAATTGAAGGGGGAAATGACTTTCAGAATAAGTAAGTCCAAAGCAATTTATACATGAAGAAAATATTAAGGTACTTGCTTACCTCTGTTTCAAGGAAGGAACCATTAGTCATTGCAGTAATTGAGAGATATTTACTTAATTTACAACTGCATTCTGAAGGCAAACACAACGTTACGCTGCGTAAGAAGTAAGATGATGAATACCACAGAGTTTCAAACTTCTTTTGTATAAATCAATACTTTGGCATCATCTGGAACATTGTAGGCACTACTGCATGGCACTGGGAGATAGATTATACACAAGATCCCAGCCTTTACATATTATTTGAACTCCTCCCAGGCTTTGCAAGATCAAGAAAGAATCTGTGCAGAGCTGAAGGGAATGAGTTTCCAATAGCAAAATAAGACAATTGGGAATGAAGGTGAAGGTTACCTACATCTCCAGTTTCCTGTTCCCAGAAAGCCTATGTTTTTCTTGGTTACTTACTTCAAAAATAGTAGCTTGATAGAAGGGTGGGAAGAATGACCAAGGTCAAGGAAGACAGTCATTTGAAAACAGAATGAAAATGGTCACAGAAGATAAATATCCATTTATCTGTTCTTTTGGTCTTATAACACAATTAGAAAGACAGTATAGTAATAAGAGGGAAAAAAAAAAAAAAAAAGAAAAAAAAAAACAGGGATTAAAAAACGACAGGAGAAAAGGCTTCTTCACATAACATGTAATTAGACTGTGGGACTCATTTCCAGCAGCTGAAGAATACTAACAAGGAAGCAAAAACTGCAAAACTGTATGCCTCAAGACATAAACTGGAAACTTGCTATGAGAGATCACTTTAGTGGTATATCTGATTTCTTAGGATATTTGGTTAATGGCTATTTAGTGTAGAAGTCTAGGATGAGATGCAGGAGAAAGAATAAATTAAATACCCAGGTACATAAGGCACACAAGAAAGATGAAGTCAGAGACTAGGACTCCTAGGTCCCTGATTGATGGACCATTTAAGGAATCAACCAAAGCCTTGAGGAAGTTCAGCCTGAACTTTCCAACTGATAATGAGAGAAACAAGATTATCCTTAGTCCAACAGGAAAGATCAAATTTATTATGGAATAGTTGAGGTGACTCCTGGGATTGTATAAAGCTTACTATGGGATGCTTAAAAGAAGAACCAAAGGCATAAAAAGATAAGGATACAGATGACTTGGAAAAGAATAAACACAGGGAAAAGGAGAGGAGAAGGAATAAAGGAGCTGACCACATGTAAGCAAACTGGCAATATACTTAGCATAGCCTATGCCTGACTGCTGTGCTATCTTCTCAGTAAACTTTATTCTAACTTTCTGTGCGAGTGTGTTCTCCAGTGTTTGTGTGTGCAGTGTATGCATAAAGCTGACAGCAAACTTTAGACCTCACCATTAGAGCCATGGTGCCACCAACTAGAGAAGGGACAATGGGCCACAGGTCAGGTGGGGGGGCAGCAACTTGAGCTACTGGTGTCTGAGGGTGCCTGGGACAAACCAAATGATCAGAGCCAGCTGTTGGCAAATCTCTGTGTGTTTGTGTGTGTGTGATATTAGTAAAGCCACACCCTGATCTGCAGAGCTGGGACTGTCTGCATTGTTTGTGTTTTACATGAGTGCTGCTTGTGCTATTGTGGCTGCCAGTAAAGGCACTGCTCTTGTGGCTGTGTTGATCTGTATAGTGACTATGAGTGTTGTGCATGCATCCACGTTTGGAGCTGCCTGTTACTGGTTAGACCTGAAAATGGGCTCAACAGCAGCCACATCAATCAGACTGGGACGGGAGGAATCTACGAATCCAGAAGCCCACCAGGTTTGGAAACCTTTAAAGATCTTTCAAAGATCATCTAGTCCAATGTCATTTGGTCCAAATTTTCCTTATGCTGATGAACTTGCACTTCTTTTGAAGGCTCTGGTACTGGTAATTGTATAAGATAGGTATTCGACCACATGGGCCTTGGGTATGACACTGTATACCATTTTTTTTTATGACTTCCTGTGGGAAAAAAAAAAAACAAAAAAAAAAAACTCTTCTTAACTACTAAATGTTATATGAGAAAAGAAAATACATGGTATTGTGCCAGAAATACTCACAATTATCCAGAAACTACATCAACTCAATTTTTTTTTAACTAAATAAAAAGAACATAAGAACTGTTTGTGTTTAATATTTGTACCATCCTTGCCTATAAAATTCCCAATTTCATTTCTCTCTGACAAACAGCCTGTAACAAAAAGATTCATATTTACTACAGTAAGTACCATGCATATGGATCATATTTCATGCAAGATATTTTTCAAAGTTAATGTTACATAGGTAGCAATTTTCCTGGCCATAAAATTGAGTTAACTTAAGAAAGACCTATAAAAATTAGGCTGCGTATATCAAATAGAGTAGTGAAATGTCACACTTGAATCTATTGCAGTAGTCTTTGTAACTGTGTATACACAGAGCATTGGTTCACTTTATTTTGGAATTAATCCTGGAGTGCATAAAGAACTGCAGCTCCTATTAAATATAGTGGTGATTTGATCTGAATTAAAACAAAACAAACAAACAAAAAAAGATTTGAAAATTTTAAGATTTGAATTTTTGGCGATGAATTACACATCACTGTGCAATACATTGCCAAAATGCAATACAATGTTTCTCTACAGCTAAACACTTGGGAAAATCACTATTTATTCAATGTTTTTTAACTGCATGCTTAATTGATATACCAATGGACCCTCAAAAAGCAGAGCATTGCCAGGATGTATAAACAATTTCTTTTAAACAGCCAAAGGTAGGTTTTCAGAGGAAAGCTTCCATGTACCATAATACCAGGTGCAAAATTCTCCCTTTTTTTAGCAGCTGCACCAGAGAAGTCCAGAAGCACATTTGCACCATTAGTTACCTTGATACCATCTGCAATACCTCCCATGAAATTACAAATCTTTTCAATATGGTTTAATTGGCTGATTTACTTTTCAGCAAAGAACAAAGCTCTATAATGTATGAACAGCTATTGAAATAAAAAACTGTAAGCCAATAGTGAAAACAGCAGTCTAATACAAATAGGTAAAAAGTCTTTTGATTGGTTTTTGTTGTTGTTGTTTTCTCAAAAATATTTTAGTCGATACTAGAAGTAAAAGATTAACAACTCTTTATACCAGAATGTACAATTTCATGTAAGTGATGAATGGTCAGTTTCGGCTTTGGTCCAGCCCCTCAGTGACCACAGACAGATATATGGGAATTATTTTCTATAAGATCTTTTGTACTCTTTGGCTTCTTTGTTAAGACTGCTTTAATAATACTATTTTGTGATGGTGCAAAATTGGCTTTTTTGATTTTGTGTTAACCTGGTAACAAAATTAAATATTCTAGAAGACACCCTGCAACTGTAAAATAGCCACTGTATATCTAAATAGAGAAATATGGTTGCTACAGTATGTGCATAACCTAGACTTATGTACATATATATATATAAACATATACCTATGTATATATATATAGACAAAACTCTAGGTTGTGCATAAAAATATAAATATGTATATATATACATATATCTAGTCCATCATAAAGTAAGACACATTCAAATACCTAAATGAGATATGAAATGATTTTTAGTCTGTTATTCAACCTATCAATTATGTATCTTCTGCTTTTGAATGACTACTTACAAAACCATAAACATCATCCACTTTGCCTTTTGTCAGCCTCAAAGACAGCAATGGTTCCTCAAATAGAACAGCTTAATTAACTAAACATTAGCAAAACCTATTTTTTTTTTTCTGCATACTGCTATCTGATACCTTAACAGCTCCTCTCTGCCACTTCTTCCTGCTCACGCTTTTCCCCTACTCCAGCATGGGCACTCCACAGTCTACAGTTTCCTTCAGGATTTACCCACCTGCTTCAGCCTGAGGTCCTCCTTGGGCTGCAGCGTGGGTGTCTGCTCCACCATGGTCCATTCAATGGTGAATCTCATTCAGTGCATAGAGCACCTTCTCATTTTTTCTCACCTTGGTGTCTGCAAGGTTATTCCTCATAGTTTTTTTCTTCACTCCTTACTGCCAGGAGTGTTTTTGTTTGTTTGTTTGTTTTGTTCTTGGTTTTGTTTGTTTGTTTGTTTGTTTGTTTACCTTTTCTTTAGCCTGTTTCCTTGAGGTCAGCCCTCTTGGCTGCTGGGCCCAGCCATGCCCTGCACTGGGGCCATTGGAGCCAGCTGGAACTGGCTATGTCTGGCATGGGGCAGCCCTGGCCTCTCCTCACCGAAGCCACCCCTGATGTCCCTGCTGCCCGCTGGGCACAGACATACAGTGTCTTGACAAACAGGCTGTAGTCTGTTCTCAAAAGAATATCCCCCAGATTCCGGATGAGGAGAAACAGAAATGTGTTACTGTTACTGCCAGGTACTGACTGACTGCAGGTACTGAACTCTCATCCATGATGGATAATTTTCTAATTCTCAGTTATAGATTTAACATAATGACTCTATGACAAAGTAACTAGAAAAATAACATAGCGAAGCACTTCCAAGGCAAGGACGTCTCCTTTGCTTCAGTTTTATTACTATTTACTCACATTTTAAATAGCCAAAGATGTTTCTTTAGGACTTAGATGCATGGTAAGAAATGCAATTACATTCCTCAAATCTTCAGGAAGCAAGGTCATGAAATGTACAAATATAGTGAACATTCTGTGTATTGAAAATAGGCTTAAAAAGCAGCAAGCACATGGAATTATAAATGTTAATATTCAAAAAATAAATTATTACAATCAGTCATCATTTATGACTTTTTGCATGCAAAACCAGAAACAGTCGTTTTTTAGGATTAAATACACATCTACAACAATTATTGCTCTGACAGTAAAATGAGAGTATACATAAATTACCCTGTGAAAACCAAACACTTACATAAATGGAAATAGCCCATAGATTCAGGGAAATTTGAAAATGCCCTTGACCTCCTTTTACTTTGTATCTTCCCAGTCTCTAGAATATGCTGAGAAGACCTCCTCTATATATTCACATTTCAATTTTTTATTTTTATTTTTAAAGCTAAACAAAACTTTATTTCAGGGCTTGAAATAGTCTCTATAGATTCTTGATGGTTTCAAGTCAAAAGCTGGGATACTGGTCAAGACCAAAAATAGCAATATTATGTTGCATAATAACAAAGACTGCTGGACAAATAAAAGTAAATCAGCGGCTTTCTTTTATTCCATTTCCTTTTCAGAGGCAGATTAGAATTTCCCATTTCAAAGCATTTCAAGTTAAAGCACAAGGAAAGAGGAAAACCTTTCAGGTGTCTTTATTATGCTTTCATAGTCCCTCCTTCCTATCCTGCTTCTTTTCTGCCATTATGCAGCTAGCTTCCAAATGTCATTAATTCAACTTTATCATCATTTACGATTTCTCACTTTCCCACTTTCAGTACTAATAGTTTAACTTTTCTTTCAACTCAGAAATAGCATAAGTCCTCAGAAATGTTTCAGATACCCTGGTTTCATACAGAAACTTCTAATTTACATTGATAGCCTGGGAAAGACTCAGAGTATTCATGGAAAACAGTGTATTGAGAGGTATCTTTCAGTAGAACACAGTGGAAAAAACATAAACAACATCCAGACCAATAATTTCACAAAACACAATGCTGTACCATTCAAACTTTTCAGACTAAACAAAGAGGAAATTCAAGTTAAATATGCTAGAAACAATGTCACTGAATCAAAGTCAAATATGCTGGGCATGAATGCACCATGTGGAGGTATCCAGCCAGCCTGGATATTCCCAGGAAATAAACTGAATGCCCCTGAAGTCTACAATGTACACAATGTTTATAGTCTGGTGGGATTTTTGACATGGCAAGGAGGGCACTGCAACCGGGTGTGAAAGAAAACTATCTAGTATTATCATTGCTATCAACCTACCAACCACCTATTGGTTACTCTAAAAATACTGTTTCCATACTGTAACAGATTTGCAACCTGCAAAAAGACAGATTTTTCCTTTATAAAGGACAACAGGAGACATAAAGCCCAGTTGTTTGCTTAATTGTTATATCTATAATTTTTCCAAGATATTTCTAGAAGTATAAAATTGTGATATGACAACAACAACAATAAGAGGAATATCATACCATACTTTTATTTTTATCTCATATTAATGTATTGTTTGGAAGTCAGAGCACTGACATAACATAGGACTGGAAATATGCTCTTTCATCATCATCTGTTGCTTCCTCTCATTATCATTAGCTTTTCCAATTCCATCCAGAACATTAAATTTTCTACTACTATTGTCATTTAGAAGGATGATCCTGATTGTTTTATAACTGAGGAACTGCATCTAATTTCTAGCATAAATTTATTCATGATCAACACACACTTGCTGTTTTTCTTTAATCCTTTAGCAACACCTGATGCGTTGTGCTCAGTGATAAACATTATCTTATATATGGCTGTACTTCATGGATAAAGATATATATAAACTTAGGTTTGCATCATATTCAAGATCAGGAATGTCACAGAATCATAGAATCAGCCTGACCCTCTCCTGTCCCAGCTCCATGATGTTCCCTCAGGTCCTGTCGCTGTCCCCAGAGAGCAGAGCTCAGCGCCTGCCCCTCCGCTCCCCTCATGAGGGAGCTGCAGGCCTCCCCTCAGCCTCTTTTTCTCCAGGCTGAACAGTCCAAGTGACTTCAGCAGCTCCTCAGGTATCTTCCCCTCTAGAACTTTTACTATCTTTGTTGCCCTCCTTTGGACACTCTCAAACAGCTTTATATCTTATACTGTGGCACACAAAACTGCACACAGTGCTCAAGGTGAGGCCACACCAGCGCAGACCAGAGTGGGACAATTCCTTCCCTTGACCAGCTAGCAATGCTGTACTTGATGCACCCCAGGATACAGTTGGCCCTCCTGGCCACCAAGGCATGTTGCTGGCTCATGTTCAGCTTGATGTCAATCAAAACCCCATGTCCTATGACTAATCAGAATGCTAGATTTTTTTCTTCCTCTGTCATTTTCATCTTTTCTGTCCAAGTTACAGCAGATTTTCTTATTAATTCCTGAGCAATTGACCTTGAATTTACAGTACTACAATTTCTGTTTCTTAAAGCTTGAAAGTAGTCCGCTCTTCCTATATAACATTTTGATCATGCCTTGTGTTGAAATGCCTCTATATCACCACCATTTCACTAACTCAGTACAACTTCTGTCAAGGTCATATTGTAACATTTTTCAAAGATCAAGAATCAGATATTTACTGGGTTTAGCAAATGCCTATTATTGAGTAGTTTTTTAGGCCTCAAAACTCGTCATATCAGAGTTAAGAAAAACTCCTAAGATTCAACATTGTTTTTGCTTTTATTAAGAAACATATTTTTTTCAGAATAAAAAGTCAATACCATTTTCTAAAAACCTGAAACTCTCATGTCTGAAACCCAATCCTAGTATTCAGTATCACTTTACTACTGTGAGTGTAATTTTTCAAAAGTACCATATATAGTTGAAATATTTCCCTTAGTTTATCCTCTCAATTACATTTGACTAATTTACAGTCTGAGAGGAACAGGGCTATTGACAACTCTAATTTCTAACTGTTCAGGCACTTTATCACTAAGGCATATATAAAAATATGCTGGACATATGTATGAGCATAGTTATCAAGGGTTTCTCTAGTAATGTTACAGTAGTGAAAAGACTCTGATATCTCTTTTTTTTCCAGAGATTTGAGTTGAAGTTTCCCTGTGGAACCATTCTGATAGCTGCCCCCAGTTAACACAGTTGTAAATATATTTCAGCCATTTAGTCTGGAGAGTCAAAACTGCTAGATATATTATTAATTGTCTCATTTGATTCCATATATAGGCTAGAGAACATGGCATTCCTGATACTAGCCTCAGTTACTATTTTTGACCTAAATTCTTTGCTGAATTAGGACTGTTGGCTCAGCATGTCTATTAAGATATTTTTTTATTCTTCTGGTGTTTTACACACACAAAAAAAAATCAGTACAGAAATTCTCCAGTCAGCACAAGTGGCTTGAACAAATACCAAAACATGTTTAATACTGTGGAAATGTATTATACAGTATATATTACAGACTGACTCCAAAGCTTGCCTTTTTTTTTTTTTTTCCTCTCAGCAAGTAGAGTCTATAAAGAAAGCTGCAGGTCCCTGAGACAGATCAATTTTTAAGGCTGCAAAATTGTTTTGCTGTTTTATTTCCTTACTAGAAGTGAGAGTTTCTGACTGATGATGTTTTTTGATGTTCAATTAATTATATACAAAGATAAAGAGACAAGGTTGTTCACTGGGAAACAGTAATGTGTCAAAAATTAGCAATAAAGCAGTAAAAGCAACAGAAAATCTGTAATACACAGTTTATTGTGATCTTTTTCACCATCTTGTTCTTATTGAAGAGAGAAGAATTTGGGGGGCAAAAAAAATGGTTCATTTAGTGCAGCAAGCATGAATCTCAGTTAGCTTCTGTGCAAATTCTGCCTTATTGTTACATTAAACAATGGGGCCAGAGTTGTTTTGACATTGTTTTGACACATCCTGCAGTCTGATCCACCCCTGAACACAGAAGCTTTTAATATTTCTGCATTATATTTTATACTGGACTTTGCATTATAAAGGAATATCCAGTATTCACAAAAGGAAGGATAGAATACCCAAGTAAGCAACTTCTGAGAATCAGTCAAATACAACTCTAAATGTAGTTATCATTCAGTGTGGTGACTCAGTGACTGCATTTATAACAGTAAATGTTTCATTTACTGAGAATAGCTGGCACGAAACTGCCAGTATCTCTGCGAGTAACTCTTTCTCTATAGAGCAGGGTGGCTTCACTTTCTCTTTTTTCCAGAACAGGGTGTCTGCATGAAAACTGCTCAATGGAAATGGTTCCTGGAATGCTCTGATTTCTGAGGAATTGTTTAGGAAAAATTTAGCAGGTCCATTCTCACACCTTATTGATATCAACATTGCAGTGAAATGGAACATTGCAAGGTACTGTTTAATTTAACAGATCTGGATTTATAATCCAAATATATACTCTAGATCAATTGAGGTTAGTCTCTGGTATTACAGAAAGTGACACAGAAGGCAAATGCACAAATAGGGGAGATTTTCCTGTAGATTTCCTTCTAATCGGTAGGACAGGGTTGCTTCAAGAGCTGGAAAGCAATTTGGGAGTGAACATCAACATCTGTTATGATTGAAGAAAATTTCAAGAAAACTTTTCTCAAAAATTTCATCAAATTTTTAAGAGATGACTCATGTGAAGCCTGTCAAAGTGAGAAAAAATATCATGGGAAACTGAAATTTTCTCAGAGAAATTGCATTTAGGCCACTCACGAAAACTACAGCTGCCAAAAGTGGGGCAAAGAAGGTAGCAAGTGACCATTTGGGATAAATCTGGTTCTCTTCTTTGGTTCAAAAACATGCACATGTTTGATTCTTCTTTGATTCAAAAATATGCACACAAAAACATGCCCCCACAGGCGGCAGCTCCCACCAGATCACTGTCTTCTGCATGGGCTCCTCTCCCCAGGCTACAGCTCCGGCCCGGGGCCTGCTCCTGCAGGGGCTCTCCATGGGCCGCAGCCTCCTCCAGGCCACATCCAACTGCTCCTTTGTGAGCTCTTCCATGGGCTGCAGCGTGGAAATCTACTCCACTGTGTCCCTCCTCTGGACTTGCTCCTAGTCCATCTCCATCATATATTAGGGGCCCCAGAGCTGAATTGTTCTTTGTGAAACTCCAGGTGGGGTCTCACGAAAGTAGAGTAGAGTAGAGTAGGGTAGAGTAGAATAGAGTAGAGTAGAGTAGAGTAGAGTAGAGTAGAGTAGAGTAGAGTAGAGGGGTACAATCACCACCCTCAACCTGCTGGCCATACTTCTTTTGATGTAGCCCAGCATACGGTTGGCTTTCTGGGCTGCAAGTGAACATTGACAGCACATGTTGTGCTTCTCGTCAACCAATACTCCCAAGTCATTCTCAGATCTGCTCTCAATCCATTCTCTGCCCAGCCTGTATTTGTGCTTGGGACTACCCCAACCCAGGTACAGGACCTTGCACTTGGCCTTGTTGAATTTCATGAGGTTTCTATAGGCGCACCTTTCAAGCCTGCCCAGGTCCTTCTGGATGGCATTCCTTGCCTCCAGTATGTCAGCCACACCACACAGTTTGGTATCATCGGCAAATTTGCTAATGGTGCACTCAATCGCACTGTCCATGTCACTGACAAAGATGTTAAACAGCACCAGCCCTAGTACTAACACCTGAGGAACACCACTTATTACTGATTTCCACTTGGAAGTTGAGCCATTGGCTGCAACTCTTTCAGTGCAATCATCCAGCCAATTCCTTATCCACTGAGGGGTCCATCCACCAAATCCATGTCTCTTTTGTAGAAAGCCACCAGGCTTGTCAGGCATGATCTACCCTTAGTGAAACTATGGTGGCTGTCACAAATCACCTCCTTATTTTCCATGTGCCTTAGCATAGTTTCCAGGAGGATCTGCTTCATGATCTTGCAGGGCACAGAGGTGAGACTGACTGTCCTGTTGTTTACCAGGTCTTCATTTTTTTAAAAAGGGAGGTTGTGTTTCCCCTCTTTCAGTCAGTGGGAACTTCACTGGACTCCCGCAACTTCTCAAATATGGTGGACAGTGGCTTAGTAACTTCCCTGTGAGGACCAGGGCTTGTGAACATGAGGATGCTTCTATCTGTCTATAGATGGCTTCATCTTCTTGGTCTTCCTGACCAAGGAAAACTGTAGCAGACTCCCACTATAATGTCACCTGTCTCTGCCCTGCCTTTAATCCTTTAATCCTGACCCATAAACTCTCTGTCAGCTCCTCGCCCATCCCCAAGCAGAACTCCATGCACTCCCTCTGCTCATGACATAGAGGGTGATGCCCCCTCTTCATCTCCCTGCCTGTCCTTCCTAAAGAGCCTGTAACCTTCCATTCCAACACTCCAGTCATGGGAGCCATCCCATCATGTCTCTGTAATGACAATGAGGTCATAGCCCTGCAGTCATGCGTACATCTCTAACTCCTCTTGTTTTTTTCCCTGTGCTACATGTGTTAGCACAGAGACATTTAAGTTGGGCCCCTGATGAAGCTGCCTTACTGGCTGGAGTAAATTTCATGATGAGGTAATGAAAAGACAGCTGAAGTAATCTCTGAAATGACAGCAGCTTTTCTTGAGAATTTGTGAAGGATAATGGATCAAATGACCAGAAAAAGCAAAAAATGCAGTTTTCAGCTTCAGAATACAAAAGGAGAATACTTCAAGGATTCTACCCTACCTTCAAAAGAATTCCAAAATGTATAATCAAATAACCAATTTATAAACAAGTAGAAGATAACAAGAAGCTGATGTAGATTTGTTAGAGCAAATCATGTTAAGAAAAGCACATTTCCTTCTACATCTGAGTAATAGATCTTGCGGGTAAGGAAGAAATAGTATGGTTATGCATTTTGACTTTAGGAAGGCTTTTGACACTGGTTAGTATTACAGTATTGTAGGCAACCTAAGGAAAAAGATCTGGAACAAGTGAGATCCTCCACAGGCAGGATGTACTAATACAGGAGGGAGGAAAATATCATATGTAATTTATATAAAAGACATGTTCTTGTTTAGCCTACGAAAAAAGGAGGAATGATAATATTGTTCAAGTACAAAAAAAGGCTGTCACAGATTAAGAAATAGTCTTTTCTCTGTCTATAGTGGATATAAGAAGGAGTAAACTGCGGTAGGAAAGGTTCAGGGAAGCCCTCAGGTAAACACTTCAGTGCTTTGGAATAGGAAGTCATACCTGTGGGCACCAGGAAAGAAAGGCAGAGGAGGCAGGGCCATATCTGTCATTGGAGGGCTTTACAAAGAAGGTTTGTCTGGAATGGAATAATACAGTTGACTGAGGAGTTAGACAAGATTAAATTTAGTGCAATAAAATCCAACTTTTTGTTGCTAAGTCCCTTGCCACTGCCTGCTGAGGTCTCTGCTGTTTCCTCAGTATCAGCCTTCATGTTCTTTGGTGGCTATGGTAGTTTCAGTTTTGAACATCTGTCTAAAAAAAAAGACAAATATAACAACCTCAAGATATGATAAATGGATTTGGAAGATGGTACACATATGCTGCCTCCTTTATGTTTAACTTTAGTGCTGCCTAGCATGAAGTAGCAAATGCTGAGGTGTGTATGTTTTTGCAGGGAGCATACAATATCCTACTGCAAAGGTCATAAGCCATGAGAAGTAAAGTAGAAACTGTTTGTGAAGCAGAAAGCCTTATTTCAGGTTGTAGAACTACCTTGCTTATCTTACTTTTTGTAAAATGCAGGTGACTATATTTTTGTATTTTGGGGGCATTTTTGTTGGGCATAATGACCTTATTTCAACAAAATCACATGACAGAGTGGTTTGAAGACATACCACAAGCAAAAACCCTGAAGTAAAAAGGCTGCCAAAAATAAGTACACAGTAGGTCCATCCAGCAGCTGGGCTCAGATACTTGTTCTGCCCAATCACTGACCCTTGATTCCAGTTTTCCCTGCTGCTGGCCCCTGGACGTATGAGCCCCCAAGGCCCACTCCACTTCCCAGTGGAGACCTATCACACACAGCTGGCCAGGACTCCCCTGGTCCCTGCCTGTGCTCTCATCCTTATCAATACACAGGCACTCTCACAGACAGAGCTGGCTTTTAGAGGCCCGCTCCTGCCCTAGCTCCCAGGGCACTTCACCTTTTCATCACCTTGTCCCATGATGTTTGCTGCTGATCACACAGTCATTTGCACATCCACACTCACTCCAGTCACTGGCACCATGGACTCCTGCATATACACATGCACACAGAATGAAGACACCCTTATCAGAAAATTGCTGAAGGTGCAATTTAATAAGGAGACAGGGAAGACTGCAGGGATCAGACACAGGGCATGCGTAGACAAGTGTATCAACTGGCAAATCACTATATGCCAATGGGCCCTTTTATTTCCTTATCCCTCTATTTTCCACACTTCTTCCTACCCACATCACCTAAATCCCTCCATTTTTAAGCCTTCAGTTTCTTCCATAAGTATCCCATAATAAGTCCTGTGCAGTCCCAAAATGCTTTTCCTCTGTGCCCCATAATGTGTCCCACACTCTAGGCAGTGACCCTCCTTAGTCTGAAGGGTGATCCAGAGAGCTGCCTCGGCTGGCTGGTTGTGATAGGTCTCACGCATGGGCAATGGGCTTATGGCTGTCCTGGCAGGGACCTGGGCAGGTGGTCGTTCCTCTGGAGTCCTTGATTTGGGTTCACTGTGCCCCTGTTCTTCTCTGGTCTTGTGGAAATGTGCCTTGTTGGACTCTTCCGCATTGGGCCTGGGAGACAATAGGGTAAGTTATTAATCAAATTACTCCTCTCACTATTGTTTCTCTGTGCTTTCTTTGCATGTGCAAGTGAACTTCCTACCACTTAACCTAACAAGTGCTACATGATACGGAGTTATTCAGTGGCTTAAAAGTATGTAGGAATCAGAATAAAACTGCTAGAGAAACAAAGACCTGTGAATATATTTTAGTACAGTACTGTCTGCTTTTTTGAAAGGTAACAATATCAATCTTTTCCTAAAATATTTTGATAGATTTTCATCTAAGGGAATGGCTTGTCCCATAAAAACAGCAGTATGTATGGACATAACAAATGCTATGCTTCTATACAATATTTTTTTTTTCTGCTTTGGAGATAAGACTTAGGAAAAAACATGATGGGATTAAATAGACATTTCAAAATTATTTTAATTTTCCTAATTTCTATTCCACTTAAAAGAGTTTTCAGAAGTTTCAGAAATAATCTGAAGGTCATTAAAAACATACATCAGTCTCACTTCCCTTCCCTCTTGTCTACCAGCAATATTTCCAAAGAAATATGATGCCATTAGTTCCTTGCTCCTAATGGCACACTTGCTAACTCTCCCAAGAGTTCCTGGAGTGCAAAGCATGAGTTACTGTTAATATAATATATTTTATTTATGCTGGATTTCACAGTAGAAAATTCACCCTGTTTCATCTGAGGAAAACATACTGTGTTGAGAATCTTCTCCTTATCATCTACACTTCTAAATCAAGATTTTCCCAGAGATATCTAAAAGAATCATGGATGTATTAAACTAACAGATACATCTCTTTATCTTGCCTTCCTCTCCTGCATTTCTCTTGTAAAGGTTATTTAATAATAATAATAATTAAAAAAAAAATCTGCTTTGGCTTTTTACTTGGTACATTAACTCAAGAGATTTTGCTGTTGTTGGTGGGAGCCAGTGGGAACAAAGGGGGGATTTCACATTGTGAAAGCTGTTTTAGATATGTTCTCTCTCATTCTGCCTACCTTTCCATGTCACCTGATCCAAATGCCAAGCTGAAATCCTCAGGCACACAAGAAGCATGTCCCATTCACTATGTTTCCTTCTCCATGCGCTAAGGTACTCCTAACATTTTTTGTTGTTGTTTTTCCTTCCACTAAAGAGAGAGGAAATATCAGTACTGAATTCACTGTGAAAGATATTAATTAGAACTGTTGTCATTAGAGTGAGCATAATCTAGGTCATTTATGGATGGATAAATTGAAATGTTTATAGACTTTCATACACAAGATAAATGTATACAGTGACATAAAATAAACAAGATGTTATTCATAATTCCAATGTTATGTTTTCTTCAATACCTGTAATTGATGTTCTTCTTGAGCTTCATTCACTATACAATTACTCAACTTTTCTATATGAGTGGCAAATATATTACAAAAAGAATATATTGGCTAACATGTAAAATTTATTGCATGAAGAAACTCCTTTTAACGCAAATAAGTGCCTCTGTTCTATGCTTACTGGAAAAAATTACATGGTTTAGCAAAGTCGGTTTTGATCTCAGTGTAAAAAGAACTTCAACAGCTCCATTCCCTTAATTGGATTAGATATGCATTGTAAACCAAGCAGTAGCCTTGACTCAGCTGCAAAAAATAAGCCAAGCTTTAAAAATCATGCAGTAGCAGACATTTACAATAAACATTGAGAGTCACTAATAGGTCCATGCGTCTTTTTTCTTCCATACACAAAGGCTAAACACGGCATTTGTATCTGCTACTTTTAGAGCATAAAGGTTGGATGCTGCTAAGTACCAAATGTCCAGAGACGTACCTAAACAAGGCTGTGATTCTAAATACAGTCTTACTCCCAGCTGGATTTGAATTACATGTTTAAACTGAGGTATGCGTCTAAGTGCTTTGGTGAATGAAAGAAAAGTTTTTTGAGTCTTTGTGAGATCAAGTCCTAGGAAAGAAGTAGTAACTTCCTCTGATAGCCTTTTAGAGCAAAGTGTAATAGCATACAGAGTTCAACATCATAGAGAATGCAATGACACGCCTGTAACAGACGTCTTATTCAAAGAATTCTGTATAAATGTAAACACATATATATACTGTTGAAAAATGTACTTTTTTTTACGTGGCTATTCTAGCATGTTGTAGAAGCTAGCCTCTGAGTGTGCTGGGACACCTTAAAAATAAATAAATAAATAAATTATATGGGTTGTATGGGCACATCTGTCATCACTGTGACCAAAATGTTTACCTTAGCAAACAGTACTCTATTAAATATCAAAGTGAATTATTTGAATTTGAAATTGTAGAGGAAACCTGGCCCACTTTCTTGCAAGCCTTGTTGGTTTAAACATAAAAAGCTGATGATGGTTTTGAAGTCCTCAATTAGATGCATGAACTCTTGGTCTTTCTCTATATTTAGGTAACACAGAGAACATATTTGCTACTTATTATTCCTTATTCAGCTGATAGTCTGATTCCTTTCACCATTGAATGATTCTATTTTAGACTAAAAGTCATTCTTTTCCCTTTGCAAAGTCCATAGTCCTTCATCTATAAACCTTGAAGGTTTTACTTTTGTTTGCATGCAAATATTCTCAGCATCTCATTGTAACATCGATGTTTTCTCAAATTGTTCTTAGGCTACAAGGTGGTTCTTGATGCTGAATTTCCTCAAGATTTTTTCGGTCTTATACTTTTCATAATAGCAAGAGTAAGGTAAATTCCTATTTGTAGTATAGATATTTGTTTTAATGAGTATTTACTTGGGTGAATGAGTGCCTGCATAATTGAGCAAAACACAGAACAGAGATAATTAAGCATACCAATAGGTTATGTCACTTGTTTACAGATTGAAGCCATTTCTTCAATGGCTGGTTTGCTGAAGCAAATTCTCAATATCTAATGATATTGCTGCTTCCATACTATGGACGTCTCAAGATTCAGTTAATTTATATCTACTACACAGAATATTATTTTATGATAGTCACTTTTATAGAAAGAACAAGGTGATTTTTTTCAATGAGGAAGGGAAGTCATTCCTTTCAATAAAGAAGAAACTTCAAACTGGTTTCTGCCTTAGGCTTTATGTAATCTCCCCCTAATTCCACCATACTCGAATGTTCATGGATATGACTGCAGTGTGCAAAGTGCTGCCTGTAAGACTCTACGCAAGTATATGTAGAAAGCAAGAAAGGTTATAGTATTAGGTAGAGACTCCTGGAATTTTGTTAAAGTTCTGGCTTCATCAGAGACATATATTTATTATTTGTTATGTTATGTTTATGTTTTTTATGTTATGTATTGTAATATATTCATTATATTTATTGTATTTATTATATTTATTGTATTTATTACATTTATTGTATTTATTATATTTCTTGTATTTGGCGGGGGGGGTGGAACTAGATGGTCTTTCAGGTCCCGTCCAATCCAAACCATTCTATGATTCTAGGAAATTGGGATTGTTCAGCCTGGAGAAGAGGAGGCTCAGGGGAGACCTTATCACTCTCTATAGGTACCTTAAAGGAGGCTGTAGAGAGGTGGGGGTTGGTCTATTCTCCCACGTGCCTGGTGACAGGACGAGGGGGAATGGGCTAAAGTTGCGCCAGGGGAGGTTTAGGTTGGATATTAGGAAGAACTTCTTTACTGAAAGGGTTGTTAGGCATAGGAATGGACTGCCCAGGGAAGTGGTTGAGTCACCATCCCTGGAGGTCTTTAAGAGACGTTTAGATGTAGAGCTTAGTGATATGGTTTAGTGGAGGACTTGTTAGTGTTAGGTCAGAGGTTGGACTAAGTGATCTTGGAGGTCTCTCCCAACTTAGATAAGGAAAAGAGGAAAGGAAAGGAAAGGAAAGGAAAGGAAAGGAAAGGAAAGGAAAGGAAAGGAAAGGAAAGGAAAGGAAAGGAAAGGAAAGGAAAGGAAAGGAAAGGAAAGGAAAGGAAAGGAAAGGAAAGGAAAGGAAAGGAAAGGAAAGGAAAGGAAAGGAAAGGAAAGGAAAGGAAAGGAAAGGAAAGGAAAGGAAAGGAAGAGAAGAGAAGGGAAGGGAAGGGAAGGGAAGGGAAGGGAAGGGAAGGGAAGGGAAGGGAAGGGAAGGGAAGGGAAGGGAAGGGAAGGGAAGGGAAGGGAAGAGAAGAGAAGAGAAGAGAAGAGAAGAGAAGTGAAGAGAAGAGAAGAGAAGAGAAGAGAAGAGAAGAGAAGAGAAGAGAAGAGAAGAAAAGAAAAGAAAAGAAAAGAAAAGAAAAGAAAAGAAAAGAAAAGAAAAGAAAAGAAAAGAAAAGAAAAGAAAAAAAGAAAAGAAATGTTTCACTGTTATCTCAGCAAAACAAACAAAAATAAAAGATGTTGTATGACCTCCAGATAACCATTTGTTCAATCCAAAATGAAACTTGTTTTGTTTTGTTTTGTTTTTTTGGTCATTGGTATAAAACTTTTTACCTTACCTTAAAATTAAAGCAACTAAACTTTTAAAGAAAATATCTAAATTAAAAGTGGAAACAGTTTTAACAGTTTTGAACATTGCAAAAGACACCATTTTGACTATTGGAATGCTCAAAATAAGAATTAAAAGACAGCAGAATTTGAAGATAAACCAAATTATTTGTGGAACTCAAGACAAAACGTTTATTCATACGTAGTTCTACTTGCCACAATACTTTATCTTATACCAAAACCAACCAACCAAACAAACAAACTTTAAAACAAATTTACATCAGACCCATGTCAATCTACTGAATGAAGAATGTCATGTTGAGTTTATCATCAGGTGGAGTTAGTACTTACGTGGCTCAGTACTTATTTATGATTAAGCAGTAAGACTCAACCAAGAAGACAAATAAGCTTACAGCCACAAGAATAATCCTCCTTGTTCCAGGAAGACAGTAAAATGAATTTACATCAGCCAAGGTTGCTTGTATATGTAGTGGAGATATATTTTTATGAAAACTAAAGCAAAACCACAACAGCATTACAGCTTTCAGTAGTCAGTGGAGTATAGAGTAGTGTCATATTCTCATATTCATTTTCTTCCCTTCCTCTCTCTGCTGAAAAAAAAAAAAAAAAAAAAAAAAAGTTCTTCCAGGGGCAGGTGATTGCAGTATTAGATAAGGCATTTGCCAGGAGAACAAAAGCTGGAGACATGGAACCTCTACTGTTAGTTGTAAATTTGAATTCAAGCCTCCCTCTTCTCAGGCATATTCTAGGGGCATAATATTACACCAACAATGACCCCTGCTCCTTCCATAATTTTGGTGATCTTCAGCAGAAAACAACTGACTTCTGTCTATTGTAATATTTTTGACTGACATGTAGGAACCAAGAAAGAGTTTCCGAGTAATTAATCTTACTTTCATGTGGTCATTTATGTCATTACTGAATGTCTGTACCTAATTCTTAAAGTAAAGACAGTTTTGTACATACTTCCATGTCATTTGGGTTTTTCCTGCTGGCTAAGTATGAGTTCCAGATCTTGGTTTGACCATCGCATGTGACAACTGTTCAGATATAATACCTCTCATCCTCAGCTGCTGTTTCTGAATTCCACTACCAGAGTGGGACACATACTCTTTTGATTTCACAGTGCTCAGCAGCACAACTATGAAGTACTCACATGAATATGGACTTAAATCTTTGACAAGCAGCTTACTTCCATGAAAATCCCCCAAATTTATTGACATTATTAAATTTTCTCCTGGGCAGCTAGCATAAATCCCAATGACTTCAAGTTAATTCTTAATGACTGAACTATTAAGAGATTTTTCAATTATTTTATTACAGGAATTGCCTTAAAGTAAAATATTTTAACCCTTTTTTAATTATCCACCACCACAACCACCAATAATAATAATAATAATACCTAGCTTCACTCTCATATTTGGAAGTTACATTCAATGTTTAAGATGTTCTAACAATTACTGTAATTCTCATAAAATTGAACAAAGCTGCAAATGTAGGTCTAATTCAAAGTCCATTGAAATCCCCGAATTAATCTCATTGTTTTCATTGCTATTTGAATCATACTCCCTAATATGAGGAATAATCATAAATAATCAGTAACAGAACAAAAATAAACCTGTATCTCATGAATACAAGGTGAAAGGTACCACGTATAATGTAAAAAAGCATGTTGGGAAAAAAAAAAATCACAAATGGGAAATCCTAATCAGCATGCTCAATCAGATCATATCGATGATATGCTTGCTGGTGATCTTCCACTAGGTGATAAGCATAATTGGAAAATGTAATGCATTATGCATTCTAGTGTATAGTTCAAAAGCCCAATTTCCCCTTCGTCCACCAGTCATTATTTTGTACAGGGAAATGAACAATGTTTCATAGTTAATGTGCTAGTATATAATTCAACATGTACTTAAAATCCATGAATCATACAATAAAAGATATACCCATGTTCCAAGTAATGACTTCTGAAATTTGTAAAACTATTATTTCCCCTCTTCACTGTAAACGTGCACAATACTCAGTGGAGATTTTGATTGTGCTTGTGTCCCGATAAAGACAAAACCTTTCCTATTACTTCAAACTTCCCTTAAGACTCAGAAGCTCTTAGATTGATATATTTGTCTAGACTTCATATCATCATCTAGAGACACTTTTATCCACATCACTAAGATATTTTTCCCATAACCACTGTTATATCTACTACTACATTTTTATGTAAGATATGATAATATTGCACTACTGTACATTTCTCATTTGTTCACTATTTCTTTTTTCCCTTACATTTCTAAACTTAGATTACTTTCATTGGGTAGAGATTTATTATTAGTGCCTGTTTAACCTGACCTTGGTCATCTAGCTAGACATACAGCTTTATGACTTAGGTTTATTGACCTTTACCTTCTAGATAATTATACTTTTTATCAAAATATAGTTAACAATTTTGGACTTTCTATATCACTCTTTAAATAGATATTTCCATTTAGATAACCTGCATAAAAAGGTTTGCATCCCTGCTCATGGCAAGGGGATTGAAACTAGATGACCTTCCAACCCAAACCATTCTATGATAAGGTTCTATGAAAAAGAAATCAAAAAGTCAGTCTAAAAGAGAAGATTACAAAAGAAAGGTATGACGCAAAAGGCAAATTCTGTCATGTTTTGTCAAATCAGTGCTTGATTACAAAAGCCCACTGTTTGTTAATTTGCAGGTGAACTGAGAGACTAGTATGCATAAAGCCATATTAATACCTAGAAGGAGCTATCCCTACTTTAGAGGGTATCTATTTGTAGTTGCAGATGGATTCTAGGTCCATGTAGCAAAATTTTTATGGAGGACTATCTGAGTATGCTGCTGTTCCAGTTTATTTTTATTTCTAAACAACCTCAGTGTTCAAAATGGGTCAGTGAAGTCAATGATTGAGTTATCAACTATAAATATTGGGAAGTATCAGTCATGCTTTCACAAGGAGAAGGATGTATATCATGCTGCAACTTTTTATTAGAATGTATTTTGAGAGTGTTTTAACGATATTTTTTCCTCATTGCTGTTCTGTAAGATGAGAATCATTTGCCTTGTATGTATATATATATATACATGCATACATATGCAAGTTATTTATAATGGTTCACAATTTAAATAGTCATCCATTAAACAGCTTAGACCACAGTCTAAGGATCCTTGAGGTCTTTCACAGAATGTGAGCTTTCAGAAGGGCCATGGTCATTTCATGTACTTCATGCAAGTAGCTCCTGATCTTGCAATGTGAGTATATATTTCTTTGTGTTTACTGACTACTGGAATTGATTTAGTTACATACTCAGATAGACTATGTATCACCAAGTCTAATATATATGTGTATGGGTGCTGAAGGTAAGTGCTAAGGATCAAACTAAACAAAATAAAAGATGTAGGTTACAATCAAATATCATTCATCTTTAGCTGTGGTCAACATTAAAGAACTGGGGTAATAGTCATGTGAAGTAAGTATTAGGTGGTATTTCCACTATAACATTCAGTTGTTGCCTAAATTTAGTTATGTATGTGTATGTGTGTAGGTTTATGACTAAGTCAATAAACTTCAATTTAAATTGTCACCAGAGTATGTTTCATTTACTTGTATGGACATAGCCATTTTTTTATGTTGCTTCAGGTATGCCTTGCTTTCATTGAGAGATTCCTATCTCTTCTTATTTACTGTAAACACAGCTGATTAACAACAATAGAATCCCCTACAGAGATCCAGCACTTAAGGCACTGATTGCACAGTTTAGCCCAAGAGACTATCACATTTTGTTTTTCAAAATCTTAGCAACAATGTTCAGAAGTGTTTAGGACTTTGCATTAGCTTTTCCTGTAAAGCATTACAATGAAGAAAAACATAAAATACAAATGTACACTCTTTAAATTTACTGAAAGGTAGGCTCTTTTTTTTTTTTTTTTCCTTTTTTTTAATCAAATGTAGAGAATCATGCTCACACTGTCAGACAGGACAGGAAGATCTAAAATATTCTCAAGGTGTATTAAACTAGTACATTTGAGATTTTAAATGCAAAATAATTTTATGTAACTGCAGAGATAGACCAATAAAACATCTACCTAGTCCACATTTTAAGAAATATACAAATGAAAAGCAAACAAAAATCTATTGATCTTACTGTATCTTAATGGTCTGCACTGTACAAATTATTTTAGTCCCAGAAGATATTGTCCGTGATACTCAGGTTGTAATAACTTGGTCATGTTGTGTAGGCATTTGAAATGATTTATTTTTTGCAGGGTTATATACGAAAAATCTGTTGGCAAGATGAGTGATCTATTTTGGCATTACCTATAGAAATTAAGTTCTCCAGTTCAGCAAAGGCTTAGCTATGCATGTCTCCTATGTAAGTAATCTCATCAGTTTCATTGGAACTGTAGATATGCACAGTTTGACTAAAATTTAAGACCTTCTCAGGATTATGAATCTTAACACTAGACAGGTATTTTGAAAAATCTATGCTAATGGCAGCAGCACTGTGACATTAAGATATTTTTTAATAGTATCTTGTTATTCATTTACCTAATATTTCATTAACCACAGTCTCAGGTTCCCTGAGTTCTTTGACAAAATACGAGCTTTCAGAAGGGCCAAGGTCATTTCATTTACATGGGGAAAAAAAAAAAAGAAAAAAAAAAAAGATAGTTAACACAGAGCTCAGAAAATGAGTCTTGCAGTCCATGGTATAATGCTTAGATTGGTAACAGTGAGTATTGAGGAGAAGGGAAGGATCTGAGAAGAGTATAGTGCTACAATATTTATTTGTTTTTTGTCACATTTCTAATTTTTAATTAAAAATAAAAGCTGTCATTATTTTAGAGAAACCTAAAGAGCAAACACATAAGCATTCAGGTCACAGAAATCTTAATATTTTTAAAACTACAGGAGTTTCAAATGCTCAAATATCCTTCATTCATGTACAGTCCAGAGGAAAGAATCAGTCTTCAAGAAGTTGCCAGTATCATAGAATCATAGAATGACTTGGGTTGGAAATGACCTCAAAGATCATATAGTTCCAAACCCCCTGCCATAAGCAGGGATACCACCCACTAGGTCAGGTTGCTCAGAGAGGTTCAGGTTGCTCAGGAAGATCAGGCTGCTCAGTAAATTTGTTCTACAAAAAAATGTAGGTTGATTCATTTACTGTCTTAATGTAAGAGAGTGACCCTGTGTGTAAGTACCAAAATTCGGTGTTATATCCAAGGCTGAAGTCTGTTATTACTTTAATACTGTCTATTGGGATCGTATATATATACGTATATATATATATATTTGCACATTCAAACACCCACTTACATATGCCTGTAAGTATGCCTTATCTGCATAGTAATTACATAGAATAGAGAACTTGGTTTCTTAGCTCTCTACTCCATGACACAGTGTTCTACTGCTGCTTTTTGTAGGATCATATCAACATACTATTTTCAGTTTTAAAAAGAAACAGCACCACCTTGTATCCCAAAATAAAGCTACAGCTATTCAGTATCTTTCTTAGCGGCCATACAATATACACACATGCATAAAAACATATTTATTCACCCAAAAAAAGGTAAATGTTTCAGAAATGTTAAAGTAGAACATTAAACCTTGAAACCTCAGTTCAAGACACTTATCTTTAGAATAATATTACTACAGAGAGCTGGATGAGTATTTGAATTAAAGTTACTTTTTGTTACTGAAGGCCTTTGAGTTATGTTCTGTTTGTGAACGAAAAGATTAGGTTCAATTTGCATTATCCACACGATCATACTACTAGGTTTTCTTATCTAAACAGTGATAAATGTTGGTGAAAATGCTTTAGAAACAAAGTTCCAAAAGGTCTCTATAAATTATTCATCAACAATACTTATTAGTTGATACTTGCTCTGCTGCACTTCAAATGTTTGTCATTGAAAGCAGAGATAATATAATATGATGTAGGTAACTAGCCATCCACCACTGAGAAGAAAAGCAAATCGTTATGTAGTCCACAGCTGAAGAAATTATTTGTCCAAATTATATAGTGAAAATTTATGAATACGTTAAAGGTAAATTATGATCTATTGGCAAAGCATTCTTAATAAAAATTAATTATATTTGTAATAAGAATTGTTTTTAACCAATCTTTCAAAGTACTTATTGGAGAGAAAACTATTTCCCTGCTCATCACTAGTGTGTCATGGTTGCTAATACAAGGATGGTTGGAAAACTGCCCTTCAATTAGATACACTTTTTAAAGTATTGCATTAGTCAAACAAACTAGAAGATCCCTTCCAGAAGTGGAACTCATTAAAACTGCAATCAAGTACTGTGTCATGTCTTGTTTTGTTTCCTTTCCATTGCTTACAACATCCTACACATGGCAGGAGACAAATTTTCTTTCACTACCAATTCTGACTTTTCTATTTCTAAATTCTGATTTCTCATATGTCAGTTGTCTTCCAAGCTTGGAAAAGACTTGACTACCATTAGACCTGACTGAACTACAATCTAATCCTTACATGAAACCAAAATATAATCACTGCTAATTCTCAGAAAAGAATGCAGCTCTGACCTCAACTGCTGCTAATATCAACATTTTAAAATCTCAGCATATGCATAAAAATGTAGTTAAGCCTATAAATGCTCTTGGACAAACTCTTAGGTACAGGATTTTCTGAAGTATCACTTTAATGGGAACCTGTAGAATATGTAAGTTTAAACTTTAAGGAAGAACAAAGCAGCAAGAAGACTGAGGTGGGATGTATACCGTCAGTTCAATGGAACCCAGAAGACTCCTGGAGAACTTGACATCATTTGTAAGCAATTCTGTTCTGAGAGATTAGTGGGAAAACAGTAGACAACATGAAAAGAAAGAATAAAGCAAAGAAGGAAGGTAAGCACAGTGAGAGAGGTAATTGGAGAGCAAAAGGATAAGCTAAAAAAAAAAATTAACCTTTTTATAAAAATCACAAGAATGCAGCATTGTGTGAACCAGAGAATGATTTCAGATCCTTCCAACATTTATTGGAATTAAGCTGCGTGGTCCTTTCCTGCTTAATGTTTTCTGTATTTTTCACTAGAAACTTTCTTTTGATATACTTCATGTAATTTGAGGACAGGTTTTTTTAAAAACTTGCAAGCATTTTAAGAATGCTTAAACTGGCTTAAACAAAGGCTAATAAAACAAACCCACCAATCAAAAAATGCCACACTGTTTTTACTCTCCCTTATTATACACAAAAGCCAGGGGACTAATAAATTCATCTAAGAGAAAAGGGTTATGTTTCTGATTCCGGGACTTTTCACACCATTGATCGAATAGGTATTGAACAATGTTTAAGAGAGTTAATGGGTAGATGTCATATTCACATCCTTAAAACAAAACAAAACAAAACAAAACAAAAAAGGAGAGAGAGGGGAGAGAGAGAGAACTGCTTCTTATAAGGCAAATACTCACTATCATGATGGAAATTTGGATTTCCTATCATGTTTTTTCTTAATATTTTCACCTACACTTTTTCTTTGACATAGTGGTAGAAAAAAAAATGTTTTTCTGTTTCTTGAAATCCCTAGTCTGTGGGATAAAAAAATAGGTATAGTTTGCATATATAAATTTATCCCCAGGAGCAACTATTAAAGATAGTGAAGATCAATTGACTGTGCCTATTTCATAACATTTTTATAAAGTAAAGAATGCAATGCTAAACCACATATTAATTTAAACATATTTTGATATTTCTACAATTCGTACTGAGCAGCAGCAGCAGATCTGCAAGCTTCATAAAGAGCTGCCACTTTGCCTCTTTCAGTTAAAAATACAAGGTACAGAGAATATATTAAATCCTCTTTCTGTGCATTCTTTTAGAATTCTTAATAATGACTTCTTCCACGTATGCAAAGCATACATGCCCATTATGATGACTACAGAATCATTAGTAAATAATAATACTAAATCAGTCATGATTCTGAGACCACAAGTAATCATTACCACTTAGTATTTTTGAGGAAACAGCAATTCCATGCCAAAATATCATAGTTTTCTGTTTTTGATATTGTTTTCCAACAACTGATACAGCTTTAAGACAAATATATATTTTTAAATTTCTAGTAATTTTCATAATCATTCATAAATATTGCTCTTTCTTAATTATCTTCATTAGCTAACCCAAAATAATTTGGAGCTGTAAATCCACTGACAGACAAATCCATTTATCCATGGCTTTTTTTACAGAAAATTCACTTAAAAGAACGGATAAATTATGTGTTGGAAATGGAAAATGAAGTAAGAATTTTCTAAGGCTGAACTGATGATGCTATATAATATTATATCATAGTCTAACATTCTTACATTGAAAACAGTTGCAAGTTAACTTGCAATCTGCTTGCAATGATTACTAGTCTAAGATAAGATAGACTAACAGACTAAGATACTTTTTTGTTTTGAGTCTGTGAAATGCTCTTTAATATTAGAAAAATGCACTACAATTAATATTTTGAAATGCGACATATGCCCTTATTTATGTAGCTATACAGAGAATATCCTAGTTCAGGGAGCTGGGCTGGTGGGATATTCTGTCTCTTCTACTGAGGTTGAGGGCATGAATTTACATTACACTAAAGGAGAGGCGAAGGAAATGTAGTGCATATAGTCCTTGCACAAGCATCTGTTCTTTCCCTGGTGATACTAAACTAGTGAAGGGAAAAATGGTTGCTCCAAATGCCCATAGTGAAATGAGAGACCTACTGACTATGAAATATACATGCATGGTGAAAGGAAACTTTCCTGGTGACCCAAGGAAACTTCATGCAGGTGAAGAGAAACATTTTGCATCCCTTCTCAATACCTCCTCCTTGGACAGCAGAATATGGTTTCACAGTTTTAATCCATGCAGTTTCAGTTCCCTCTGCATGCATGAGCACTTGACCCAAGTGTTAGCTACTTTTCTGTGTTTTTTCTTTACAGTACCATAAGCATACAAGCAAAATGGGAGGACTAGTTAGAAATTGATACAATACTTGTCCTTGCTAGACAAAAGATATTCCTCTTTTCCTCTTCTTATAAAGTTATTATATTATTAGTGTGATTATGAAATCCAATCATAGTGTGTGAGAAGAAAAAAATAAATACAAATTGGAAATTGGAAAAAGCAGCTTAACAGCTTTCAGAGGTGTTTTGTGTGCTCTTGGTATTTCTCTCACATCAGGCTTTGGCAAGAAGCCCAAGGCCTGAATGGCTTTGTACATTTTATTTATTAAAATACTCTGGAAACAGATTAACTTCCTTTGTGCATTATTTATTATTGTTTCACCTGCTATGGAGAGAAATATCATGCACACTGATGAATATACTGAAGGTGGCCTACTTTCAGTGTAATGAAACCATAAATGCTTCTAGTTCATCTTTTGCAATGCTACTGCACAAAAGATACTTTTTCTAACTTCTCTAACAGAAAAATTACAGGAGGGAGATATTTGCATGAGTAATCAAGGAGCTAGTCTTCCACCTCTAAATGAAGCTCATCTTTTTCTGTCACACTGATGGTTGGTACTACTTTTGGATTCAAGTTCCCCGTTACTTAGTTTGAGTGAGGTCTACAAAATGTATATCAAACTACTAGAATTTCAGTTTAAGCTGTAAACCAATCCAGAGATTAAACACTGTTAATGTTTCTAGCTGGAAGGTCTTCTATGTGTTTCACTCTTCGGCCTTGTTCATTAAGGATACAGATCTTATTTCTGAGACATTAATATTCTGACACCTGGTTCTCTGATTTCATGCACAAGATGTAGATGAGGAAAAGTTACAAGGAGCACTTGCATATTGGTGGACAGTCTTCACTGACCACAGGAATTCTGCCACCATCCAGAGATTAGCAATACTTCTTATCGTAGAAATTTGTAAAGATTTAATTTACACTTCTCTATTTGGAGTTATTCCAAGAGCTGAAAAACTGTACAGCAAGTGTCCTGACAGTGGATTTATTCTTTCTCTTAATATATTGGATGTATCATATTTTACTTAAGTAAAAGCAAAACAAATAACCCAAAGTAAATCAAACTTTCCTGTTTGCAAGGAAAACAAATCAGTGAACTTGGAACGTAACCCTTAAAATGATGAAGCTGCAGCCCAGCAGTAACTAATTTACTCATGACTGATACCTACTTTCAGATATTCAGGTATTTCAGATACCTACTTCACAATGTATGATGAGTACTGATTTTCGCATTTGCAGATATGTAGCCTTCTCATTTGATACACAACCGTGAGCATGCTATTTACTTCAGGTATATACCTCAGTGTTGCCTCTTTGTTCCTGGATTTGTTTTCCGGGATTTTCAATGAGTGTCACCCAAATATTTGGAGTTATATCCTTTTTATATCCTTTTTTAAAGTCTCCTAGATAGTTTTTTCTTCCACAGAGTTTACATCCTTTAAATATCATAGCAAGACACTTATTTTGTGTCTGCTTTATGTATGTAGTTTATTTAGCTCTTAGACTTTTTTTTTCCCCCTCAGAAATCAATTCTACCTCATTTGCAATCATTTTAGTACTTCTCATTCTGAACTATCTACCTAGAAAACCTCTCAGAGTTTCCTATATATTTCAAGTGTTGAGATGCCTGGAATGGAGCATAGAATTCCTGACACAACCGTGTAAGAGCTATGTAGAGATTAACACTTCATTGTGTTAATGCATGGCTTCACGCTTTAGTGCAAGCAGCCAAAAAAAATCCGATTTGCCATTCTCCCCAGAGATGCACAGAGTTCATCTACAATTTCTTGTCCACAACCATTCCAAAGTCTCCCTTGCCATCACTCCATTTCAAGTTTATCCTTTGGATGTAATATTGTGATTCAGATTAATTCTTTCATATATGAAGTGTCTGAATTTTCCAGCAAGCCATATTTTTCATCTAACTTCCCTGTGGCTTTAATAGTATTTATTTATCCTTATTTTGTGTATAACTATTGTGATTCCAAACCGTCCCTTAACCCCACAAAATACCATGTGCATGTCATAATCACCACTCCAAAACTGAGCCCACTGGGGTACAGTGTGATACAAACAAAGTACTTAATAATTTCCACATCAGTTACCTGCAATTTACACAAAAGATAGGCCGAAAGAGTTAGGAATCAACCTAAGTGTAGTTGGTTGACCTTGGATGGCTGGATACCTACTCATCCGCTTTCTCACTCCTCCTTCTGAACAGGAGAGGGGATGAGAAAGCTCATGGGCTGAGACGGGGGCAGGGCTAGATAAGGACAGGGAGATCACTCAACAGTTACTGTCATGGGCAAAACAGACTCAGCTGGGGAAAAATTCATTTAATTTATTTCCAAGTAAAATGGATTTGGACAATGAGAAACAAAGACAAAAACTGAAACACCTTCTTCCTACCACTCAGCCCTCTTTTTCCTCAGGCCCAGCTTCATGCCTTCTTTCCCAAGTTCTCCCTCCACCTCCCCATCCCCATGAACACAGAGTGGACAGGAATTGGGAGTTTCAATCAGTCCATAACAGCTCCTCTCTGCTACTTCTACCTCACACTTTTCCCTTGTTCCATTGTAGGTCCTCTCCATGTCTGCAGTTTCCTTCAGGACATACCCACCTGCTCCAGCATGGGTCCCCCATGGGCTGCAGTGTGCATGTCTGCTCCACCATGGTCCACTCAACAGGCTGTGAGTGAATCTACTCCAGTGCATATAGCACCTCCTCTTCTTCATTTCTCACCTTGTTGTCTGCAAGGTTGTTTCTCAGGGTTTTGTTTCGTTTTGTTGTTGTTTTGTTTTTCTTCACTCCACACTGCCAGGAGTGTTTTTTTACCATTTCTTAAGCCCACTTTTCCTGAGGTACCACTACCATGTATACTGGGCCCAGCCATGCCCTGTGGTGGAGCTGTTGGAGCCGGCCGGAACCAGCTGTGTCTGACATGTGGCAGCCCCAGCTTTTCCCCACAGAGGAGCTCCACAGCCCTGTGGTGGTTTTACCCTGTGGATCAGCTGAACTCCAATGCAGCTGCTCTCTCACTCCCCTTCCTCAAAGAAAATGGGGAGAAAATACAATGGAAGGAGCTCAAGGGTTGAGATAAGGACAGGGAAATCACTCAACAATTACTGTCACAGACAAAACAGATTCAGCATAGGAAGATTAATATAATTTATTGCCCATCAATGACAAACTAAAAGCAAACTAAAACCCCCTACCCCCAATCCATCTTCTTCTACCTCCTCCCCCTGAGTGGCACAGGGGAATGGGGGCTGCAGTCTGTCCTTAACACTTTGTCTCCGCCACTCCTTCACGGTCACTCCCTGCCCCTACTCCATGTGGGGTCCCTCCCACGGGATGCCATCCTTCCTGAACTGATCCTGCGGGGACTGCCCACAGGCAGCAGCTCTTCAGGAACTGCTCCCACATGGCTCCGTACCACGGGGTCCATCCCCCAGGAGCAAACTGCTCCAGCAGGGGTCCCCCACGGGCGGCAGCTCCCCCCAGACCCCCTGCTCCTGCGTGGGCTCCTCTCCACGGGCTGCAGCTCCGGCCTGGGGCCTGCTCCTGCGGGGGCTCTCCATGGGCCGCAGCCTCCTCCAGGCCACATCCACCTGCTCCACTGGGGGCTCCTCCACGGGCTGCAGCATGGAGATCTGCTCCATGTGGGACCCATGGGCTGCAGGGGGACAGCCTGCTCCACCAGGGGCCTCTCCACAGGCCGCAGGGAAACTTCTGCTCCGGCGCCCAGAGCACCTCCTGCTGCACTGACCTTGTTTGGGCTGTTTCTCTCTCCTCTTTCCTCTCTTCCATCTGCTGTTGTGCAGCAGAGTTTTTCCCCTTCTTAATTCTGATGTCATGGAGATGCAACCAACATTGCTCTGACCAGCAGCAGGTCCATTTTGGAGACAGCTTGTGGGAGTGTGGCCATGGGGGCCGACAAGCCCCATGGTTGGTGATAACATCAGACTCTTAACAATGAGGCCATGAGGAATGTAAAGAGTTTAGAGGGAACAAAGAAGGGTGATTCAGGAGATGCCTTGCTGTCTCTGACTGCTTGTTCTCCAGTAGTTAAGACATGGAGGTTGCTGAGTGTTTGTGGTTGCCGGGCAAAGTTGTTTGACCAGTGAATAGTTAGTGGAAAAGTACTGCTGTAGAGTGAATGTAATCAATAAAGAAGTAGCAGTTACTGATCCTAAACGAACCCCAGTGTCCATGTGGTGTTTACACCACAACGCCTGGAGCAGACTCTGATCTGACATGGAGCAGCTGCTGGACTCTCCTCACAGGGGCCACCCCTGCAGCCCCCCTGCTACCAAGCCCTTGCCATGTAAAACCAATACAAGCCCCCTATCAGCACCTGAATATGGACACCCAATACAATAAGAACCAGAGGCAGGCTAAAAGTATGAATAATGTCATGACAATAGTGAAATCAGTGAAATATTAGTTTCTAGAATTTGTTTTGTGTGTATGTGTGATGGTTTTTAATGAGAAGCTTAAAAACTAAATTGAAGCATTAACAGGAGTAACATAAAGAGGGCAAGGGAGAAATGAAACTAAAAGGAAAAGAAGAAAGATAATGAAATAGAGAGCTTGTTAAAGTCTGAATTGACAAGATATAGACCAAAATGTTAATTGGTAAAGGAAGAAGAATGATATATCCACCTCCTTTCAGAGAAGAACATGGAAATTTTCATTTCCGGATGCATTATAGAAAGCAGGAAGTGGCAAAGAAAACTGGTTTGCATTCTTAAATAAAGCAGCTATAAGCAAGTGCTTACTATAATAAATAGAATAAATAACCTCCATTACCAAAAATGTATGTTTTTCCTGTTGCTCTCTATCACAGTTGATAGCTTTTCCCCTTAGATTTTGAAGTCTTTTTAGCCAACACATAAAAATAGGCACTTTATTAAATTTCACCTGTTTATTCCGTTTTAAAGATAAAAGTAAATGTACTTTGCCAGTATCATTCATATTAGTATGTCCATGTGCTTATGAACCACCTAGGTATCCCTTACAAATAAGACTCTAGGGGGTGTTCTCTGGGTAACTAATGTGTAAAGTATATAGAAAAGTGTATTACATCTTCTTGGCATGATATTCCACTCTTTGCAATAGTTCGTTCTTTTATTCTTCTTTTCCTAATCCTCCATTTCTCTCCTCTCTGCTTACTACCCATCATTTGAATAAGGACCTTCTTTCTGACAGCTAGCTGCTCATCGGTTCTTTGTGTAAGCAAGCTGAAATGTGCTTAATAGATGTTACACATTTAGGATTTTTTGATCTTCCTAGCTTCTCTTGGATAGGTTATATATGAATATGAAGACAGTGCGAACATGTTTTGTATCAGTAGGCAGGACTTTGCGTACAACCTCAGAATTTGGAAGATGAAATACATTGAAAGGAATTTGACTGGGAAGCCTGAAGGATTGCTCTTACTACTTATCCCAGATTTGTAGAACATATCTTGAGTTGTTTGACAATAAAAACAGTAGTATCATATTAGATTTAGATTTTTCTAGTGGCTTGAAAGGGAATAGTGGTTTAACTGAACATTCTTTTTTTTTCTTTTTCTTTTTTTTTTTCTCCTCACCTTTTTAATGGAACAGAGGTCACCTACGACTTTTATTATCATCCATATTTGTTTTGCCCTATCACTTAACATAATACCTACAACACTTCTTATTTTAGTGGGCAATCTACAAGTAATGAAAAAATAATTCTTCTTATCCTATTCTATAGGTGAAAGAACTTAGGTATATAGCAGGAAAGTGATGCATCCAAAGATATACAATAAAAGATTATCACATTGAGGCATGACTGTTCCGAGATATAATTATAAAAATAGTAATATGGGTCTATTTATTGTCACCTATTATTGTCACTAAAAACACTATTTTTCTTTTCATAATGTGCTCTAAGTTTTATTACAATTCCTCTGTACTTTCAAGAACTGAGATCACATCATCAAACTACATCTTTCTGAGGGAGTAAAAACCTCAAGTCCAGGAACACATAATACACACCGTAATGCTATAGGCTATGTATGTAGCTCTCTATATCATGGAGAATTAATGGTATTATTATTATTATTTATATTCACTGCAACAACAACTGTACATCAATATAATGGTGGATAAGTAGCCATTGCTTTCTTCATCTTAAGCATTAAGGATGTTGTTTACCATTTCTCATTTTCACACAGTGTTGCTCTGAAAAAATCAAAGCAAACAACAACAACAACAAAAAAAAAGCAGTATAGGCAAAAATGACACATTGAAATATATACATGTATTTTCAAAGTACAGCAGGGAGAGGGAAGGTCAATGAACAAAGTAATTGATGGCGCTAGCAAAATGTTTCCTATCCTGCAACATTGCTAGACTATGTTGATCACAAATGCCAAATCAGATCAAAGTATAGAAATGCAAGGTAACACCCTTTATTGTTCACATTGATTGCATCAAAGGAAATAGAATGTAAATTAGGAAAGCTTTGATGAATGGATAGGCAGCCAAAAGTACAATAAAGTGTTGGGTTTCTCTCTCCTAGCAGAAGCACACACTGTGTTACACAGCTAATCAAAATGCGCAGTGCATATTTCAGTAGATTGAAATCAATTGTAACATGAGATAGCCTTTTATTTTATTCATCTTGACTCTACTGAATGATTACTTTACCTTCTGCTGTTCAGCAACTTTCAGAATAATGCACAACTCAGTGGACTTACTCAATGCCTGTGTGTTGAATCTTTATTTAATGTATTTACCAGAGACTGGTGGTGTAGAAGGCTGCAGCCTTGTATGATTTCTTGAAGGATATGTGGGTCACAGCTTCACCAGAGGAAACTTTGATTTTTATTGCCGATATAAAGTTTCCACATTGATGGAATCACATTCTTTATCTTTACAATGGAGAGCAATGGCTATACTATTTTAGCATTGCTGCCAGCCAATTAGTGCAACGCCATTGATCATGTAGTTTCACAAAAGGCCAACAGGCTTCCCCCATTGTAAAACAAGAATAAATTCTGTAAAATTTGTGGCCAAATTACTGGCAGCTGAGGTGCACAGTGAAATGTGGTCAATTAATGTGATCACTGTAAATCATGGTTACAGCTTGCTGTGTAAATAACACTTTATATAACAAACATAAATATCAACACAAGTGACTCAGTTTAGCAGTGGCACAAACTGTTGTTAATGGTCACATACTGAAGTGTGGGAATGAAAACAAGGTAAATATACAGCAGGAAAAAAATGTTTAACCACTAAGGCAATGTTTTAGGTGACATAGTAACAAACAACAAGGTACAAACCAGCAGGTTGACAGAACATAACCAACAAAAGAAACTGAATGACAGATAATAAAAGAAGTCAAAAGATGCACAGGAATTAATGTACTGAGATATGTTTTTAAACAGATTTTTAAGCAAATGTCTATCACCAGTCTCCTGAGTAATACTTATGGGTCTCATACCCTCTTAAACATACTGATCACTTTTTTACGGTAACACTTTATATAACCCCCCCTTTCTTTTTTTGCCATCTTTCCATTTACCACTGCATGTACCTACAACTCAATGAACTCAGCAGTCAAAATATAAGAGTTTTGAATTAAAAATTCTGTTTCACCCTAATAAATCTAATGAAATTTGAGGGAGTGATTATTCCCCTCTGCTTAGCACTTGTGGGGGGCCACATCTGAAGTATTGTGTTCATTCTGGGGCATCACAACGTAGGAAGAACATAGCCAAATGGGAGATAGACTCCAGTGGAGATCCACCAAGATATATAGTGGGCTGGAGCACATCACATGTAAGAAGGTGCTGAGAGAGCTGAATATGTTCAGCCCAAGGTACGGGAGGTTAAGAGGATATCTAATTGATGTCTTCAGCTACATAAAGGGTAGTTACAGAAAAGAAAGAGCTAGACTCCTCTTGGAGGTACACAGTGAATGAGTGAGATGTAATGGACACAAGCTGCAGCAAGAGAAACTCTTGTTAATGTCAGGGCCCAAATGTGCCTTCTTTTCTTCATCTTGTACATTAGAGTTGTTCAAAGCCATGTCTCTGAAAAGAGCCATTGTGAGGAAAGTTAGAACAAATCCAAGTCCAGGCTGCCCACAAACAAGTCTGCTAAAAAGCCTCAGCAAGGTCTTCCACATCCTTTCCTTGGAAGCTGCTTTTAGAGAAGGCTCTTGCTACAGCTTGAACCTGAGCTACTTGTAGCTGTGTTGCAGCTATGATTGTGCTCTAACACATACCCCTGTAGTCCAAACTATGACCTCCATCCACAGGATGATGGCTGGGCCTGGCCTCAGCACATTCCCAAGGCCCTATACATAGGAACGTGCGTATGCCCTCACAGGGCTGTGTCTGACCCTGGGTCCCCTCCCCTCACTAGACCTGCTCCTGATCCCTATCTGCAGGCCAACATCCTGGCCCAGCCTTGGCCAGTCCTTGTCCACAGGGAGGTGCTCAATGCCTGGGGCTGGGGCTGCTCCAGCTGCCCCCTTTCCTACCCTGTTCTCTGGCTGGGGTGGTGGGACAGGCCCTGTCTGCAAGGCCCTGATGATCACAGGGAGGCCCTGTTCCTCTCAGCCGCTAGGGCTCCCTGGCCCACGGGGCACCCTGACAATTAGGCACAAGAAAAAATTCCTCATCAAGAAGGTCATTAAACAATGTGGCAGGTTCCTTGTTATGTAGAGCCGTCAGAGAGGCTGTTGAATTTCCATTTTCAGAGATGTTTCAGAGCTCAAATGGACAAAGTCCCAGGCCAAGGCCAAGGCCAGAATGCAACCTGGAAGCTGACCTTGATTTGAGCAGGTTATGGCAGGAGATGACATCCAACAAGGTGACCTAAGAGACAAAAGAATTTTAGGTGTATAACTTAAAGAGAAAACTCAAGGCATCCTTCTTCATGACCACAATTTCTAGACTCTGCATTTTGAAATGGATAGGCAAGTCAACTGTTAGTACCCTTGAACGTGCACCCTGGAATCGGACACAGTCCTATCTTCTGTGGCATTACAGTGCTTTAAACACCACAGTGTAGGAGACAACTTAGTATTTGCTTTACTCTCTAAGTGCAAAGTGTAATCAGATAGATAACTGTAAGAGGTCTGTACGTTAAAAGCCCAAAGCAGGATACTTCACTAGTTCAGTTCCAGAAGGAAAAATTGCCATGTTTAAAATTGCTGATGACTCTTTGTGTGTTGAATAGACAATGTCTGAACTAAATTCCTATGAACTGAGGGAAAGAGGACTGCAAAAGCTATAGTTGAAAGCAGGCATCAAACCCTGCTATCACAGATTCCACATTTTATAATCTCTCATAAATTTATCAAGTTCCAGTTTAAAAACAGATGAATTGTTTCACCCTAGTACTCTCAACTGGTGAGCAGATCCAAAATCTGAATGCTCCGTTGGTCAGCAACATTAATCTAATTTTCAGCCTGGATTTATTCATAGCTAGTTTATCCAATGTCTTCTTGTGCCAAAATGATTCTCTAGTTTAAATAGCTTTTTCCTTTTGGGGGGCATTTGTAAACAAATTCATACCCATTCTTAACTTTCCTTTGCTTTGCTAATCAAGCTAAGCTCCTCTATTAAAAGGGAGGCTCTCTAAGCACCTTAGTAGCCCTTCTTCTGGCCTGTTCCAGTTTCAGTTTATCTTTCTGGAATGTGTCTGATCAGGAAAGATTTTACCAGGATCTTCTATAGCAATGCTACCATTTCCAGTCTTTGATATCTCTTTTGATTCAATTTAGAATCAATTTTTTCATTTTCATAATCAAATCCCCTTGACAGATCTAACAGCCTATGGGTCAGGTAGAACACCTTTCTGCTCATTTGCCATATGCAACTGATGGTTAACCAGCTTAAAGAAAAGCTTTCTACTATGAATCATCAAGGGTCTAACCTGCTATTTTGTGCTATTGAATTCCATCCCATTTTTACTGCTTATTGTTAAAGTTGTTGTTGTTGTTTTTGTCTTTGGTTTTTGTTTTTGTTGGGGGGGGGGAGTGGGGGGGAGGAAGTGGTTTGGTTTGGTTTGTTTCTTTATTTTGTGAGCTCTGCAGTCTTCTGCCTTGATAATAGCTTCCAATTTTATGTCAGTATTTCATCAGTAAAATATTGTATCACAAAAGCAAACACTCAATATGAAAGAGCTGAAGGGCACTCTCCTTGTTGCTGCCTCAAGCTGTGTTATATATCAAAGCTTCCCTGATGCCATAAAGACTAGTTCAACACTCCTAGTTTTTTTACTCATCTGACTAGAAAATGAGTTTTACCAAGTTATCTATGGGTTAGCTTGACAAGATGATCTAACCTTAGTAATGCATACCTTTCTTTATACCTTTACCATCAAAATACTATGTTTTGATTTTCCTTTTCTTTTGCTCTTGATTTTCATACCTTTTTTAAGGAAATGCATTTCAGTTTACAGTTTAGCAGTTCTTCTTTTACTCTTTTTTATTTCTGCTTCTGAGAGAAGTTCTTGCTGATTTGGTCTTTCTGAAAATACAATCCAAAGTTATATTCCAAAGATATATATTTTCTTCTCCTTAGTTATATATCATTGGTGACTGACTTGAGTGGATTCAGGAGTCACCTGTGATTGAAATTTTTACAATACTGTTATACCAATTAAGAATACAACATTGCTGTGATCTTATTTTTTTCTTAAGAAAGAGCTCTCCTAGTATAGAGGTCTCAATTTTAGCTTTTTATTTTCACACAAAGTTCTACCACATTCAGCAAACATTATTGCATTTTAATTGTGAAAAATAGCAGTCTGTTTTGAGTAACAATACTATCATTTTATGAATCATGACTATAGGCATAAAACATCCGTTTATTTTTGTTAGTGCTAACTGAAAGGAGGAATAAACATTATGTTTTCTCAAAATGTAAAAATGTACCTTCTGTATTAACAGCATGTTTATCATTACATAGCTTGCCTAATGTCAGAAGAAATCTAAACAAATCCATCATTATTATGTGTGAGGTTCACAGCTCAGGTTGTTTGTCACAGTATGCGGTTATTATACACCAAAGGTCAGGTCTATATAAAGAAAATGGAAAGTTTACTTTCTTTTCGTAATATTTTTTAGTACTTGACTTGTTTCAGACCAGAGTGTTTAATGTGGAATGTTGCAATTTAATTATTCATCATACAAAATATACTTTTAAAAAATCTGCTGAAGGTAATATACAAAGGATAATGAAAATCAAACCGAGGAGAGTAGTTGATATAAAATTACTCACTGTTCCTATGAGGCACCGATACTACCCTGTGATGTTTAAACAGGAGGGGAGGTTAATCAATAGGCTAGAAATAGACATTCCACTGGAAAAAAATACACTAGCAATGAACAGTGGCTTCCAAGTTATTCTGAGCTAAGAAGAGTTCAGTTCTGCTACATGAAAAAGGACAATTAACAATTAAGTATATAAATACCAGCAGACAACTGATCATGCTGCAAATCGAGATATATTCATACGTTGTCAGATCAGTCAGCTGTTTGTGCAGTTGCTTATTGCCTATGGGACTCCAGAGGATTAATTACACTGTGACAGCAGGCCTTTTTGTTACTTAGTTTTGTCTGTACAAATAATTGAGTGTGCAGCTATGAACAGAGTATGCTGCTGTGACCATAATAAAGACAGCAAGAGACAAGCATGCCATGACAACACAGCCTACAGACCACAGTGCCATTACAGGAAGGGGAACTGCACAGCAAATCACAAGTTTTCCCTGAGTCTAAGGTTTACTTCTGTTACCCCAAGACAAGTTGCTCTGGTTAATTGAAAGCAACTTACATAAATGGAATAATAAAGAATTCTAGATGCTGCCAGAATCATTATTGTTTTCATTAAAAGTAAAGCTCTGTAGGCCAGATCATCAGCTGCAGTAAATTAGCACAGTACAGTTACATCTACAGCTATATGAACTTGCACCAAATGAAAATCTAAAGAAGCTAAGTTTATAAGCTATGATTGTTTGAATCATGTCCAGAGTATTCTTAATTTTGTTTGACTCTTTAATGACTGATTTTCTGAGGATACTTGAAAGCAACTCTCTGTGGAGCCAGGATAAATAATCTCTTTATTTAAAAAGGATAAGCTTCTATTCTTCTTATAATAATAATTATTATTATTATAAATATTTGTTTAAATAATTGTGGTAGCTTAACACTGGTAGGTAGCTCAGCACCACCATGCCACTGTCTCATTCCCCCTCCTCAAAAGTACAAAGGGAGAAAATACCATGAAAAAAAAACATGGGTTGAAATAAGGACAGGGAGATCACTTACCAGTCACTTCATGGGCAAAACAGACTCAGCATAAATGAGATTAATGTAATTTATTGCATTAACAGACTAGAGCAGTAAGAACTAAAAACACCTTCCCCCTCATCCACTCTCTTCTATGTCCTCTCCCTGAGTTGTGCCAGGGAACAGGGAATGGGGGCTGCATTCAGCCCCTAACACTTCATCTCCACTGCTCCCTCACCGTCACTCTCTACCCTTGCTCCACATGGGGTCCCTCCCACGGGATGCCATCCTTCCTGAACTGATCCTGCGGGGACTGCCCACAGGCAGCAGCTCTTCAAGAACTGCTCCCACATGTCTCCGTACCACGGGGTCCATCCCCCAGGAGCAAACTGCTCCAGCAGGGGTCCCCCACGGGCGGCAGCTCCCCCCAGACCCCCTGCTCCTGCGTGGGCTCCTCTCCACGGGCTGCAGCTCCGGCCTGGGGCCTGCTCCTGCGGGGGCTCTCCATGGGCCGCAGCCTCCTCCAGGCCACATCCACCTGCTCCACTGGGGGCTCCTCCACGGGCTGCAGCGTGGAGATCTGCTCCATGTGGGACCCATGGGCTGCAGGGGGACAGCCTGCTTTACCAGGGGCCTCTCCACAGGCCGCAGGGGAACTTCTGCTCCGTGCCAGGAGCACCTCCTGCCTTCCTTCTGCACTGACCTTGGGGTCTGCAGGGCTGTTTCTTACTTCTTGCTCTCCCATCTGCTGTTGCACAACGTTTTGTTGTTGTTGTTGTTTCTTTTTTGTTTGTTTGTTTCTCTTTCTTAAATTTGCTTACCCAGAGGCACAACCATCATTGCTCACTGGCTCGGCTGTGCCCAGCAGCATGTCCCTTTTGGAGCAGGCTGGAGCTGGCTCTTATCTACCATGGGGGAGCTTCTGTGCTCTTCTCATAGATGCCATCCCTGAAACCCACCCTCCAATACCAAAATGTTGATACATAAACCCAATATGCAAATGTTCTAGCCCACAGGGTCCAACCTGTTGCTATGGTACATGCTAGGTACATAGCCTGGTCTGAATTTTGTGATGAATTTTAACATACTCATAGTATAGCAAGACACATCCCTTCTGAGGCTGCTTCTTCTCTGCTGCTTTTTGAATTGCTTTCTGGTTCCACTCCTACAAAAGTCACTGACTATTTTTAACCTAATTTCTTAACTGCGGACCTCTCTATATAAGGTCTCCCTGTATCCTTCTCTTCTCCAGGCTGAACAACCCTGTCTCTCTCAGCCTGTTTTGTTAGGAGAGGTGCTCCAGCCCTCTGATCATCCTTGCAGCCCTCCTCTATACTTGCTCCAATAGGCCTATGTCCTTAAAATGGTCCAGTCCATGTCTCACAATCAGCATTTCATCTCCCAAAACTTAAGCCATTTAATATTTGCTTCACATAACTTCCTAAGTTATAGCCTCCGTGTATATAGTATTTCTGAATCACAGAAAAGCATGCAGATCAGAATACCTTGCTTCAGAGCCAAAATTTTCCCACGCTAATAACTCAGTTATATTTCCACATTATTGTCCTCTTTTTAAAAATTGTTTAAAATAAAATATGATCTTTAGTGTGACACAGTGATCATGTTTCAAAAGATCGGATTTCCAGTATGACCTTGGGCAAACCACAAATTTTCTTCATCTGTAAAGCATGTGCAAAGTTGGTCCTTACTTCAGAGACTGAGAAAAGAAAAGAAGCTTGTTCTACCTGACAAGCAAGCATCACAGAAAAGTCGATATTTATAAGTTAACAAACTATATACTAAAAATGTTCTGTTTGCCTTCTGAGTTCCTTAAAGTATTTTTTTCATCTTTGCCCCAGTGTTCTATCTCTTCTATAGTCAAGTTCATTAGTGGAAGTAGATGAAGAATTGTCATGTGAAGAAGTCTGGCAACAAAGAAATAGAAAACAACCTGATGCAACAAATTTCATCTATACTATAGGCTAGATGTAAACAGATATTACAACAGGAAACAGTATCTAATGTACTGTGGAAAAATAACATCAGAAAGGACAGTTTGTTAAAAAAATATTCAGATCCCCTTTCTCCCCATCTAAAGAGACTTTCACTGTTTCAAAATCATATGCTTTTTCATCTACTTATTCAAATACACTTACAAGACTGAAAACAAGTATAAAGAAATTTTCTATTTGATTAATTATTCTTAGATGAAACTTTTTTTTTTTTTTTTTCCAAAAGTACCAGAATATGATCCATTTATGGGACACACATTTCTAAAAAGAGTTATATGGTGTTCTAGTATTCCCACAATAACCAACCAACCAACCAAGCAACCAACAATTTCACCTTGAAAAGAAAATTTTTTTTTAATCTTTCACTTTTTATGACTACTAAAATTTAATTTCCAAAAATGACTTCAGTAGCTTCACAAGCTGTACCTGCTTGAGTACTGATCCTTTCTGAAATATTTCAGATGTCTAATTCTCTCAGTTGACAAAATTACAGTGTCAGCTGCAAATTTCATAAACTGGAAGCACCAAAAAAAAACCCTAGTACACTTAAATTTTTGATCACTGCAGCTGTTCTCAAAACTGCAACAAAGTGATTCATCAATGCAGAAAAGCTACACAGACAATGATGAGAATTACTACAACAAATAAATCTAGATTAAATAAGCAGGTAGTGAATTTCAACTAGTTTTGTAGGTTTTAGACTACAGCATGTGGAATCAAGCATAGGGATCCATGGTGAGGAGATATGGAACTAATTAGAAGAGTACTTGTAAAGTAACTGGATATAAAGGATAATAAATATAGAAAATTTTATTTATTTTAACTACATTTAATACTGAGTAGCATTTTCACTTAAATTCCATCCTTCTAACAGGAGTGTTAGTATCCACAGTGTACCCACCTCCTGCTGGAAAGGATTCAGCTGTACAAATACTTCTGATCTGCAATATGAAGAAAACCAGACAAAGCTCTTAGCAAGGCATTACAGTAATAAAATAGATCTCTCGTGGTCTCTTATCTCAGCTTCCTATCTTCCTTGTGAAAGTCACAGAAGGGACTTTTAAAACTCCACTGACCACTTTTTGGACATCAGCAGATCAGTTTTACAAGGTGTCCTCCCTCCCTCCCCAGTGACATTTGTTGATTAGGGACCAAATACATTCCATAGAATCACAGAATGGTTTGGGCTGGAAAGAACCTTAAAGATCACCCAGTTCCAACCCACCTGCATTGGGCAGGGACACCTCCCACAAGACCAGGTTGCACAAAGCCCCATCCAGCCTGGCATTGAACACCTCCAGGGATGGGGCATCCACAGCTTCTCTGGGCAACCTGTTTCTGTTCCTCACCACCCTCAGAGTAAAGAATTTCTTCCTTATATCTAACCTAAATCTACCCTCTTTTAGTTTTAAATCATTACTCCTTGTCTTATCAATACATTCCATGGGACCATGCTTTTCTATATTTTCCCTCATTATATTTCATATACATCTGGGTATATTCCTACATCAGCTGAAGTATTGTACTTTACTTCTTTGTCTTTATTATTGGCAAATAGTTTGAAAATACTGAGCACTGAAACCTCTGAGAGTAAGAGAATATCAATAACCAAAAACAACCTGCATGTCTGCAATACAAAGGAGGGATATATTGATTTGTGAGAGTTCATCCAAATTAATAGTGCCAGCCAATAAAGAGATACCATCAATTATTTATTTAGCTTGAGAAATACTGGTGTTAGGAAAAACAGACTTCTCCAAACAGCAAAAGAAAATGTACACATATAGAAGAAAATTGCACAGTCAAGCATAAACAACTATACTATGTACTGCAGTTGTATAATTGTTTAAAGCAATTCTATTTTAGTAAAAAAGGATAAACTATGAGGAAGAAAGGAAATTAATTAATCAACAGGGAATCTAGTAGTAATGAAAAAAGTGTGTGTATATCAAAAGTTTTAGTGTAGTACACAGCAAGATGAAAAAAATTAATCAGAAAATCTAACTGACATTTGTTTTGACATCAGTCAAAATGCTTGTTTAAATGCGCCAGCCTTTTAACGGTACTCAAAGTGACATCTGAACTCCTTCTAGTCAATCTTCTTATAAACCCAGTTCTCCTCTTTTTACCTGGATTAGGCAAAAAAAGCTTTCTGATCTGCTTGTTACCCTCATATTATCACTACTCCAAGCTTTTGCCTTCCATCCTTTCTCTGTTTCTGAACAGCATATCTCATTTATACACCAAAACGTCATCTTTGTCTTGTGCACAAGGATTGTTTCTAGATGATCCCACATAAGATGAGGCCCAAGCAACCAGAGGATCTCTGAACACAGACTCCAATATCTAGTTTAGGTTGGGCTGTAAATTGACATTAGCTTCCTTTCTCAGCTGTTTCACTGTGGCTGTAGCGCTGAAGAGACCACCTTGAGCACGCAAATGTCCTCATCATTGCAGATTTTTTGCCAAAGGAGACAAACTATCATTGCTTATTGCAGGACAGTGCTGGAAAACAGACATAGGAAGAATGGAGCTTTCTAGGACAAGCTGCTCATGGTACAGTAGGTTAAACCATCTGTTTTTGACTCTTGGCTGGGTGGAAGTAGTATATCCACACATCCTAGGAGGAGTAACACCTACTTCCAGCAACCACACAGTCACCACCTGTATTGACTGGGATGAAGGAGAGACCCTAAAGCATAAACTAGCTCCACAGGAAAAGACCATCAAGCTCCTCTGATCCTCCAACTGCATAGAAAAAGAGAGTACTGTGGGGTTACTAACACTACCTCTGGTGTTTACCTTTTCTAGGTAAAAATGTGCAGTGACTCAAACTACTGAAGGGAGTTCTGTAACAACCTCACTCAATTATGGAATGGGCTTGATGGTATTCCTGGTAAAAATCTCTTTTGAGAAAGTCTGAGAATGACTAAAAATGGTGAAGAGCAAAGTAGGAGTGATTTTCTGTGTAAGAAAGAAAAGCTCTCAGTAAGAGTCCTTTTTTCTTTTTTTCTTTTTTTTTTTTTTTTAAATGCCAAAAATCTAGCATGCACATAGCCAAAAGAGTCACTAGAGGCACTTTCTGCCTTGGAGCAACTGGGGAAAGACAGAGATCAATTACCAGAAAATCATCCAGATTATCAAGCTGAGGCCCATCTTTCCCTGAGACAAAAACTGGACTGGAGGAGGACCACGACACTATTAATGGGCTTTCCATACCCAGTACAGATGGAAACAAAATAAAGGCTGATGTCATAGACAGCTATTATATTCACAGTAAACCTCAGCTTGTGTTAATACATATTGATTTACTGATCTCACCTTCATTGGAAGAGTTCTCTCTGCCCTCAATCCCAAACCACTGCAAATTGTCTTAAAACAAGCTGAACTGCAATACGAAAGAAGTGGATTCAACCACCAATTCAAAAGGTGATTTGTAAGATATATTGTTTAATCTAAGAGTGCTCTATAGGAAAGTAAATAAATAAATGAAACACTGTTAACATGCATAGGAAGCTAAACCAACAGCTAGATATAGTTAATCTGTTCCTGGTTCCTAATTTAGCTGAGCTTCATATATTAAATTTGGAATTCACTATCCTTAGGAGTACATTTCCAGTACATCAGTCCATACCTCAGCATAAGCCTTAGATTCGATGTGCCCGCTGAAAAAGTGAAATTAAGCAATTTGGTTTTCAACAAGCTCAGTAGCAGCCAATCAACAAGAAATGAAGTCTCTCATAAGTTATGCCTTTTAAAAGGTGGGAAACTAAAAGTGGGAAGTTTCCCATTTCTATCATTGCATTTTCATTCATTGACATTGTGGATGGCTCTGAATAAGAAAACGTAATCCAGTTTAATATTCTATGACATAAAGTATGTGTTCGTATAAAAGACAAAAACAAAATATTACCTTACTTTGTACTGCAACCAATGCCCAAGGCAGAAAGATAAAAAAATTAAATGAAACATTTTTTAAAATTATTATTTTCATCATGCAACTTTCATTCAGCAGGCAGAAAGACTACTTTAACTGAGCTATGCTTTCTCCTTTGCAGTTGATCTGAATTGTCTGCATAAGAAGTTCAATCACATTTTCACATATCGTTTCAGAAAAACCAGAAGGATTTTCAGTTCTTTAAATACCTCTGGTGAGTAAAAACACACAACTTTCTATTGGCAAATGAAACCCCTTCTAAGATGGTGTGGGGTACTGACTAAAGCATACAGAAATCCAACTCTAACATAGCTTTGCATTGTGCAAAAAGGTACTTTTGTATTTTAGTCACTCAAATCAAGTATAGATGTAACTGTAAATCTGTGAAATAAAAATGTAATATTAACACCCACGGGTAAATACAATAAATTCCAAAATATTCCATTGTTTGCTTTAATAAAACCACCAGTAATGGCAGTAAACAAAAGTGTATTCCTCCAGCCCATAAAAAATGGATCACATGATCTTACAGTTTATGAGACAGGCCATATGCCTTGACAGGTCTTTCTATTCTATAATACAGCATGTGTAAGACAGTATAATTATTTTCTACCCAGGTATATCTTGCTATATGGCTCTGCAGACACATGTTTTGTGAAAGATATAGATGAGGAGAATACGAGAAACTTGTAAATAGGTTTGGAAAAAAAAAAAACACATTTTATTATGGAAGAAGTTCTGGAATTTAAATGAGAACAGGCATCAAATTTACAGGCATCAAAACTGACAAAAGAGCAAACAAGAGGTGATCTAAATGTACAGACAGTTGACCAAAGGGGTAGTACAGAACTGGAATGTAAGAAATGCCAGGTCAGACCTGTAGTTCATCTAGCCCCATAATTTGCCTCCAACAGTGACAATAGAAGAGATCTTTTGAAAATAATTGAATATGAGCAAATTCTTGAAAGTTAATCATGTTTGAGAAGGGAAAAAAGAAAAGAAAGGAAAAAAAAAGAACCACACAGTCTATGTATCAGTGAAGAAATAAATAGATCAGAAAAGATTTTGTATATATATTTTCAGATTTAAATAACTCTAGATATTCACAGCTAAACAGTAAGCATGATTGTAAAGCTAGGTTTTACAAAAAATAACCAGGCTACTTTCAGACTCAATACTACTCTTCTTAGTCTGAGCTATCCCAAACTCTCTTTTGTGATCAGATGAAAGTCACACCATATCTGTAATATGTCATCATTGGAAAATACAATCCTACTTTAAAAATCAGTGAAATCACATCTTTCAAGGTCATTTGAAAATCTCTATTTGATTTTTTTTGTTGTTATTGTTGGTTTCCAATCCAAATAAGATAGTTGTATTTGAAACAAAAACATAGCAAATTCAGAATGTGTCATTGATGGAAGTGAAGTGATTAATTCCCAGTTTGGAGGACTGGAAATCTTAAAGGTCTATATTAGGTAAAAATATAATAATAAAAAAAAAAAAATTGCTTTTCTCTCTCTAAGCTTCTCTCTAACGACTCACAGTCACACATAGACAACTATAATAATGGCTTTGTTCTGAGCATAGCACGTTGTCAGGGTATTTTAATAAATGTATAATAGTCTTTCATGAAATGGGAGTAAGCACAATTTCATGTGAAGAATCACATTCAGGGGAGCAGTTAGTGTGTCAGTGATTACATTTCCTTTATAAAGGAGCATTTTATGTCATTTATTATGATGGAATAATTGATATGGGTCATACACCAACAGACAAAAATATGTTCTGAGTACCTATTTAAAAGTGAGTAAAAGGTTTAAGGTTCATCTCAGAAAGATGAAGAACCGTCTAGTCTTGTTAAAGCACTGGGAACCAACATGCCTTTTTCCTCATTCATATGTATCTGACAAATCTACATGTTTCCAAATTCAGACTCAATTTTCTTTCTTCACATAAAAAATACATACCATTTAGTTAAACATATTTGAGCTTGCTATTTATTTTTATGCTCATTAATGTAGTAACTATTTCATAAGCATTTACTTTAATCTTTATACTTAGATGTGTGCAAAACTTAGATTTAGAAAACTAAGGAAAACAATATTCTCTACACTTTCTCCATAACTGAAAAGTCTCGAAGATTTCAAAGACTGTGAATTTATTTATTTATTCCAGTTCCGTTAAGAAGACAGTCCTGTAGCTATAACAGACTTCAGTGTTATTTTTACAGAATCATAGAATAGTGGCAAGGGACCTCTGACGAACATCCAGTAGAGCTCCCCTGCTACAACAGGGCCAGCTCAGGGTTGTGTCCAGTTTGGTTTTAACTGTCTTCAAGGATGGATGCTCCATGACTTCTCTCACTGGGCAGCACTGCAACCTAATCTTTAATTTTGGGCACCATACTTCAAGAAAGTCCCTATCAGTTGCAACAAAGCAAGAGGAAAATAAAATAATGGGAGGTCTATTAGCATGATTTCTCAGGAAAAACTGAATGTCCTGGGTTACTTAGCCTAAAGTGGAGAAAACTATAAATGAAAGAGACAACAGCAAGATGATATTCATGATATACACAATGCATAAACAGATATTTTCTCCTAGATAGAGTAGTTCTTCATGTCTGTGGCAGACAGAACTAGGGGTTTCTACATTTCTACATTTCTATACATCTACATTTCAGCAAGGAAGATGCAGATTAAATATTAAGAAAAATGTATGTTTTGCAAAGGTGGGTGAGCACTAAATTAGATTGCTCTGTAAACTTTCAATCTCCAAAACTGTAAAGGGCCAGAAATATATATTAGTGACATAAATATGGATCCCTGTTGAACATGTGTTAAATGACCTTCCAAGATCCACGCAGTCCTATGAACCTATAAGTTAAAATTGCATAAACGGGCACTTACAAATTACACATGCTTTTAAGTAAGATTAATGTGTACGGATTAAAAAATAAATTTGGAAGTATCAACTTATCTCTTGATAAAAATGAAATGAAACATATTGTTTAATGAGAGGAAGGGTGAAAATTAGCATTGATCCATTAGAGTGAGATACAAAACTAAATAAAATTCTAGAATTATAATTTATGTCATGTTTTTTCTTAGCAGCTAAACTAGAATTAAATTACTCCCAAGAAACAGAATAATAACTGGAATCAGTTCTGTGTTACAGAATTAAAACAACACCGCTGTGTTGCTGATGTTGACCCATTATTTTGGGTTTTCTTAATCTATTTCTTCCTAGGTCTATGATTTATGACATCTGAAGACTGCCCTTTAAATTTCTGCCCTAACAAGCACGTTTATTTGCACTCCTTAGTAATCAAAAATAAAGGCCTCCAGACCATTACGTATTAACTTCTTTAAGCATACCACATTGTCTCACATAAAACCTTCTAGAATTTTTGACAAGCAACCTTATTTGAGGTCTAACTAGTTTCTATACTCCTAAAACAAATCAATTTATACTGTCTAATGTACCTTATTTTGCTACCAAACAGCTTTTTCTAAGGGCACCTTTTTTTCTGCTCTTCTAAATAAAAATAGCCTGTGAAATATGAAGCATCAGAGAGAAACAGAATTATTTTTTTTTAACATAGCTATGAAATAAGCATTTCTATTGATTTTGACTTTGTCAAAAACCACACATATCAACTGTCTTTCTATTTACAAACAGTAAGTGCCAATTTTTCTCTTGTTATCTTTTAAGGAATGTGGCATTAAAGTGAACAAAGCGCTTTATTTAGATTAATTTTGAAATGGAGTTTGGGCTTCTTCAAGATAAATATTATTGTATTAATATTATATACATTGGGCCTGGAGTATTTTTATTTTTATTTTTTGAAATTCATGTGGATAAAAATAAAAATAAATATACAAGTGGATTTTTACTGGAAGAGAATATGACTCTTTATTTTCCCTTTAGAGATATTCAATTATATTAATCTCACCTCAGTACAGTCACTTGATTAAATGTATTTCTCTAAATTATTCTAAACTTCTATTTTGATTTCAGGCAATTAGCAGGGTAGGGGCACTTTTGAGAGAACTCTCAGTTGCATCATTATGTTATTACCAAATCTTCACTTCTGCTTTTGATTCAAAGAGGGAAGAACTTAGTCCAGTAAGGTATGGTTCAAAGAAATGGATAATGCAAAATCATATAAAAATCTCGAAAATATATTCATCTATGAAATCTCAAAAAACAATACAGCATGTAGAGAGAATTTAATCTGCCATTAGGAAGACTGACAACCTTTTGAAACTGCAGATTTCCTCAGAAATACCAAATCCAATGGCATAATTTTAGCTAGAATAGCAGTTTTTGAGCTAGCAGGTGCAACCGACTCCAAGTTAATAAAACACCAAGAAGAACATAAAAACATACTGACTGATGAGTATACAGACAATGGCTTGCTTCCCCTTGCTCAGCAACAGTGATTAGGTAGGCAGCAGGCAATGGAGGACTGACAATGGGGAGAAGACACTTCATTTCTCTCAGGATGCAGCTACATCAGGAGAAGCCTGAACTATGCTTCCAAGTGTGATGTCAGAGCAGAAAAAGACAAAGCTACAGAACTAGCTAGGTTCACAGTAAATTTGACTGACAGTGTTACCCTTACTATATCAACTCTCTTTCTCAAAGTTATCCTTTTTATTTGAAATGGAAAAAAAAAAAAAAAAACAAGTATGTAAACTGAAAGATAACTAGCAAAAGGAGTTACAGTGGTGCCATGAGCAGATGTTTTCTGTTATGCTTGACCAAAGAAAGACTGCAGTAGGAGATGTTTTCATGTACTTGTATTTGTAAGATATTGTCAGAGACAGGTAACTTAGGTTTGTAAATATGTCCATCCCAGAATAGCCAGTAATATACAACACAGACCTACAATGAATCAGCACAGTCAAATGACTCTAATTTAAGTCTCCCACAAGTTCAGACAAACATGCAGTATGTGTTTATTCCAGCAGGATCTTTGGAAAATAAATTATCCATCTTGCCACTCAAAAAGTGCATTCCTGCAGGGAAGAAATAGTTTAAAGTTCTTAAAAAAAATAAAAATAAAATAGAGGGTCTAAAGAAAAAAGAGGCTCAGCCATTGACTAATTAAAATGGCAGAGGCATTCATCTGACTCATTGGTTAGTCACAGTACTCTAAGTAGTAAAAATAGTGTCTCATTAGTCTTTTAAACATTTATTCCTTATTCTACATGAAACTGATACTTAATCATTTTCCTGGTGTACAGCAGGCACTTATTACACAGGGAAAAGTTGGAGAATGGAAAGTTTATAAAATCTCTGTCAGTCTCTCCTACGTGTTAGGAATGATTCATTATAATGGGTGATAAGCGGCAGGGTGACTCTGAATGGAAGCTTGTAATTAACTTTGCTTCATGTTTTATTGATAGCATTTGCTGTTTTCTGAGATCTGATCATACATCTTGAGCAATGTGTAAACCTATGGATCATGCTGTGCTTAGTTACCTTGGCATTGGGGGATATACATGAAGCTAAATAGATTATAAAGTGTAATGCATCCCTTATGATCTGTATACACATTTAGATTCCCCCTTTTCTGCCACCTGTTTGGCACTGTTTCCATCTCAAAGCAACCTTGATGTTTAATATGAAACATGGAAGTTAATTTCTGCTGTATTTGTCCAATATTTACTTATGTTAGTCACAGACAGCTGATAAAGAATAGGAAAAAATACTTGGTCTCTCTTAGTTACTAATAAATATATATATACTCTGAAATGTGATGTATCTTACACTTCAAATTTGGAATTGCAGACACTTTCCAGTTACAAACTTGAGGAGAGATGAATGGATATAGATGAGCCTTCTGTTACCCTGGAAGTAAATCACCCACAAATTAAGTAAAATATGTAGGGTTTTCTTGTAATATGGGTAATTTGGCATAGCTAAAAACAAATTTGCAAAATCCCTAAAAGACCGTGGATTATTTAGGAACAGATGGTGTGAAAGGCATTTGAAATCCTTCCTGTAAATTGTGTTCTACTTCATATAAAAAGACGCTCACTGGTCAGGATTTACCTCCAAATGGTTTTGACCCTAGTCTTCACATCTGGTATCAGTTTCCTGATCAAATAATTTTTCAGTTTCAGAAACAATGCCAGTTGGATTTTACCTATTTCAGAAGACCCTCTTTTCACAAGATTCAGACAATAGGATATTCTAAAAAGTGCCTTAAATCTCCTCAGATAAATTGGACTTGATTTTACTAACAGCAAGGGAGTGCTCTTTTGAAAATTTTAAACTAGTTCTGGCTGTGACAATTTTTTTTCCCTAGTGAAGGAATTTGGTATGATTAAAAAAATAAATAAAAAATTAAATGATCATAACATTTTTTGCTGTGAAGTTCTACTTCCCAGCTCTGCTCATTATTTCTGCAACACATATTTACATGGCTTTTAACTTTTTGAATTGAATTTTAAGATTCAATGAGAATCACAGGTTTAATTGAAAAAATTGCATATGTTTTCCTTTGTCTTTCTTTTCTGACTCCAATGTTTCTAAAGCTCAATAGTTGCCTTAACTATAAAGCCTCGGTCTGAGGGGGTCCCTCTGACTCCTCAGAGTCAAGTGATAAATAAAGCAAATATTAATGGAGAAAAAACAAACAAACAAACAAAAAAAAAACCAGTGGAATTACATAATTAAAGACTGCATTGTAGACAAGAAAGAAGGAAATAAAAAATGCAGAAGCACAAATATTTCTGAACTTTGTAACTATTGAGTGCTCAAGATTGCAAACTTAATGCTGTTCCTTCAACACTATTTTTCTGCCTGTGCACTTATTCAAATTCAGACTTGATTAATGATGGAAGAATTGGAAGCAAATTGGCAAACAGGGCTGTATCATGGACAAATCTAAAATTCTGGCTGTGTGGAAGATCCTTTTAATCAACTGAGAAAACAAGTAGTGGGGAATGAGAAGCCTTTTGTCAGAAGCACAGCTACATTTTGTTTTTACTGACAAACCAGGAATATGAAAGTGTGGACTGAAACACAATTCTGTATCTTAGCAGCCACAGGTATTCAAAAAAACATGACCTGTTTTAAAAACTCATGGACTGGTTTAAAAGTCACGAAGTTTACAGAAAATTGTATGAGCTTTTCCTCTGTCTTTTAGTTCTTCAGTTTTAATAGCATATTTAATTTGCATTTCCAAGCATCCTTCTGCCAATATGACAGGTAGATTCTCATGTAAACTTCTGATTGCAGGACTTGCAGATTTGTGACAACACACTGAAAAATGTGAGCCTTGCAATGAAATCCCAAGATGTGAAGCATTTTTGCAGTTTCATACTGGTTCTAAATCATTTTTCTTGATGTAGTACAATCATTAGGGAATTTTTCCTCTACTCTTTTCAATAAACAGTTCCCTAGTTTGACAGTCTAAGCTGTTTACAGTGAGTTTTAATAGCTATCTATCAATAGTTTGTCTTTTCAAACAATTTAATAGGCACACAGTCATATATGTCATTCAGCTTGTATTACAAACATCTACTGTGAGTTATAAAGCACTGAAATTTTCCCATGAGACAAAATATCTAATACAGTAAAGGCCTAATCTAGTTTGACAGAACTATCTACTTCATGCAAGAATTACTTATTGAGCCATGGTAAAATTTAATATGTAGCCTGAAGCCTAGGATTGTAAATCAAGAAATTCTGCAACCAAAATTGCACCCATATCACAGCTGTGACCAGTAACTTTAAAATGACTTAAAAAAAAAAAAAATCAATATATATTTATGTTTTTCTATTATTTTTATACTTAAGGAGGGTTACAGATAATCAATAGGCACTTTCCTCACATATGCAATGTTAAACCAGATACTAATAAATAGCTAACTCTCATTGGCTTAGATGGTCCTTTGGATTCCAAAATCCCTGCAGATATTTTACAGGAAGGGGATAAAATAGGACTATTTCCTATAAGATTCTACTGTTGTTATCTTTCTCACATGAAGAAAAGTGCTTACTTTTTGCCCAGATGTCAAGAGAAGAGAGTTGTGGCCCATTCTGATCTGCAGCTGGAACTCAGAAAAATGCCATAACTTACTTGGCAATAAAAATTTAGAAAGCATCTTTTATAATTTTTTCTTAGTTGAAAACAAACCACCACCACCAGCAAGAGCAACAACAACAACAAAGATAATCCACATTAGTTTCCATGAAAATTCAGTCAATTAGGGGGTTTGGGCTTTTTTTTTATGTTTTTTCTTTTTATTTAATGTTGTTTATTTTGTTGTTGTTGTTGTTGGTTGGTTGTTGATTGGTCAAAGAAATATTTCAAACCAGTGTAGCTTCTGAAGTCTTCAAAAACCAGCTATGAATATATATACGTCTTCTGAGTTCTGCTTCATTGTAAAAACAGTGTATCAGGGAAAACTGTTGCTAGAGTTTCTCTCTCATGTGCATCCCTTAAAACGTAATCCCTTAAAAAATAATCTTTCAAAATATACATCCATACACAACTTTTTCAGTCTTCTGATAACCTTCCAGTCCTCCTACATCCCATCACAGGGGTACTTTGAAAGCAGTCAAACATTTTTTTCTATCCCTTCTCCAATCCCAGAGTCTCTTTCTGTCTGACATGGAAGAAATGAGGGAGATGGTACAATCCATCCCATAAATTTCAAATGCAGTTGGTGCATTTCTAATTTGTGTATGATCCATGCTCTGAAGGCAATATTAAATTACTGCAGATATTTTGATGATATCTTGAGATCCCAGCCAAGTCTCAAGTAGCTTTGAAATTTCCTAGGTAACATTTTTTTCTTAATTATTTTCCCCCTCAGAAAACCAAAGTCTCTAAATTAAAGAAATGTGGTGGATAACATGCTGTTTTTACCACCATCACCAAAAATGTTTTTCTCTATGAGGTTTTGTCAAATAAAAAGCTTAGTAGGCCACTAATGATCATGACCTGTGGCAGCCCTGTTGTACTGTGTAACTGAATTATTTCCTTTCTTAGATCTCCAAGCATGCCACTGAGAATGCTAGGTCAGCATATATAGTAAACAAATCACCAATTGCCCAACAACTACTGTACCATCTGCCTCCAGAATGAAAGATCTTTTCACCAGCTTGAACTTTTGGACCTTAAATTTGACCCTGTCTGAGCTTTTGTTATTTTAACAAATTATTTTGATGGTACATGGTACAACTGTGAATCTATGTATGGGACTGGTGAAGGAAACACATCAATAAGGAATTACTTAAATAAGTCAGGTTGCTTGACCCAAGCATGTCAGCTCTCTAAATGCATTTCCTTCTCACCTTTCTGTATTGCCACTGCAGCTTTAATTTCTCCCTAAGCCTCCATGAATCCATTTATACTGATCGCATCAGTGCTTTTGGCAATTTTTCCATATTTTTTGTATTCTTTGCATGAAATAGCTCTGCTGGAATTCCTGTTTACTTCTAATTTCAGTTTGTTTCCACTGGTTTGTCAAACAGCAGGTTACAGTTAATTAAAATAAATCTGAAAAGAGATACATTTAGTATAGGAAATGTTTGTAATTTGATACATCTCTTTTCTTTAGCAATGTTATGAAACTGTATGTTATTAATATAGTTGCACAAATAATTACCCTAAATCTCATATTCAGGTAATTACAAAAATAAAATGAACATCTGTTATTACAAATGCATAATGCCAACTCATAATATGAAGGTTAGGGGTTAACACAGGCAAATTGGACATGGTACATAAACACGGAATAAATTATTGTATGGTAGTGTAATTACATTCCAACCATTATGTTAATTATAATTTATATCAATTCAATAATTAAAGAAAACAAGCTCTTCCTTTGGTTTCCTATTCAGATTCTTCAGAGTAATGAATTATTCTATGTCAGCGAGGATGACACTGGGACATAGATGTGACAGCAGTGCATGGTGATATTATTTTTAATATGTAAAAGCTCAGTCTATATGCTAGATTTGAAATAAACATTTTGTTAATTGAACTGGGTCAAAAGTAAGCAAAATATTGTTAAACGGGGCATTGAAAACCCACTTGCTGATTGTCCAAAGAATTATGTTAAACATTTATTACCTTAGAGATAATAACCTAAAGTATTACATTAAAATGTCTTTATGGCAAAATTAAATAAGAATGGGACAGATTCTCTAAGTACAGGCTATATTATCGAAAACCAGGGAACCTAATCACAGAAATATATTGCTGAAAAGCACTTAATAAAATAAAATAAAATAAAATAAAATAAAATAAAATAAAATAAAATAAAAAAACACCTTTGAGGCATTGTCTTTATTAGCTCTGAGGAGAAACAGAAATACCTAAACCCAGTAGATGATGGACATAAATGTTCTTGTTGCTTCCTGCAGGAATCTCTGCTTTGCCTAGAACTTTCTTTAAATGTGGTAAACAAAAGTTCATGGAGTGCTTTGATTCAGCCACATCAACACAGAAGAAGGATGAATAAACAGGAATTGTCTCCCATATCTTTGCATTTCTCTCCATTATAAGCATGTTCTAAGATTCACCTTTTGCAATGCTAGCACATTGGCAACTAATACTTAGTTTAAATTTCAATATTTCTCTCTGTAGTGTTTTCACCTACTCAGGTACTCCCCTCTGCATTGTCTAATTTCTTAATCTGTAACTCTGAGCTCATCTTCATGGTTGTATTTTCCAAATAACCTAAGCAACTCAGAGTTGTGAGCTTATTATTAAAAACATTCTCAGCTGCCCCCAGCTTCCTAACATCCACAGATTTTATAACCATACAAGAAAAGATACTGTAGTAATTACTGTCTAACAAAAATAGTGACTGGAATGAAACCAACAACATGAACCTACTTAATAAATCCTTTCATTCTGAAAATCACTTATAACTTATATAGATCAGGCTTTTTTACTCATATTTTTGGTGATTTTATCTCTATCTGCAGTTCCTAACAAGTTCCTGGCAAGTACTCTGTTAAACTTCTAGAGTGATTTTTTTTTTTTTTTTGGTTTTGAGTTTTGGGAGGGAGGAGGAAAGGTCTGGGTCGGGGCGGGGAGGGGGGCATGGGAGGGGGTGGTAGGAGCTGGTGTTTCTTCTTTTTCTTCTTTTTTTTTCTTTTTTTTCTTTTTTTTTTTCTTTTTTTTTTCCCACCTATTTTTCTTCCATTTATCACTGTTTAGTAACCTATGAAATGTTTTATTGGATATTAAAGGTCTACAAAGCAAAACGTTTGTTAGTCTCTGGTTAAAGCCACTGGTGGCCAATGTGGGATTCGTGCACTAGGTATGTCCTGTTAAAGCTCTTCTGAGAGCCTTTTCTCATTAATCCCTCTGCTCAGGGACACAGGCAAATGACCAAGCCCTGGCCTGAGGTTAAGCTGACTGAACGGATCAGGAGAGACCACTGGAAGTAATTTCTGAATATAACAAATAACAAAGCAAGGAGTTGACAAAAGTTACAGATAGAGCCATGAGGAATCAAATTTCACAGATGATTAAGGGTGCAGTGAGTATTTCACAGATAACTAAAGGGCACTACTGGGGACATTTCAGGCAGTGGAGCCTTGCAAGGCCAGAATTACCTATCCTTGAGAAAACTCAGAGTATATTCCTACGGTATACAGATACAAATAAACCCAAACTAGAGTTTCTGCTGACAAAAAGAAAAGGACTCACACCTCAGCAATGCCATTGATTTCAATCATCTGTGTATCACAGTAATCAGTGGAGGTCCAGGAGGCAGTGTGACAGTATTCAGCTTGCTGTAGATAAATGGATATTTATAGCAGGACTGGGATTGTATGGGTCAAGCTGTAGCAAAGCTGAATAGAGCATCAAAATCAAACTAAAGCACTTAGGAGTTGTCCAGGCTCAAAATCTAAAAAAGTTTACCTTTGATGGCTCCAGAAATACTTTCTCTTTGGGGTTTGAATGGCCAGTGCAGGCTGAGACAGATGTGTTTTACAATGTAAGTGCTATTCTCAACAGTAATGAACTCGATTACTTTGGGTGAGAGGGAATGACAGAAGTGCAGTGTGGAAAAGCCACATTCCAGTTCTCCTGCTTCTTGGACAGTACTAATGGAACTGGAGTACAAGAAGGACAAATATCTGAGCTCAGTTTCCATGCGTGATGCATTTCATCTTGATTGTATTCCAATACTGCAATGACACACTTTAAGGGATTTTTCAGTTTTATCGCAAAACTCTACTGCAGTAAGGAATGTTATGCTACCTACCTACCTGCTACATCAGGCAGGCAGTGAAGGAATCCTCTTGAATTTGATCTTATTTTATTTATTCATAAGCTATTTGACTTGATTATTAATATTGCAAGAAGCAGAAAAATATTAAATTTCATACATACTGTGCATTTATTCTATATACAGATAACTGACTTGTAGACTGCAGCTGTTTTATGACTGCAACCGGGGGAGAAATCTGGAGCAAGGAAGATGTACCTCTGGTGGAAGAGGATCAGGTCAAAGAATATTTAAGAAAATTGGACAAGTCCATAGGTCATGGTGGGAAGCATCCACAAGTGCCAAGGGAGCTGGCAGATACCATTGCAAGGCTACTCTTGATAATCTTTGATCAATCGTGGTGACTGAAAGTGACCAAAAACTGGAGGAGAGCAAATGTCACTCCTGTCTTCAAAAAGGACAAGAAGGAGGACCGAGGGAACAACAGACTTGGTCAGCATCACCTCAGACCTTGGGAAAGTGATAGAGCAGCTAATCCTGGAAATAATTTTCAGGCACATGAAAGGCAAGAAAATAATCAGTAGCAGGATTCACCAAAGAGAAGTTATGTTTCACTGACCTGATAAATTTCTGTGAAGAAATGACTGGCCTGGTAGACAGTAGAAGAGCAGTATATATTGTCTGCCTGAACTTCATTAAAGCCTTTGACGCTTGAAGGAAGGGTGCAATGAGGATAGAACCAGGCTCTTTTCAGTGGTGCCCAGTGACAGGACAAGAGGTAATGGGCACAAACTGGATAACAGGAAGTTCCTTCAGAACAGCAGGAGGGACTTTTTTGCTATGCGAGTAACTGAGCACTGGCATAAGTTTCCCAGAGAGGTTGTGAAGTCTCTGTCCTTGGAGATCTTCAAAAGCTGCCTGGACATGGTCTTGGGCAACCTGCTGTAGGTGTGCCTTCTTGAGCAGGGGCTTTGGACTAAATGACCTCCAGAGGTCCCTTCCAACCTCAGCCATTCTTTGATTCTGTGATTCTGTGAACTGGAGAAAGGGCTTTCGGCCAAAGCATCTTGAAGATAGCCCTGGATAAATCAAGTGATCAAGGTCAGCTACAGGGCAAACTTGTATGTGCATGTGTGTGTGTAACTACTAGTAAACTTCTATCCTGTTCGGCCAGACAGGAGTTTTTGCTCATGTTTATACAACCTTAAGTTGGTACTTGTAAAGAGACACTGCTCTCTCGGTTGTGTTGTTCTGTGCTGCCAGCCATACTAGACTGCAACATGTCCAAGCCCAACCTGGGGATAGGGACCAGCAGCAGCCTGACTATCAGGACTTTACAGAGTCCCCCAAAGTTGGTTCTGGGGTTCCAAAGATTCCCTTAACACCTTCCTTCCAAGGGTCTCTCAGGTATGGACAAGACATGAATTAGAGTCCATATGCATAATTCTGGTAGCTTGCAGCCTGCTTCTTACAGCCTTTTCCTATTATATGACCAGAATATGATCATAACATAATCAAACTAAAGTCTTAATATGTCCCAGTCAAGCAATGTGGGTCATAACTTCAGCCCAGAAAATTTTTATAGGCAACTCTGGCGGTTATTTTGCTGGAAAGGTTAGAAACACTGATCCACTTCTTAACTCAATAGCTTGCTTGAGAGAATTTCATAATCTACAGCATAAAAAATTTCACTAGAGCCATGACATTATTTGTTAACTCCTCTCATCCTATAACATACTAGGCTAGTCAAAGAAAGAATTTGGATTGATTGATAGGGTTTGTTTTGACACACATTATTTCTAAGTATATTATTAATACTTGTGCTTATATAAACTGATTACTGAAAAAATCTTAAATCATTCACTAGTGATTCAGATCCATCTCCTACAACAATAAAATACTGGAGTTATATTTGCAACATTTGGTGGGTAGTTTAAGAACTTTCAAAAATAAATTTTTGCACCTTTCCAAGAAAGATGACATTCTGTTTGCATAAATGACCGAAATATTTCATAATACATGTCAACAACCCTTTTGCAAAATGGATATAATTGAGCAGTCAACCAAACATTCTAATTGGAATCTGATTCAAATGCCAGAGAATCTACACAGATTCAAGATTCTTAATGTTATTCGGGTATTGAATACTGCTATAAAGCAACTACATAAAAGCAGGTGTCTTTATGTTACTCCTTTTCTGAAATTGGGTCACTGAGTAGCTGTCATTATTTGTGTTTTCTTTAAAACTTTTTTCTTCTTCGGAAGCTCGGGTGTCTTGACATTCTCTATATTTTCATTATTCTGTATTATTTGCACCAAAAATAAAGAACTTTGTTCATTTGCCTTGCAAAAGTGTCTGTAGCACTACTTTTGTTCTACTAACATATCCTGGTATACTACACAGTGTCTGCTGCTAGTCCGGGACTCTGGTCTTCCATATATTTTCTATTACATTACAGTCTTATATTTAACTCAGATATCCTAGTACATCTCTGGTGATACAAGTAGGTTATGTTTAGACCCCTGTAGCAAGTATAAAGCATAACATATTTTGCTGAATTATTTAACTCTTACTACATTTTGGATGGATTGAACTTTATCTTTAAGATTAAATGGCAATAAATAAATAAATAAATAAATAAATAACATTTTATATTTGAGGAGATTTCATTTCCAATTTCAGCTCTAATTTGAAGATATTTCCATAGCAGAACACAATGCAAGCTAGTTTCCAGGAAATTAAGCCTCTTTATCAATAACTTTGCATCACAATTCAGGATCACAATTCGGCAGAGGCAATTGAATGAAGTGGCATTCAATTTCATCACTTAAAAACAAATTTTTTGAATTTGCTCAGCTGAATGCAATTGTGAAAATCTTTGTCTGACAAGACAACATGTACTACTTTGTAGTTTCATTATGATCTTACTGTTTTCTTCTTGACAAATATCATCAATTTTCTTTATGATCTTTTGAAAAGCATTCACTGCTTAGTGGTGACATGAATAGTATTGATATTGCCTGGACTCATATCAAACCCTCTTCCAATTAAGGAATTTAGAAAATATGAAAACATCTTCTCTTAGCCCTCTGAGATTTCAATTTGAACAAAAATACTGTAAATAGGTGAATCAAAGTATGCTGTCACTGTCAATAATGAAGCTATTAGAAAAATCAAACCAAGTGAAACAAAAAAAAAAACAGACTGTTCCCAGACTATGGCACAGGACTTAAGATATCATTCCTAAGACTATTCAGAACTATTAATAATGAAGAAAGTCATGTTTCAGTTTCTGTTGTAGACAACATAACAGAAAGCTCAATAACACAACAAGAAAAGATAAATCAGCATTTGCTGTAATACATTTCCTTTCTGAACCAACCATTCTTTATTTCATCTTAACATTTTGAAATTGTTATATTTATATTTTATATTATTTATTTGATCATTGCTTTCTTAAGAAAAAAATGCATAGGATTAAACAACTAGTAATAAGTCCCCAGGTAAATACAGAACTATTGGGGAAATTGGGCTGTTTTGTTTATATTGTCAATAGTCACTTCAAAAAGGATCTAGCTTAACATCATTTAACAGCATATATATTTTAGATGCCAGCTGAAAAAAAAGCCCTAGTAAATTATCTTTGCTGCCTGTATAAGTGTCTTTGAAGGTCTGCAGAGGAGTATTCATTCCACTTAAGGTTAGATTCCAGTTAGCCAAGTGGTCTTTGTGGTCTCTGAAGTCTAAACTGGCTATCTAGGAAACTCAAACACTTATTTTAGGGGTCCTGGCTTATTTAGACTCAGTCCCAGATCAGGCTTTTTTTTCCACTAAATCAAAATGTGACAAGAAATCCTGTTCCTGATTATTTGATTACACTGGAATATAGTTGCTTTTTCAATTCACTCATGCAATATTCTTGACTTTTTTTCTTCCTGTAGAACTTCTGACAAGAAAAGACCACAAATCAGATAGCACAACTCCTCTGACCTTATCTGTCCACTCCTTCCATCATAATAGCACTGATGTGCCAATTGCTGCTAGCAATTACTCTTAGTTACTAAAAAGAGTAGCAACTCTCTTAGTTACTAAACAGAGAATTATAGTATTTTCTCAGAAACAAACAAACAAACAAACAAAGGTTTAACTGTAACATTTAGGGTTAAGGTGTGGCTACTTGTTAGCACTGAGGTAGAAGAACTCGAAGCACTGAGGCTGTAAAACTGGACCTGCATCTCTCCTGGACTGGCATGTAGGAGCTCGATGACAGAGGAATCCCTCTGCTCTGAGAACTTTTGTCCTGGTTTCGGCTGGGATAGAGTTAATTTTCTTCCTAGAAGCTGGTATGCTGTGTTTTGGATTTAGGATGAGAATAATGCTGATAACTCAGTGATGTTTTAGGTTTTGCTGAGCAGTGAAGACACTGTCAAGGACTTTTCAGCTTTTCATACCACCCTGCCAGTGAGGAGGCTGGGGGTGCACAAAAAGCTGGGAGGGGACACAGCCAAGATAGCTGACCCCAACTGGCCAGAGGGGTATTCCATAGTGTGTGGTATCATGCTCAGCAATAACAGCTGGGGGGAGTTGGCCAGGGAAGCCAATGATGCTCAGGGACTGGCTGAGCATTGGTTGTCTGGTGGTGAGCAATTGCATTGTGCCTCACTTGTTTGTTTGTTTTTTAATTGCTTTGTTAATTGCTTGTTTATTATTATTATCATTATTTTTATTATTGATTATTATTGATGTTGTTTTTTTTCCTTCATTTCCTTTCTTCTATTTATTATTTATCATGTTACACTGTCCTTATCTCAACACAAGAGCTCTTACACTTTTCAATTTTCTCCCCCATCCCACTTGACAGCAAACGGCTGTGTGGCATTTAGCTGTCTGCTGGGTTAAACCACAACTACATTCCAACATAGACATGACCTTAGCAGATGTGATTGTCCTTTTTGCTTTGTAGCTCCTGTCTATGTTATCAGAATAAATAAAGTTATTTGAGAAGCGTTCCCTCACAAAGGCATAATCAAAGACTATAGTCAGCAAAGGAGATATCAAAGCAATGGTACACATAACTCATCAACTCTCTGTTTTTTGTACCTCACATTAGCTGCTTACTGGAATTTAGAGTTCTTTCCCAAAGTAGCACTACGGGAAAACACTACTCGGTACTAAACTGTGGCGCTTCGTAGGTGAAAATTACTGCCTGAAGAAGATATTAATGAAGATGGTAATTGTTCCCATCTGACTTTCAAAGGAAGAATTTTATACAGCTTCATGGATGAAAGAAGAAAGAAAAACAAAACATTTTTTTAGACATGTTGAATCACTTTCAAGGAGAAGTTATTACATGTATAGCTTAAGTTGTAAAACAAATTTATTTTGGTAGTCTTTTTTTTTACTGTTAACCTGAATCATATCAGCATGGTCCCATAAAGAGATGCACTAGTACAACTAAAGTGATATAAAAATGAACAGCCTGGCTTGGACAATGTGAATCAACTAATAGTCTTATATAAACTTTTTTTTTTTTTTGGCTTGCTATTACGTTGTTATTACATATGAGTAACATGACTAGCCCAACATTTTCTCACATATTATAATAATATCTTCCCTTGTTTCCTTCAGAAATAACTTTATAGACCATGGAACAAGACTATCATGTATTATGTGTTATATAGACTCCCCATTGAAAAATGATGGCATCCTCATTTCTTTTCCCAAAATAATCCTGAATTTATCCATCATTGCAATCTCTACTAATCACTGTAGTTACTAATATACCAGCTTTTGGAGTCAATAGTTGATTAGCCATTGTTTGCTTCTTTAAATGGATATGTATAGTGCAGCACCAGTATGCCAATATGTAGCTGTCCCAGCTAACATATCTGCTGTTCCTTTACTATTGAGTTGATCACATCATTAAAAATATATATATATTTGAATTTGCATTGACATAAGTATTAAAAAGTGAATAACCATAACCTGCAAACACTTGTTAAATAAAATATTAAGTTTGAGGTAATCAGTAATAAATGGACACTGAATGTGTCACACAAAAGTTGCAATTTTTACTACCATGCATTTGTGCAAAGATAGAACTGAAATACAGATCTTCTTACTACTTCTCTCCCTATCTTTGGGTCAACAGCTGCTGTAACATAAAGTATGTTGACTACATTGTTGTGCAGCAATAGCATTTTCTTTTTAGTACGATATCTCAACATTGCAATTCCTTGTTGGTCCATACCGAATACACTATGAGAAACACAACTTAAATCTTGGTGCCAAGTGCCCTGTTAATATTCTGTTTCATCATCAAAATATTGCAGAATTCTGAGAATTGAGACTTATACAATTTTCAGTGATTTTGATGGGATTTTAAAATCCAGATGTAAATAAAAGAATGAAAAATGTGAAAGAAACCTTTGAAAAAAAATGACAGCAACATGCCTTAGAAGGTATTATCCATGCATTTTCTTTGATTTGTGGAGTGCAATATTAATTAGGATGACCCCTTTCATGTGTCACTTCTTCATTAATATTAGAATTAAAATTTACTATACTCATTCTCCACTTTTGAGGAACACAGTAAGTGTAAGTAATTTGGGATGTTTTTCAGCAGAGCATTTATTGCTTGATGTAATGATATTTTATCCCATCATAAGACGTTATTATATAATATATTAAAACTGACAGGATTAGCCAATGAAGAATAGTTTCATTAGTTCCTTTGGGATAATTGTATACAAGTGAAATAACTCCTTGCAGAAGTACATTGACATAAGAAATGTATTTTTCATTCTTTAACAAAAGCTAAATCATACCTATGGGTTGCACAAGAAAAAAAAAAAAAAAAAAAAAAAGGTGTAACACAGGAAGCCTGTCTGGGAACCTTAGTTTGATATATTAGCTGTGTCCAAACTAAGAAAAAGCTATGTGCTATGTTCATGTTTCACAGTTCTTGCTCCCTAAACACAAGGCAAATTCTCTAGCAGAGTACACTGCCTGTACACATGCACAAATTTCCTTTCAGAAGGACAGTTCATAGAGAAGGATGGAGCATATCAAAACCCGAGAGCTGGAAAATGCCTTCTCATCCCTCAGTTCAGATTTTCCTACTGAATGAATAGGGCTGATCCAAAATTTTCCAGTGAAATTGTTTCTCCTCAGAACATGCTGATAGGATGAGGCTTAGACGATTTATTTTACATACTTAGGGGAAAAAAAAAAAAATCTTCAGTGATGGATAGGTTAAAAAGTGAAAATTAGATTCCTGCTCTGAATCACTTATTAGAGAACCTGTTTTGAAATGATTCGGAGCAGTGGCCTCTATCTAGGTGCTCAAAATTGCTCCATGCATCAAGGTCTCACTCTTCACCAGCTACAGTGGAAACCAAAAGGTGATCACTTCACCAGATGAGGTTAGCATTTATATATACTGAGCCCTATCATTTTCTTACTGATATTTGACTGGAGATTGGTTATGAAGGTTAAACTTTAATGGTGAATGGTTCATACTGTCCTACACTTCATACAACAGAAAATCTTTGTCGAGGAATTGAGGTTGGGGAAAAAAAGGAAGGAACGAAGGAAGGAAGGAAGGAAGGAAGGAAGGAAGGAAGGAAGGAAGGAAGGAAGGAAGGAAGGGTGGGTAATGCTCTCTAAAAAGAATAGCATCAGAAATTAATTTATTGGCTTATTGTTTTTTTCAAGTTTAATGTAGATATCCCGAGCTTTTGAGGTCTTCCTTATTCCTGGAGGACTAGGATTATTAGGTCTTCATGATGCAGACAAAACAGACAATATAAAAACACACTGTGCATGTTCTTTATAAGAAAATGCACTGTCTTTATGTGGCATGATATACACCTGTTTTGTGTTTTTGTGGTTGTTGTTGTTTTTGTTTATTTGCTTTTTTCCCTGGGGACTATTTTATCTAGTGTTGTAGAAGAGCAACAATGTTGTAATGCTCATTTTGCCTTCAGATCCCTAATACAGATATGTGTCCAATGATGTTGATTTTTGGTTCTGTTTTTATTTGGCGGGGGAGAGGGAGGGAGGGAAGGGATGTGAGGGAGGAGATTGAGCTTTGGGGCTTTTATTATTATTATTTTTGTTAACTCACTGTCTTCAAACATTACTGCTATTATGCTTTTATAAGTTATTGGTGTTATAAGAGATTACATTATAAAGCAGAACAATGTGTGATGTTAACTGTGCCACTAGGTCTCTGGTGGAACATTAATTATTGATCTTTGCCTCAAAAGTATCAGAATGTTGCATTAGAACTGCAGTGAACTGTTCACCTTACACACATTCAACTGAACTATGAGATTCAAAGGTGAGAAGGTTTGGCTCTGCTGCTATATTCAGTGCACTCTGAAAGCTGCAATAGAATTGCAAACACAGCCAAACTTGCCTAATAGAAACAGGATATTTGACTCTACCCATTTTGTTGGACAGGATATTTTTGAACTCATTCTCAGTTTCCTATACCCTGTTCTCTCTTTTCTGAGTTCTCTTGCTTCCTACAAACCATACTTTTAGTGATAAAGGTCTTGTAGACAGTATATCACTCCTCTCAAGTGAGTGGCACTGCATTTGGTTCTGTTGGTGTTTTGAAGGCATGAAAAAGCCTTGTGGGTAAACTCCCTAATTTACAAGCAAATATCTCTCCCTGGTAAGTGTTCTACCACAAGTAAATAGCGGTTTTCCTGCTGTGATGTGGGCTGAGATAAGGATGTATATGGCAGAATGCTACTCAAAGCCTACCACTGGGAGAAAGTAAGGTCTCTTGCTGCTGCAGTGACACCAGCAAAGCCCCTCTCCTTGGTTTTGCAGGAATTATGAAGTTTCCTTTGTTAGTTTGAGCTACTGAAGAGTTACAGCCCTGCTGATAACTCTCCAGTGTGTTGTTATATCATGTGGTGCTACATACCACAGTTATCAATCCCTAGACCCTGCTGTTCATAAGCATATGCTTTATTTTTAGCATTTATGACTGACATGTAGTAGGACTAGAAAAATACTTAAGGTAGATATCTTTAAACACCTGTGACCAGAACTAGTTTTGCTTAACCCCTCTGCATATGGCTCCTTCATTTCTAACAGATTGCTGACCAACTTGTCTCTTAAAGAAAGCTCAGGATATTCAGTTCTGTCTTGTATTAAGATTGTGCTGACTTTGAAAGACTTCTGTCCATTCTTAAACCTAACAAGCTACAGACTGTACTTTTCACATTCACAAAAAAGGGTAGAAAGGTCATTTTTCAAACAACAGTTTCCTTACTGTAATTGCCTTTTGTCTGTCTTTTTTCCTCTTGCTGATGGCCATTAAAGGAGGACTGTTTGACTGATGTAGTGATATTGGTCAAACCTGGCTCTAGAGATGACAGTTAGATCATTCTGTGGGGGGCTGAGCAGGTGAGGAATCAGTCCATGGGGCGGGCAGAGCAGTTCTCTTTATGTTAGCATGCTTAAATTACAACAGTCCTGACTCGAGACACTGCTGTTACTGCAGAGGCTGGCAGGTCTTCAGAAAAAACACAACATACAGTACTAGCAAATATATTTGTGATAACATTCCAGGATGAAATCATCTGGATTAAAATGAGACATAGAACCATAGAATCATTTTGGATGGAAAAAAAAATACACCTCAATGATCATCAAGTTCACCTGTTAACTTAGCACTTATTAAATCTACCACTAAACCATGTCCCTAAGCACCACATCTACACATCTTTTGAATACCTCCGGGGATGGTGACTCAACTAAATCCCTCAGCATGTTGTTCCAATGACTCACAACACTTTCAGTGAAGAAATTTTTCCTAATATACAACCTGAACCTCCTCTGACGTGACTTGAGGCCATCTCCTCTTGTTCTATTGCTTCTTGATTGGGAGGAGAGACTGACCCCCACCCTGCTACAAGCTCCTTTGAGGTAGCTGTAAAGAGCAACAAGCTCTCCCCTGAGCCTCCTCTTCTCCAGACTAAACAACCCCAGTTCCCTCAGCTGCTCCTCATAGGACTTGTGTTCCAGGCCCCTCACCAACTTCGTAGCCCTTCTCTGGACACATTCCAGGGCCTTGATGTCCTTGTAGTGAGGGGCCCAAAACTAAGCACAGTACTCGAGGTGTGGCCTCACCAGAGCTGAGTACATGGGAACAATCACCTCCCTGGTCTTGCTGGCTATCCTGATACAAGCCAGGATGCCTTTGGCCTTCTTGGCCACCTGGGCACACTGCTGGCTCATGTTTAGCTGGCTGTCAACCAATACCCCCAGGTCTCTTTCCAGCCAATCATCCCGAGCCTGTAACATTGCATGGGGTTGTTGTGCCCCAAGTGCAGGACCCAGTGCTTAGTGTTGTTGAAGGGAAATTAAATCATACATATATTATGCTATAAAAAGATAATCCTAGTCACTAAAAGGAATTTCCAACTCTGTAACCTGCACAAACAGCTGTAGGTGTTAAAGGTTCAAGCTGTGTTTCTTCTTCTTTCAGTATCATCATGACTGCTGGGTAAGGATTAGTTAATTCTTTGCTCCAGAGGCTCTCCAAGAGAGCAGGAAATTAAAACAGAACGTGAATTTAAGATACTTAAATCCTGAAATATATGAATAAACTATATGAGGTATCAGCTATAGATCCTGAATTATCTGAACCAACTGGATTATAGCAGAACAGATGCATTCCTTAGGTGAGATTACTGTGTTCTGCTGGTGTAGCTATGCTGGAAAATAAATAAATAAATAAATAAATAAATCTATGGGTATGAAATCACACTGCCTGATTGATACAAGTTGGCAAAATTTCTAGAATGGATACATCTATGCCAGCAAACAGAAACATTTTTCTCAGCTTAGTCTATGACCTGAAAAAATAACATTGATTTATAAGCGAAGCTCTCCTCTTGCCACATATAAAGTATCTCAGAGCGGGAGCTCTGTCAACATGTGTAAACATGGTATATGGAGAGCAAAATCTGAGATACAGATACAGGTGGGTTAAACAACTTACAACCGCATAGAGAGCATATATTGCAGGGGAGGAGGGGACAGGTAAAAAATCCAGAATTTATTAAATACTGGAAAGCATACATGAAAACTTAGAGGGACCTTCCAGAATGTCCCTAAGACATGTTCCGTATTTAATTTCATGATCTCAGAAATCATCCATGACACACATAATTGTACCATGAAGTAAAGTGAGATAAGCTTGCTATTACTTTCTTTCCAGTTCCTGCCATTTTAACTCTGTGAAATAACATGCCTACTTGAATGAAGAGAGTTTCACTGAAGTTACTCCAGAATTAGAGATATACACTAGCTACTGCATAGAAAGGATATCAGAATTCATTTGCAAGGATTTAAATCTCCCATCTGTAAATTGACAGTTAAATCCAGCTCAAGCTGAAAGCAGCCAACAGACATCTGATGACTGTTCAATGCACTGTGTAAAATTACTTTAATTCAGCATTGGACAATACCCAAATAAAAATATTCATCTTTCCCATCTCAGTGAGTGACACGTTTACTGATGGTATCGCCATTAAATCTTGTGTTCCCTTATACATCTCCTCCAGCAGTTGGCCTTTTGCCCAGTGAAAATAATAGGCATCAAAGCTGGAACAATTCAACTATGTCCCCATTACTCTCTGTGGTTGTAGCCATACTGAGCCTCACTGCCTTTACTGAAGCTTTGTGCAAATTAAAGGCTTGCCCACATGAAGCATGTTAAGTGGACAAGCATCATTATGTATTTTAGATTCGCTGTAGCACGCCCAGTTCCCGGCCATATTCCAAGGGAAACAACTATTCAAATGGGGATGATGCATTTAAAAAATAAATTGTAGAGAAGCATGTTTAATTACTGGGCAGTCTGCCATACACTGAACAAATTTCCACCCCTGTGCTTGTTCCCCCTGGCTGTACTCAGAAACTTGTAGTTATAATATCCACTCTAACCAACAAAAAAATAAGAAAATCCTGCATTTCTACAAGCTTAGAAAAATCCCTGAGACTTCCTTAATTTTACCAGTGTTCAGTGCTTAGAATAAATCACAGCCAACATTTCCAAGTTTCCATGTAAGTGTCAAAAACATGGCCTAAATAACATTGCAGAGTAAACTTGAACATATACCTACCTATGCATTTAGTATCCTAATCTTTAATAATGGTGCCTTGCTCCTTTCTAAGACCTAATAATACTGGAGGAATATTTTAAAATAAAATAAAATAAAATAAAAATACTAAAATAAAATAAAATAAAATAAAATAAAAAATATAAAATAAAATAAATAAAATAAAAAAAAAAAGATTTTTCACTACTTCAGCTCTACTAGCAGGACCAGAACCAGTTTAACTAGAACAAATTTCAGAAGTACATTTATCAATAAAGCATACAGGTAGAAATAATGCTGCCAACTTTTCTTCCTTTGTAGCGAGTACCATGTATATTCTCAAAAATACAAAGAGGGGTCATAGGACCATTCCCCATGGGGAAAAAAAAAAAAAAGAAAGAAAGAAAAAAAAGAAAAGAAATTATAATTTAAAAGATAAATTATAATCTAAAAAAGAAATGGTCCCCAATCCCTCCAAAATGAAAAGGCTTATTCTTATACTAGCACTTTAACCCTACCACATAATAAGTTGTAAACTTCTGATGTAGTTTAAAAATAATCTTATTCCTTCTGGATTTAACCTACTTGCAAACAAGAGGTATTTACTATCATCAAGATTTATTTATTTAATGTTTTACTAGAATTTAAAAGGTATACAGTACCTGAAAAACAATACTGCTGCTTTTGTTCTCTAGCAAAGTGTAATTTACAGACTTCTTTAGATTTTTGAATTCTGGAGCCATAGTGGCCTCTATTGTTGTCATATTAGAATCGCATGTACCTCCAGTGTAGTAAATAAACTACCTTTAGACATTTTTTTATTTTTTAAACATATATGACAATCGTTCTTGTAAATTAAATCACCAGCATGGCTACAACTTACGGACAACTTTTAAAGACATTCCGTGATAATTACATCCTCATGCATCCTTCTAATGTCAGATCAGTCACAGACATGCTACACTTTGTTGTCAAGTGAAACCAGGCTCTGCTTTGAAAATTATAGAGATATGCAAGGCCCATAAAATTTTCCCAGTGTGCTAAGAATATCAGGAAAGTCAAAGAAACTAAAAGCATTTTTTTCTTCTTGCTAATTAAATGCTAACTTGTGTGAAGATGAAAGATGGAATTGCATGCAACTTTAGCTATCAACAAATGTAGATTAGATCTTAGCTTTTACTCTCTGCTTTTCTAATGCTATAAAGACCTCCATTAATGGAAAAAAAAAAAAAAAAAAAAAAAAAACAGATAGAAATGATACATTTTTACTTTTCCATATATAGCTTAACCCAATTTAAAATAAACAGTATAAATCTGCTTTTGAGACTACCTCTCTTTTTGTCCATTTGACTATTCAGTTCTCCCTGACAGTTCATTTAGACAATATAGCTAACTTTTAGATGAGTAAAGTTAATAAAGATGAATGGATATCAGAATTCATTTGCAAGGATTTAAATGTCATAACAGATTAAATCTGAGGTCAGTTTACAGAAAAACAGCATAGTAATTGCTCCATAATAACTGTGGATGCAATTAATATCAGCACTTTATGTATCAGAATGAGTTTTTAATTGTGCAAAACTTGAATATTAATATTATCTAATTTATATCATTCTTTCCCAACACTGCCTGGAAATAATTCAAATAATGCATGTCATTTCAATTCTATGAAGTTCTGAAGCCTACTATTAAATATTCTATTGAGAATAGACTAAAACTCAATTCCCTTGTTCCCTTTCCACTCAGGAAACATGACTGATCTTCCTAATTCTCACTACTACAAAGTGATTTATGTTCCTTGTGATTAATAACATATGACAAAAATTGTTTCCTTTCTCAGATTTTGAGCCAAAAATAATCTCCATTATTATAATGCCAAATATATGAAAAAGAAAGCAGTATTCAGCACAAAAGAATGGGACTTGTCCAGATATCTCTTAAAGATTTCATACTTTGAAGTGACAAATGTTATTAATATTCTGGGGAAAAAATAATATGAAATAATAAAATAAGGAAGATCGTAGTAATCATGTCTACAGTAAACAGTGCATATATTTGTTTATTGAAACATGGAAAACATTTAAGTTAAATATTTGTTGATTGCGCAAGCTTTAAAAAGGAGTACAGTAGGCTTTTTCATCAATAGCCAAGGACCTGATGAATGAACCTTGGGTAAAATGAACATACAACTTATAAAGTAGGCAGGCCTAGCACAAAGTAATCGAAGATGTTGAGAGACCAGTGTTCTCATATTTCAGTGCCTTTGCAGCAAATGGATATGGCACAGACACTGTAAATGGGCAACTTGATTCATGATCTGAGTAGATCATTCTGCCAATCGCATAATTTATGTGGCTGCAAAGTTGCCAATTTTATGTTAAATTCAGACTGTGAACTTTTCAAGTTGCTACTTCGTTGACATCTTTTCACCAGCAAAAAAATGGTAACAATCATCCAGGAAGTAGAAAGTGAACAAAACAGACATATATCTATGAGGTACTTCACTTTGACAGATGCTTGTTCTCTTTCAAGTATCAGTGAAGAAAAAAATTAAAGTACCTTCTAATAGTAAGACTAAATGGGAGTGCAAGTCAGTAGAAATTGTGCTTTGTATGCATCAAGGTATATGTTTGCCTCCTGTAACAGTACCTTGTTACTTACCCTGAAGATGAATGACATTATGTAGTTGGATAATTCAGTAGAAATTATTAAACAATTAGCATTACTGATATAAGCACAAAGATTGTCTCCTAAAAGGTTACTTTTTCCTTGCCCTTACAATAACAGCTTTAGTAGACATGACAGAAATATTACGTTATAACAAATTGAAAATAGATAGTAAGTGATGGGGAAAATATGAATCTGCAGGTTGGATAGCACATTACAAGAAAGGTTAATTTACAGGACCCTTTATCTTTAAAATGTCTGTAGAGCATGTTGAGCAAATAACAGTTTATTCTGAAGATATAGCACTTTTTTCCTCTAAGTGCTACAGTAGAGATAGGGTTGTGACCTGATTTTAGATATTTTTATTATTAATATTTGATTGAAATAGAACTTTTGAAGCCAGGATTTAGTAAGGTGACTTTTTTTTATTTTTCTGAAACTTGTCAGATTCAGAAAATTGGTGATGTAATTTGCACTTAGAATAAATAAATAAGCCTTATTTTACTTTTTAATCCATCTTCAGATCTCTGATATGTCTGTGTTAGTCCATACACAGTACCTGGAAAGCTCTTGTTTCCCCCAGGTCTTCATTTGGAGCAGGAAGTTGAAATGCAACTTTGTGCTATCGATGTTCAGAGGCTGCTAGAGGTTGCCCATCTTGCTCAGAAACTCAGAACATCATTGGGGTTCCACTTACCATTCTAATAGCAGAATTAAGAGAAGACAGATGGTAAGAGAAAGAATTATAGCTGGCAGCAGATGTTCTGAAATCTGCTTCTAGAACACAATTGCTTATATAGACTTTTTCAGGCAAAGCCCAAAAAAGGAAAACATATTTTTCACCCTGACACAACAGCTGGTGTCACTGCTATAGTTAATGTAACCATACTATTTGGAAAAACGTATTAGAAATTGCATCATCATTGACAACATGAAAAAGAACGTAAAAGTCTCACTCATTCTACCATCATGTTGAAGCAACTGGATTTATGTAATTGAAACACAATGTAGCTATAGAAATAAGGTTTTGCTTTTAAAATGTTTAATCCTTGTGTGTTCTCATAGCTATTCTATCCTACAATGTTGGTAGGGATAGGTGATAAAGTCACTGATTTAATCAATTGGAGGTTGGTGACTGAGAAAATCCAAAAGCAGTACTGTCTATACCAGAGAAAGCTACATTTCCAAGCCACTGTCCTACAGTGATCCAACTTCTTTTCTTTTTTACACCACATGTCTCAAGAACCATGGAGCTGCCCTAACATGCAGTAATGCTGTTAGTGGCATCTCATGAAAATGAGTACTTCAGCATGCACAGATGCAACAGGAATTATATATACAACCAGGAAACCCTGCCCATACATGGTCCTCATTTGTGGTCCATTGGCTGGACAACTCTGACTTACCTGGCCACTACCAAAATGCCCATTCCCTGACATAAACACTAACTTAATCAGCAATATAAAACCTTACAGAGTGAATTACATCACAGGCACGACTGGGAAGAGATATGATACAGGTGATGATATTCAGTTGTCTGAACAGAATGGTGTCATTTGTAACATCCCACCCAGCACATTCTGCTGCTGATCCAGAAGAGTGCAGGCATTCCATCAGTTCTGCATCATATCCACCAGCACCATGCACTTGGTTGAGATATCCAGGAGAAAATAAAATTACAGCAGATTATTGTTTTCTAGGAACTGAATTCCTTTTCCTGTACTAATCTTGAGTGTCAGGTGCTGCTAAAACTTCTCTAAGGCTAGTAAATTAAAGGTGGTTAGCAAGATTCCTGGAAATTAATGTGAAAAGGCATGGAATGACCTGCATCCATACTAGTGTCTAACTCTCCTGGCACCCAAAACCAGAGTCATCATAATTAAACCATTTGTTTACAAGCACCATCAGCAACTGAAGCAGGACCATGGGTCACAGCTTTTGTGCCTGGTGCCAGGTGCTGGGGCTGGGTCAGGTGTCTGTATCTTCCCCAAACTGGATGTGCATGGGGTGCACAAGTGTATTTGCTGACAAACTCTGACCTGGACCAGTCGGTGAGCAGAAGGCCCAAGGTCCAGACAAATGTAACAGGTGGGCAGGGGGTCCATACTGGTACCTGGGAGGACTTGCAAGTGTGGGGTACTTGTGGGATGAGTGCAGGTGTTTGCTAGTGAGCACCAAACTGGACCATCTGGAGAATAGGGGTCCCATGGAGTGAATAAGAGGACCCAGGATCTGTGCAGAGGTATCAGATGGAGAGAGGAGTCATGCTGGTACTCGTGAATAAGCATGTGCTTGTGAATCTGGCATGTGTCATGTGCGTGCCCACACCTGTGAGATACAGTACTAGTGAGGCCTACATGTGGTGCTGTTCAAGGCAGCGCCTTTTCTGCAGCAGTCAGTGCAGCTGGCCTTGTCCATGTCCTCTGTGCCCACTGCCTCTGGGATACGAGCTGATCTCCCCCACTGTTTGAACCTGCAAACAGTAGAGCAGCAGCCATGTCCATCACCCATTTGTTTTGAGGACAGAGATCTTGGATCTCTGAGCTCCAGTAGAAAACCCCTGGCCTGGAGCTGCTGGATGCAGTGGTCACTTGTAACATCCCCTAGCACTCACAGACCCAAAAGCCTCTTTTGTGATTTGAAAGAGCTTGCAACATCTACCTTGACAATGTTGGTTCTCATACCATAAGATGGACAATAGCAAGCTGCACATATTGGTCACGTACTGAGCTGCAAAACCTTCTGGAAACAAACAGCAATGGGAGTGAGGTAAATTCAGTAGATCTCTTTCTCAATAAGACTCATTAGAAAATGAGAGTTCTTGGCGATTTAAAAGTTTCAGATATTTGTTCCCTTGGACAATGTTAATGAAACGGGGTTGAAGCCAGAGCTTGACAATTCACCCAAAATACTACCTCCTCCATTCCCTGAGCTAGCTGCAAATTTCCTGCTCTCAAGGAACCACAGATTCAAATCTAATTCATGTAAATTTTGCATGCTTGTTTTCATGCAAATATTGCTCTACACAAATTCTCCTCTGACTTTTTGTCATACAATTCCAAGGTACTTACAGACAACAAATATATCCTATCTCAGTCTGCATTGTGCTGATCTAAGCAAATCAATTTCTTCTACTCCCCTCTTGTATGGTTGCCTAATACAGTGGGAGATTTGGCAGACCTGACTTGAACACAGAGGTTACATTTGTCTTGAACATAACTGACTAGACAAAATCATGGCAGTATGCTGTGGATTTTCCCATCCTTACTGTAAATATCTCTCTTGACACGATTTAGATTTTAACTGGCCCTTTTCATGGTTGAAACACAGCAGAGGCTCTCAGTTACTAATCTCTGAATTTGGTCCAGTCTTTATACTCTTCTTTTATTTTCCCTTGAGGGGTTTACTGCACAAATGTTGCTATTGATGCTGAAGTGCATTACAACACACTCTGTAGTATGACATTTCATCTCAAATCCCTCAAACAAGTTTTAAAGGTTAAATTTAAAATGGTGTGCACCACAGGGTTTGAGTCCTTTGTGGGTGAGAAGGACATCAGACAGGATTTTCCACTCCCTGAGAAAACCCTCCAATTATCCTCTAAGCACAGTTGAGGGAAACACTCCACAACAGCCCACTGTTTCTGAGGCCCCAGTCTGAGGGCTCTGGCCCTGGGTAGGTAAAAGTACATGCTTACAGACTTGTGTCACGTAGGTAAGTTCCAGCAAAAGGAAAGGTATCAGAAATACCCAGCCTTGGCAGTGCCCTTCTTTGCAGCCGTACTTCACTGCTAGGAACTACGATGAAAATTCTCTCTGGAGGCCAGATAACATAAACTAAACCTTGCAGAGTATCATCTACAGGTAACCTTTATTGAATCTATAGTCCCTGAGAATTATTAAACCAAGGACTACTGTGTCTTGATACACATAAAGTAGACATAAAGCCTCAGAGGAGGGGGGAGATGATGGGTGAAGCAACATAGAGGTAAAAAACCACTGCATAATCGTGACAACAACTAAAAGCTTACAAAATGGGAAAACAACTTGTACTTCAGCTAGTTTAATGAATTAAAACTTTTGAAGACACTATTGTCGTAGTCAGCCTTAGGCTGAGTTTAGAAGTACGTCAGAACTGGAACTACCAAGTGTCATGTTGTAGCTGCAAGTGAAGGGAAAAAAATTCCTTCAGAACTAAACACACTGTGGTCAAAAAATAAATAAATAAATTTAGAATGACTGAAATCAGTACCATGATGCAAGAGTGTCTCTAGGGCATCCCATTTTTCTCAAGACCACTGACACTATAACAAAAAATGTTAGCATAGCAAACTGGAAAAATATCTCTAAACAGGAATGAATTGTTGTTTTCAGACTGTTTATCAGAAACTGTTTATACTATATCTAGATATTCATACAAGAGTACAAAAGTTTGAAATATAATTTTAGTCTTTATTAACCTATAGTAAATGTTTCCTAAGAGATATTTTAATGTTCTAGCATAATTTATTGAAGAAGAATAAACTAAAATAAAATCAAGTTTAATCTATTCTTCTATTTACTACAGTTGTTTTGCTCGGGATAATTTAATTATTTTTAATTGCAGTTTAAATGACCATAATGATATGATTTTCAATATTTGATACATGACTTAGATTAACTATATTGTAATGGAATTTTGAACATTAACACCAGCTGATTAATCAATTTAACAATCACCAACTGATGAGTATATTACAGCATATGACAACAATTATAAGAGTTATTGCCATAACTCTTATGCTATTGTTATTGTCATTTGACTGGATGATCTTAGAAGTCTTTTCCAACCTAAATGATTCTATGATTCTAAGATTTATGGCGCTCCTCCGGAAAAACAAAACAGACATATAATTTTCATTTTGGATTCAATTCTTATTTTTCTACTGAATATAAAGAAAGAAAAAAAAAAAAAAAAAAAGAAAGAAATAGACAATGTTTTCTGCTGTTAAAATATGCACAAAGAAAGCAACCAATTATAGTGTTAAGAATCACAAGTAGGAACTAGAAAGAAAGCAACTAATTTAGTAGGAAAAATAAAATAATAACAAAAATCCTCACCGCAGTTCATCTCACATAAAGTTTAGAAAGTTTGCTTTTATTCAGACAAGAATGGTGGCATTTTCCAGCTGTAAGCTACCTCATCCAAAACAAACTCATCTGTACCTTTGACTTCAACGCAGAATGAACAGGGACCTTGCAGATCTTCAGTCACTGCAGTTTCTCCATGTACGACTTTGGAGGCTTGGACTCTGGACTCCAAGGAGACCAAGCAGTGGTACTGAACTGATAAATGTCCCCTGTTCTTGGGGACATTGGGACTCCTGGGGAGCACTTCCAAAGCTGTGAAAGTACTAAGCATCTCACAGACACCACAATTTAACAGCCTCTCATATTAACACATTTTAAGTGATAGTTGCTAAAAAGGAATACGTAAGATGGTGACCTGAGGTACTGGGGCACAGAACTGCCTCTTTCATTCCTGGCACAGGGTCAGAATCCTTTGGTCGGAAGACAGAACTGGCAGTTCTGGGCAACAGCAGCTATATCAGAGAGGCCAAGTCTGCTTGCAACTCTACGTGGAGCCCATGGCACACAATGATTTAGAACAGCAGCGTCTACTTGACTACCAGAAACATTTATTCTAGATCTTCTGCAGCACAGTGGGAAATTAGAGAACCAAATGCAGACAGAGAAGAAAATTGACAAGTAATTGAGAGAATAATACATTTTTTCTTCCTTAATCTTGTCATACACCCTTTCTATCCATATTCTTGTACTATTCCTTATTTTAAAATTTATGTTAATTTTTGGAACATTTGGTACTAAGAATATTTCCTTGTTAAAATAAGCTACAGGGAGAACTTTCTTCTGTGTTTAACACATTTCTACCATCTTCCTTAGAAGATTCTCCTCCAACCATAGACACTCTTCACTCAACTTTCTCCCAGGCCATAGCTGTTCGTGCCACCTTGGCAGATCCACAGCCCTTATTGTGCAGGGCCACAGAATCTAAAAGCCTCAGGAAAAAAATTCTTTACTTGATGTCCCTCCCATCATATCTCTGTAGATGAGTGCTTATAAATGCATGATTTATGGTAGGGCCTCTCTACTCTCTTCTGAGAGTGTTTTATTACTCTCATGTAATTGGAATTTCCAAAGGAAAATCCTAATATTCCATAAAGTACGAGTGCCTTGGGCGATACAATTTTCCACATTTTGGAGTGGAGGAAGAGGGCACGAAAATACAGATTTATCAACACAAATGTTGTGCAAGAAAAATAGAGCACTGGAAAGAGCACAAAGAAACATTTTTTTTCTTATTTTTTTTTTCAGAATATTTTCATCAATGGAAATATGCTTAATTCTTTTTATGAAAGAGTGTGGTTGTATTTAAATACAGTTGTTAGTGTCAAGCACTGCGTAACCCATGTTTATTCTAATCCAGCAATTAAAAAAACATTGGATATCATCAATACATCTGCATAGTCTGTGATTCTTTCCAAGGATTAGTTAAACTACATGTTTTGGGAACTGTGTAACAGAGAATTGGAAGAGCATTAATCTATTAACCTCTGTTATTCCAATCAGGCATTATTTTAATTCATAGATGTAGAGAAACTTTGTGTTGAAGTTGATTTTTTGTAATACCTCCTAAACATTTTTAGCTTGAACAGAATAATCCTGGGTAGCATACATATTTAATCTCATTTGGTGCTGTACCAAGCATGCTAATTATGCCTCTTCTTTATCTTTCAGAAGAATATTACATATTTTATGCCTCCTCTGCACAGCTCCACATAAGCTGAGGGTGCTAACATGCTATTCACTTCAGAAAAACTTCACATAATAAAAAATGCATACAAATATTGCAACTAAAAACCAGTATGCTGGAGTCGCAATAATTAAAATATAAATAGTACTACTTAATTTGCATATTCCCCAAACACCAAAGCAGTGACTGTGGCTTTTGGAGTAAATGTAAATCTATTCTGTCTGTCACAATTCATACCACAAATTCAATATTCAATATCTCAAATAAGCATAAATGGATCTTAACTGTCAAGTCAAAGATGCATTTTGCAGCAGACATACGTTATCAATAGTCTTATCAATAAAAACTGTTAAAGCTTCATTTCTAACATTCTTCATTAATTTATTTTGATAAATAAAACAATAACACTACACATAATATACATAGTGTCACTGTTTTGAAGTAAAGATGCATTTAAAAGCAAAACTTTTGCAAGCTCATTTCCTTGCTAATGCTTTCAAATTAAAATGCAGTGACTTTTAACTTCTTATAAACAATTTACGTGAGTAAAATGTATTCTTCCAGACTTGAGGCAAGTACTTGAGTGTTTGGGTATTAAAAATGCCTCAGTGGAAGCAGAGACAAAAGAAAATAACCCCTTCATTTTAAAAATAATCTAAAAATTAATTTCTTTGCAGTTCCACACCACAATCTAAGTAGAGTGTGATGAATTTGGGTGCACAATTTAAAAATTATATTCAAAACCCCCAGGTAACTTTAGGTAAAGAAATAGGTTCTCTCAGAAAGTGTTGTAACCGCGAGAAACCACTAGAGGGCAAAATTTCCATTGCAAAAAGAGTGCAGGAGCCGGCGCCTTTGTGTCGAGAAAAGAAATACAGGGGAAAAATCCCCCAAAGTAGCGTTTGCCCTTTATAAAAAATAAGTAACAAAAGCTTGTAATCACAATATAAATTAGTAATGCAAACATTGTCAATTAACCTGTATTGTTTGTTACTTCCTGTTTTACAAATAGCATTTTTCTGCAGCTGTTTAGGTGTTCTCAGCACTAAAAAATTGTTTTAGAATATCTGGAAATAGGTAGTTTCTATTTGCCAGATTGGGCTGGAAAGTGAAGTACTAGTCCATTGGTAATTGTTACTGGAAAAAAGTGGTGGTTCTTAAAAAGAGCAGTTAACAAAAATAAAATATGACAAATCTCTCTTGAATATTTAATAATAATAACAATAACAATAATAATAAATATAACTTAGTCTTGAAAATTTGTCATAGTGGAATAAAAGATAACTAGGAAGTGACAGCTTTTACTTAGTACTAACTTTCATTTTGCCAGTTGTAAGAGTAAATATACATTGCACTTTCTAAAGGTCCAGCTATATAGCTAAGTTGCATTTATGACTTTCATCGCTTTAGGTAAAGAACTCTTCACAGTCATCACTGTGTTTATGCACAAAATCATTTACAGAGCTAGTGTTCTCAATAACTTACATATGACACATTAAAATCTAGGACTAAAATTATACAGGGACTCAGCTATTGCAATATTCAACCATTAGGCATCTTCTACTCCAGCTAAATTGCTGTTAAAAGCTGGGAGCCCCAGCATCACACAGAATACACAGATAAAGTCTGATGTTGAAAGGTAGAACCATGCCCCAGTACATGCTGGAGGCTGAGAGGATGGAAAGCTGATTTGTAAAAAAGGACTTGTGCATGCTCTTGAACGTCTTGTGCATGCAAGTTGAACGTTAGCCAGCAATGTGCTATAGACACAAAGAAGGCTAATGATATTCTGGACTGCATGTGTAAGCCAAATAAAAGAAGTGTATATGAAATGCAGTAAAAATACAGTATTGGAAGCAGAAGAAGATCTCAGGGAGTTAAGCCTTATAAGCACCAAGTGAACACCACTCCAGATTTCTAGAAGAACTGACAAATTAAGTTGCAGGCCAGATAGCATGTAATTTCAGATTACTGCCACAAGGCAGCAATCAAACAAACGTGAAGAACAGTAACACATATTACCTCTGTTAAAGAGGACAAGAATAGACCAATAAATACAGACTTTTTCATATAACTGAAATACACACAAGGTTTATATAACACAATATAACACAAGGTTTCATATACATTTTTCCTTCATCTATAAGACTTTTTTTTTTTTCCACTGAAAAAAGTAAAGATGTAACCCATCCTTTTTAAAAATGAAATAATTTCCTGCAGTAGGGTAATGAAGTAAGAGCTCATCCATCTAGGCTCTAAGACACTGACACACTGAAATCTGGTAATTTAGCTATAGAAGATAAAGATTAATACAAATCTAACCTTAGCAATAAATTGGTCTAATAGGAGACAACACTAGACAATTAAATAGAAAATTCCTGGGGCTGGGGTGATTACCTGGGGAAGCAAAGAATGTCTTTGGGCCTGATCTCTTTACAGATTTCCATTGCCAGAAAAGGAGTTCTCATCACAAATACAGGAGAAAAAAGAAAAAGGGTTGAATGATCTGAAGGGCTGTGGTAGTGGATATTCACCAATACTAAATACTTGGCTGTGCACTAATATCTAAAAATATGTAAATGAAAAATAATTTTTATTTATTCCTATAACATGAAAACAGAAGGATCTGATCATATCCATTGGTCTAATGTGATATTAATGTGACTCAACTACCTAAAAGACAAATGCAATACTGGAACATCATCATTAAGAATATAGTGATTGTCAAGCTTTAGACAGATTAATTAAAATGGAAGAGAATTAGGAAAGGGCTATTAAGATAAGGACAATTAAAAGCCTATCATGGGAGAGAGGACTAGAAGACCACTGCAAGAGCACTAGAAGAGAATTTTTTTAATCTACCAAAATGTAGGCTGAGGTGAAACTTAACTCTTCTTTCTAAGGTACTTCAGGAAGATAAACACTCAGGAGGAAGAAGAGTGACTTCAGCTAAGAAACATTATTAGCACAAATACAGATATGAATAAACTGTCAAATGAAATTTAGTAGAAACCCTCAAGCAGCCTTCCAATGCGAACTGGGGCAGAAAGGGAGGACAACAGAAGGGAGGGGAGGGAGAATGAACAGATTACTTTTGAGATGAGCTTTGCTATTCTCACAAAATTGAGTCTGGCTTTTGGCTCTTGCAGTCACCATGGAAAGATGCACAAGTCTCTTTTAGTACTGTTCTTGTTTTGTGGGCATAGTTTGAGAACACATTTGGTTCCCATAAGTATAAAGAAATTCTACTCAAAGAAGCCAGCTACCACCTAGGCATCTGTCATAGAACCATAGAATGGTTTGGGTTGGAAGGGACTTTAAAGACCATCTAGTTCCAATGCCCCTGCTATGGGTAGGGACACCTTCCACTATGCCAGGTTGCTTGGTAGTCTTCATGAGGATTTGAACAGTTAGGCAACACATGTAGCAGTACGCTGAGGAAATTTAGACATTTTATTATATTAGGCAGCAACTGAATGGTCTGAGGATCTCAAGTGATGCATAAATTTCAGTCATTGGCCCGTCAGGGGCTCTAGCTCACAGTGAACTATGCATATATACAATAAACTATGTGGCACTGCACAGCTCCATCATGATAAATCATTTAAATTGCTTTTCTGTTCCACTAGCCAAGCTAGCTAGTGCTCGCTATACTGAAGTCTGTGCTGTACACATACCAAAAATATCTTACCTATAATCAAAAAGAAATCTGTAGCGGTAGACAGTGTACTTTCTGAATATTATTATAAAGAAGTAGACAAAGAAAGTCATATCTTTCCTTTTCAGAATGAACTTCCTAGAACACTAGCTCCTTAATAAGGGATAAGTAAAACAAAATAAAACAAAGTAAAACAAAATAAAATAAAACAAAGTAAAACAAAATAAAATAAAACAAAGTAAAACAAAACAAAATAAAAAATAAAAATAAAAAATAAAATAAAAATAAAATAACATAAAATAACATAAAATAAACAGGTCAAGGTGGTTATAGATTTAAAAACCTTGAAGTATTAGTAGGTTATTGGAAAGAAAAGAAAAGAAAAGAAAAGAAAAGAAAAGAAAAGAAAAGAAAAGAAAAGAAAAGAAAGGAAAAGAAAAGAAAAGAAAAGAAAAGAAAAAAGTCAACCAGGCACATCTGGACCAAGCAAATGGTTATCCCTATCTCATTCTTACACTCATCATTTCAGTACTTAGGCTGAGGGCACAGAAGAACTTTGCCTTGGAGAACGGCAGAAGAGAAGTGACTACAGATTAAAACAACTCTATGAACACAGTCAAAATATTCTACATTAACAAAGAAAAATAATAACTTCTACATAGGAATTTTGAATAGGAATTGAATGAAATCAGGAAGAATGAAAAAGAAGCATTAAGTGACAGACGCAGACTACCCTTAGGAAGTGGAACAAATAAGTAAAAGATTTAAGAAATTATTTTAAAGAAAGTATCTTCTATTTTGTGTATTTTTTATGAAAGCTGAAATATGTGAAATTTCATGCACCAGCCCAACAGATAAAATTTTAAATTTTATTTAAACTCACTCATCGTTATATGATATATGTTATAAATAAGGTCTCTTCCAATTCACCTACATTTTGAATTTGTGCTCATTTTACTTTGTTGGTTGTGTGAAGAAAGATATTTTTGATGAATACTAAGAAAAAAAAAAAGTGTTCAATAAGTCGTCATTTTATATTAGATATGAAATCGAATAGTGCCACACTGAAAAGGGAGAAGTGGAAAGTGCTTTACAAGACGTGCTTGGTAAGAGAGGGGGAAGAAGAAGGAAATGTTTTCCTGTACAAAAGCTAGCAATAGATTTAATCTGAAATACCAGATTTTTGGTTTGGAGGATAGCAGGATCCACAAGCCTCTCTTCTGTGCTGGAAAAAAAAGATGGGTTTCACTTTCAGACCTTAGAAACAAATTAGGCTTGATGACTGTTTCCTACTGCTTTCATCTCCTCAGCCTAACCACGGTTTCCAAATGAAGGTTTTACTTTCTGGCAGGGAATGGGTGAACACGTCTGCATTCCCAGATAAGTTCTTCCTTTGAGAAGGTAAGGAAGTTGGTTTATGTCAATCTGCCATGTTCACAAAGCAGAACAAAATGATGATGTATAGTCATATGATTACAAACAGTTGTGTTACAGGGTTTAACAGATTGTGTCTCATTAGCAGAGCTATTATAACAAATCTCCTAGTCTACCGCAGTGGAGAGTAAAATGTTTCAGCAATTTACCATGAAAGCACATTATGATAAAACTTGTAGGAAATATTTTTGAAATTGGTTATCCTTTTAACATAGTATTTTATAAAAACAAGAATTTTCATTTACTCTGTATAACTTGTCCAGCTACTCATGCCAGAGATGTTAAGATGACATTCTACTGAAAATCAGTCTGTATTTATTTTTCTAAGAGTGCCCTCATTCAGTCAATGTTCCTTGTTTTAGGGAGCTGTTTCACAAAACAGAGCTGTCTCCAGACTCACTGAAAACAAATTTCTAATTATCCTTGACATGGGTCTTACTGTTTCCTAGACCCTTAATATAGAAAAGTCAAACAGTGAATAATCTTCACAAGATCTGGATGGCAGATTGGAAATTGTTCCTTTAAAATCCATAAACCTTGTAAAGTCAAATATTTTTGTAATGCTCTGGTAACAATATTGAATTTCATCATTGTCAAAGTCACAACATAGTTCTGTGCCTCACTGAGAAAAATATATTGAGAAATCCTTTGATTCTCTATCCCTCTCTGCTTCTTAATTTCTGCTATACCTTATTATTTTCAACTGCTGCAGCTGCTTCGTTTTTTCCCACAGCTTGTCTGTTTTCCCCACTCCCCCACATCCATTCCTAATAAACCATGCCTTTGTAGAAATATTTTTCACCTCTCAGATTGATCTTGTTTGCTTCATCTGAAGTTTCCAGGGTTTCGTTGTTTGCCTAGGTTCCATTAGCCACTGCAATCATCTACCTCAACATAATAAGCCAGCCCAGGCAGGCTGCCTTTGCATTATAGCATCATAATGCCTTGAAAGAAGTGGAAAAATGAATTCATTTGTTGCAGTATTACATTTCAGAAGTTATAGCAAAAAAAAATTGCTTTTTTTTTTTTTTTGAAAACGAAAATTAAGTGGCTGTTAAATCAGCTAGAATTATTTTTATTGCAATTGGACAACCATATAAGGTTAAAATACATGTATTGCTTTAAATCAGGGTATTTTTGAAAAGGTTACAATAACATTTAACAGTAAAGGTTATATTAATATTATTTAGAAAATAATTCGGCAGTTTATCCTTTCCTCTTTTCTTTGTACAATATTTCTCCTTTCCCACCTCTTCCTATCACCCAGAAGCCCACCACCCAAAAGTGGAGATGAGTGGGTCCTGAAAATATGATTGTACCATGCTGCTGGCCACATAACATTGCTGCTTTCATACAAGGAGAAGCAGAACAGCCAAAGGCAGCCTTTATACTCTGAGCAGCTTTAAAATTTAATTTCATAGAGTTTTAGTTGAAATTTCTATAGCAGGCCTGGGAGTAACAGAGACTCCTTGCTCTCAAATCTCAATGTTAAAATGGTGTGGTGAGAGTACATATGAGCTAAGCAGCTGAAAGGGACTATGAGGCCAGAAAGTAGAAGCTAGATAGAAGGGTCTGATTCTGTCAAGAGAATCCCTAGGGTCAGAGGAATTATGTGCAAAGGACAGAGATAGGCCATTCAATAAATATAAATTTTCACTGAATGATCAATTAGAGCATATGCCTCATTCTTAATATGATGATCTAGCTTTGCATGAGAAACCTTGCTAAAGTTTAAAGAAAAAAACATTTTCCAGACCTGTTTTTTTAATTTAGGCTTCTCTCCATCTCATACCTTTTGAATTCTATCTGAATTTGTGCTTAAAAATATAGGATGGGATGGGTTACCTAACAAAGTGTTTCAGATGCTTCTGGATTCCACTTCTTAAGGTCACAGCCACCATGAGAGAAAAAGTTTCTTGGAACCCCCCTCACTGTGATCCTTCACCACCTACAATGAAGAAATAAGAACCTAACAGACTTCCATGTATCAGAAACCATCATGGATTCTGGCTGTGGTGCACTATTACAGAAGTACAGGGAAAAAGAGTCTGAGAGATCTGCAGGGACAGTAGACAGGAAATTAAAATTTTATCATCTACATAAACATTGGTTCCGATAAACATCTCCACTTTCAGTCTCCAAATCTGGGTGTCTCTATTTCTATACAAACTGATATATAATCCTTCAGACCCACTCTAGATAGATGAGGGAAAAATATTTTCTCCATTCCTTCTTCAGCCATGTTGAGTTCACTATGTTTAAATAATTTTGACTAACATAGAGATGTACTCTGAACAGGGGTTGGATCAAATGACTTTCAGAGGTCCTCTCCAACCTTATTATTGTATTATTCTGTATAATCCTTTCCTTTCCTTCCCTCCCCTCCCCTCTCCTTTCTTCTCCTTCCCTTTGTTTCTCTTTTCTCTTTTCTCTTTTCTTTCCTCTTCTTCTCTTCTCTGCTTTCCCTTCCCTTCCCTTCCCTTTCTTTTTTCTTCAAAATAGCAAAAACTACTAAACTTGCTGATATCAGCTTCAGATGAAGTACTTAATTATGACCTATAGTTCCCTGAAGACACATGCTTGAAATCTCTTTGGCATTGCAACATGCTTCCAGACCAACCCAGGACAACAAAAATAGGTGGCAAAAGCAGAGTGAGAGGTTGCTGAAGTTCACTTTAGAAGTAAAGTTCAATTATAGATGAGCTCTTAGTCTGAGGGCATTTAATTTGACAATAAACAAATAGCAATTTTTTTGACATCTAAATGCCAAGCATCATATTTCCAGCAGTTCGAGGCACTTACCCACATTGTTCTCATTCTCCCTGTTCCAGCTGGCAGTCCCACATGGCATTCTAGTGCAAAATTAACTATGACTGGCACAAAGCAGATGCCTGCAGGCAAGGAGATTGGAAGAGGCATACTTATTTTGCCTTGACTGAATATTGGTTGGTAACTGCAATTATCTTCCAAGCTGACCTTTCTCAGGATGTGTTGGTTTATATTGGAAGTCAGACTCTCAAGTTTTGAATGAATTATGGTGTAACAGTTTTTAATTATCCTCCTACCTCTTCTGCCTAGCTGCATCAGATGCAGTGCATTTTGTCAGCATTATACTCTGTAATCAAATTCATACTTCAGATAATTACATATATTTTACAGGAGCTTTTATTGTTTGTATTGTTATAAACTAAATCAACTGTTTCATTTTACATAGAGTAGAAAGTTTATGGTCTTATTAAAACTCCAATAACAGCCTGCTCAATTTATTGTTGTGCATAACAGAAGGCATATCTTAAAGAGGGAAGGGATTTTGGGTTCTTTTTTTTAATTTTTCTCTTCCTGAACTTCAGCCCATTGCTCTCCATCATTATGCCCACTGAAATAGTAATAGTAAAGACTGGAGAACATAAGGAAAAGTAACAACAAAACCAGCTTTGAATGCTACCATTACCATAGTTCCTCACTTGCTGAATATGGTACCAGGTATATTAAAGGATACTAGTATCTGAGAATGCAGATACATGCAGATATGAGACCTCCTGCACATGTCATGTTAATTTCACGTCTGATTTGTCCTTAATTTCCATTTCCTTCCTGTTGAGCCAACACCGTCAGAACTACCCCTGTTCCATTCCAAGGGTATACTCCTCACAACTTGAATTGTCACAGGTCCTCATTCTGTTCTAAGCCTGTAGGACAAAAAAAAAAAAAAAATCTGTGTCAGAAGAAAGGAAGATGAATTACTGATTCAGCTTCTCCATGCTGGATGTATTTGTCACTGCTCCTGCCCTTCTGTCATAGAAAGAAAGACACATTGATCACTGGTGTTCCCTATTGCCTGAAACAGTCCACGTAACCAAAATACAAATACACATGGAGAATTACAGACATAGAGCCCTAAAGACAGTGAAAACTGCCAAAGACTTTTTGGTGAGCATCTTATGACAGAGCTAAGAGCGAGATCAGCAGCAATGGTGCAATGGCTAAAACCCAGCAATCAAATGCTTTCTGGCACTTTCTGAGAAATAAAACTAATCCTCAGCTCCAAAGTCTGAAGGTTAGATTTCACAATTAAATGTGAAAGATGCTTTCTACACTTCAAAAATGAATATTGCTATGAATCTCTAAGATAGATGCTCTATTTACAATGGTCCTTAGAAGCAGTGCAGCCTATGAGCAAGTGTGCCTCCTGGCCTCACCCGGCCTCGCTCACTGTCATAGGGAGAAAGCCACAACGTTGTCCCCTGTGGTCAAACCACAGGATAATATCAGTCTGACTTTGCAACATAAAGCTATAAAGCTAAGAACTTTATAGGAAGGACCCAGCTGAGCCATCACAGGGCAAATAATGGCAAACATCCAACACAAGGAAGAACATCTGTTATTTTTATGTCCCAAACTTGCACATGAACTTCCTCGTCTGCATCTGAATTCAAACTGTAGGTTGTAGTACTGTATCTAAGTACTACAAACATGAGAATCACTTGGGTTTAAGGGTGATTTCAGGCATACAAAGTGTAACTTTGTGTTTACATACAAAAGTTTACATACTTTACACGCTTTGTGTTTACATACAAAGTGTAACTGCTTAAGAAGGGTGCTCTGTACTTAGCTTCAAATCAGTCTATTCAGCTTACGAATGATCATACCTAGGATTTTTTGAATTTGCCTCCAATTCAGATGTTACTCTTTGATTACCACCATACTGAAGTTCTATTTCCTGCACTCTGGGTATCTTTTAATGTGTATTCCTCTGCATACCAGTATCTTGCAATGAGTATACAAATGTTATCAGGATTTTCATAGCATGTATGATTTTACTACCTCTAAACATATTAAAAGCTACTGTGCATAAAATCATTCCCAAATAATTGCCACATAAAATAAATGCAGAAAAAGATATAGATGACTACTCTAAAGTATTAATAGACAACAATTGTATATATCGAGTACAAGTTATAATTGCATTTCTCCTTATTTACAGCCAGTTGCTGTAAACAAGCCAAAAGAAATACTTAAAATAGTGTTGCCTCATTCACTATATTAAACTACAAATGCATTCTTCTGCAAGACACTCTGACAGTTCCAATATTAACTGGTATCTCCATGTCCAGACACCCATCCAATGTAGGTATGTTTGAAATGGTTTCTCAAATAAGTTGAGAGATGTCTGCACTGAAAATTATAACATGATGAATTATATATCAACCAAGTTAGTGTCCTTACTGACAATTAAAATTCTCCTTTCTCGTATTCTCTACTCTTGCAAAGGTGTTTTTTTTCTGTTTGTTTGTTTGTTTGGAGTGGATTTTCTAGCTCATAGGGGCATGCCAAAATGTTTTTCTGTGCTGCAGAGAATATAGAGCATTTTGTGAAATATAAACAGCTTTGTCAACCCTGCTCACCTCTGATCTACCCTAAAACAAAAACCTTTCATTATAAGATCCAAACCTGACAAACAAGCAAACAATTGGCAAAATCTTGTCACAGTCACAAAAACAAAACAAAACAAAACAAAACAAAAAAGAGAGAGAGAGAGATCAGGAAGTTTCTAGAGAATCTGAGGACTTCTCAGAAAAGGCCTCAATATCTCATAGCATCAAGGACAAAACTACTAAACTACTGACACCCAACAGCCCAACAGCTCCTGTTTTGTCCTTCTCCCACTTACACTTCCAGCCCTAAGCTACCCTAGCTGCATCAATTGTTTTCACAGCCTCTGAACAGGACATCTCAGATGTCCAGAGTTTTCTGAGTGGCACTTTCAATCTGCACTGTTCTGTTTGCCTCCCCACACTCCCCTCAATGGCAGTGAGATCCAAAAGTAATATCCAAAAATGGATGTTTAAACTAAAACTGCTGACAGCCCCTTACCTACAGCATTTAGCATGATTGTGCTGTAACGCAGCATAAGAGATTAAACTTTCAAGTTTATAGATGTGCTGATGAGTCTATAAATTTCTGAATTAAGCCTGAAATTTCTTGACCTACATTTTAAATTGAGTTTTACTGAATGTGTTCCTTAGAGGAGGAACAGTTAAGCTATACTAGTACATGCACACAAAATGTTTTATAAGACAAAACTGTACTGTTAGTGTCATTATATTCTTAGCTCATCAGAGATACGGGAAAAATTCTGTACCTTTTAATGAACCAGATAATACAGATAGAGTAAGAAAGGGACACACAGCTAACCCAAAGATACATAAAAACCAGTATTGTAAATAGATTTATTTGATGAGTAAATTAATTTTCTCTACTTAAATCAAGTAGTTTATTTTGATATAACAAAAGACACCAGAAAGTCTTTTTTTTCTTTCTTTCTTTTTTTTTTTTTTCTTTTTTCCCTCCCAACACTCTTGTTTGGGAAAACTAAGAATTCTATCATCTAAGCTCCAATATTGCATTTCTCTTTTTTACCTACTGAAGATCAAAATGAGTGTGGGATGTCAAATACTTAGCACTGCACATTGCAAAGATGTGAGGTCTTTAGACAGAGTATTACAAGTTCTTATCAGTACCACCATATGCTATAATACAGAATGCACATAAACCTGTCAACACATATAATACTTGTTTCCTGATTAAAGAGAAACCTTACAGAGAAACCACACATACTTATTTCCTTCTGGATTATGATCCCATTTAAGGGTATATGAATGTAATTTATCTGCCAGAGAAAATAACGAACCAAATAGCAATGCATCTGAGGTAGAGAGGACTTGATTTGCTCGTGAGCTATGTCAAGTCAATTTTCTGTATGTAATTGCAGTGTAAAAGACTTGTGAAAATACTTTTGTTTCAACATATGCAAGTAGCTTCAGTAATAAGATATTAAAGAAATCTAAACCTGCAGTTTTGCGATTTCCTGTGATCTTTTGTATGTGATTATGGATTTTCAATAATAAGTTTAACATCAGTCCAACTCGGAATCTTCCAACAGAAAACAAAAATCCTCCAGTGTGTGGCAAACAAGTAAATTCCCCAAATAGTGTATGGTTAGTCTCTGTGAGGGAAAAAAAAAAATATATATATATATATATATATATATATATATTTGTATACCTCATTAAAAGATGTAGGTGTTTTGTTTTCTTTCAGCTGGGTATATATATAGACCAAATGGGAAACTGCCCTGCAGTTGCACTAAACTGCAACATATAATCAGAACTTATAATCAGAACTTTTCTTAAGACAAAGTTGCTGTCACTTTGGCTTGACGTCTGAGGATATTAGGAAAAGGTCATATCTTCTATTATGTGTAAAAAGATGACTTAGCTAAACAAAAGCTACCTAAATGAAAATCAGTTTTGATGTGAAATCTGTATTGCACAGTAGGTATCCATGGCATTCACAGCTTAATAGCAACATACATAGTAGTTCTGTAGTTCAATAATGCCATTACCAGTACCAGCCTTGTACTAGCTTTGCAAGCCCTTGGGGCTGTGGCTTGCTGGGTTTGCTTTATCTGAAATTATCATGGCTTGACTGGAGCCTGCTTTCAGATGGTAGAGCTGAACCAGCAATTTTTCAAATGACATGGTGCTTATTGTCTAATCCATTTCCTTTCTGTTTACCTTTATATAATTGTTTGGTTTAAACATATTTTTTACACCGAGAGAAATAACAAGATGTTATTCTGTTTCGAATGGAATATTTATGACTCCTGCATAATGACACAGTGTAGAGCAACGCAGGCACAGGATGATAGCAGGGATCTGCAAAGTGCAATACAAGACAGAGCACAGAGAAATACAGGAACACGATCTTAAAAACGAGGGTGTAGAGTAATACTGGAGACCCCAAGGCTGCACGCAGCCTGTGGTCAGTCAAGGAAAACTTTGGAGGTGGGCAAAAACAGTTTTTGGAGTAACAATAAAGCCCCCAAAACAAAGAACAAGTATCTCACATATGTAAAACATATATTGTAAATTTAGATGTAAATTTACATTTTTAGATGTAAATCTAAATTTAATGTAGAATTGCAGAACAATGAAGAAAAAGCAAGGCATAAAGCACATTAGAAAGCATAAAAATAGCCCAAGCAGACCTTAGAATGAAGGGAAAACAATTATACTCCTCTTGTCAAAGAAGAGGAAGAAATTTCATCACCAGCTTCACACTCCTCCCTGTGAGAAATTCAGGATCCTGACAACTCAGTGCACCATCCCTCTGACTTCAGGAGATAAGGTGCAGTGAGAAATGTGACTGACCATAACACCAGAAAAAAAAGGTGTATACTAGGAAGGCTTGGTATAACAATTTCCAACCATATTACTAATGAGATGTCTTTGGACTGCAAATATTAGTGTGATTCTTAATGGACAAATCACAGTAACTTTTTTTTAGTGAAGGTTATTAGGATTTTAAATAGGCTAACAATAAATTCTTTGTTTCATGTCTGGTGTGTAGCCCTTTTTATCCATAACAAGATTTTGAGTGTAACAACCAGGGCAAATAAGTTAAATGCTGGAATTTCATTTTAAATGATACATAGTGCTGCAACATGGAAAATAATATACAGTTAAAAAGAAAAAGATACAAACATACAGGCACATCCATCCAGGCATACAGACAACACAGTGGTTTTCTAGTCATCAATTCATGTCAAAAGTCATGCACTAACAGTTTATAGCTTCACTTCCTAAATTAGCTTTTAGTTATTGTGGCAATTTGTTAAAGTTAATCTACGCTGAGAAATACATGTTTACATTTTGCATATATGTGATATATATATACACACATACTTTCTCTGGGGGAATATTTATATATTCAAAAAGAAATGGATCCTAATTGGGTAGTCACACATCTCCAAGAACAAGAAAAATAAGGCACAAGATCAATTAGGTGTTAGTGAAGCAATTAAAATATATATATATATATATATATATATATATATGTTAATTGAAAAAGACTGCTTGTAGGCAGCGTGACAGAAACTCTTTGAAGTGATGACATTTTTCAAAGAGATATTGTGTTTGACAATAAAACCTTAAATTATTATGAGAATAATATTTGTATGCATGACACTTGTGACAAGTTCACTTGGCCTCTATTTCCCTCCCTCAGCCTAATGAAAGCCAGTTAGAACACCTACGGCCAAATCACCATATTCATACTTTCTGCTACTGATATCCTTATTTTAACTTTGGTGCTTCTTTATTGACATATTTTCTGCTGTTAATAACTTTAAGCACACTTTAGCCTTAAGAACTTGATTTATGTTTTCTAAGCTACCATTACTAAAGCTGGGAGGTGTAGTAGATGGTTACAGTGGACAAACCAGCCCAGGCCCTCATTTACTCACAAATGTTGCTTGTTGTCACAAGAATTTAGGAGGTTAAACCTAAAGCCATTTACACCATAGTCAGCCCTGAAAGAGCAACAAATGATGTTACCTGCAGCACCTTATCACTAATGTAAGTGGTTTAATAGCAATTTGCCTGCACCATCACAATACTGGGTTTACTACAATAAGTTACTTTCAAGGTTTCTGCTCTTAATTGCTCATTGATTAGTCACCACTCTTTATAGTGGGAACCTCAAGAGTTTAATTGGAATCAATGCTGACAAATTGTATATGATCCTAAATCCTCACTACTAACTTAAGTGGACAGATATACACTTCCAGTTTTAATTGTAAGTATAAAATATTACCTCATCTGTTTTGCTATTCTACTTTACAGGTACATTCAGTCCTTTATTTTATTTTATTTTTGGTGGTGGTAGTGGTGTTTGTTTGTTTTTGTTTTTGTTCTTAGAATCATAGAATGGTTTGAGTTGGAAGGGACCTTTCTTTAAAGATCATCTCATTTCAACCCTCCTGCCATGAGCAGGGACACCTCCCACCACACCAGGTTGTTCAAAGCCCCATCCAGCCTGGCCTTGAACACTTCTAGGGAGGGGGCATCCACAACTTCTTTCGGTAACCTGTTCCACTGTTTCAACACCCTCATTGTAAAGAATTTCTTCCTAATTTGTAATCTAACTCTACCCTCTTAGTTTAAAACCATTACTCCTTGTCCTATCACTACACACCCTGACAAAGAGTCCCTCCCCAGCTTTCCTGTAGGTCCTCTTTAGCTACTGGAAGTCTGCTATAGGTCTCTTCTTTCTCCAGGCTGAACAACCCCAATTCCCTCAGCTTCTCCTCATAAGAGAGGGGCTTCAGCTCTTTGATCATCTTCATGGCCCTCCTCTGGAGTTGCTCTAATAGGTCCATGTCCTTCTTGTGCTGGTGACCCCAGAGCTGAATTCAGTACTCGAGCTGGGGTCTCACGAGAGCAGAAGAGAGGGGGACAATCACCTCCCTCGAACTGCTGGCCACACTGCTTTTGATACAGCCCAGGATACAGTTGGCTTTCTGGGCTGCAAGTGAACATTGCCAGCTCACGTTGAGCCTCTCATCAACCAACACCCCAAGCTCCTTCTCATTGGGGCTGCTCTCAATCCATTCTCCGCCCAGTCCAAATTTGTGCTTGGGATTGTCCCAGCCCAAATGCAGGACCTTGGCATTGGCCTTGTTGAACTTCATGATGTTTGCACAGGCCCACCTCTCAAGGAATACCACTCATTAATGATCTCTACCTGGACATTGAGCTGTTGACCACAACTCTTTGAGTGCAGCCATCCAGCCAGTTCCCAATTTCTTACCCATTGAGTGATTTGTCCATCAAATCCACATCTCTCCAATTTAGAGACAAGGAGAAGTAATGAAGGACATAATGAAGGACAGTGTCGAATACTTTGCACATGTGGAGGCAGATGATATCAGTTGCACTTCCCCTATCCACCAATGCTGTAACCCCATCATAGAAGTACACCAGATTTGTCAGGCATTTTCTGATATTTGGTATTTGAAAATGCTCTGAACTGCACCAATTTAAAATGTTGTATTTATTTGCTTTTTAATGCAGAAGTGTTCTCATATAACTCAGAATTAATTTACACCTTTCTGCTACCTGAGAAGGACCTTACCCAATGTTTCACATGCAGTTTTCAATTTTAATATCAAAGTAAACTGTTATTTTCAATGCTCAGCAAAAGCAATGGGCCTTATCTAACCAGTAAAAATGGGCTTCTGTCACGTATGTCTATATTACCTTCTAGTTTAGAAAATGTTAATATAAAATGCATGGGCTCCTCTGTATTTTAAGCTTCAGGATATCCAATTATGAGAAAAGAGCAGATTATTAGACTAGATACGTCCACGCTCATCACTAAAGGCAGATACATTTTTAGACAGGTGTGCACTGAAGCAATTATATTCTAATTACGCATCCTACAACAGTTTTTCATGCTTAATTTAACACGTGACGTAATCTATTACAAGGGAATAGGGTTATGTGAATTTTAGTGTTGTGTTGCTATTATGGATTAAGTACTTCTGCAGTAAATCTATATATGATTTTAAGGTCAGTTTGCACAAATCTAGGAAAAGAAGAAGATAGCTCTTTAAAGGGTCAATCATGTGAATATCAGCTTAAGGCTTGAAGCAAAATAATTCCAGTTAAAATCACCAGGTTCCCAATGATGTCAGAAAGTGAAAACCTAACCTCTTTCTCATTATAATAAATAACACAGTTTAAGCTATATCTGATATAAGTGACTCCTTGAAAAATGATGCCAAATAAAGCAAACTTAATTGATATAAAACAGAGAGCAGTGCTTTGTTAATAAATACAATGACTTTGAAAGGCCCTTCTCAGCCTAATAGTTTGCTTACATTGAATATGTTGAGATTTTCTTTTCAACCACTTTAATTCAAACAGTAAATACAATACTTTGGCTGTTCTACTTTACTGTTTTGAATTATTCAGGAAAAGGTAGACAGATTTGGTTACTTGTAGAATGAACAAATATACCTAGTGTATTCTCTTTGCTGCGCCCCCTCCCCCCTCCCTTTCATTCTTCATTTCCATTTTTCTTTTTGTTGCTTTTAAAATTATTATAGTCTGATTTCAATATTTTGTTTATTTTCTTAAACTCACATAAATCAAAAAAAAAAGGGGACACAAAGGACAAAGAAATGGTAGATACATTGAGAGGTCTTGGGATTTCTGATCTAACTCTAGACTATCATGCTTTGGAAGAAACTTACAGGTTGGTATTTTGGGATCTACTGCATATGTCAAGATATGTTAGCCTATCTAGTCAATTGAGTATGGAGTCTGGAAATTTGATTTCTAATTACCTTGTACTAGCGTCATGGTTTCAGCTGGGATAGTTATTTTTCCTTCCTGGTAGCTGGTATGGTGCTATGTTTTGGAGTTTTGATTGAAAGAGTGGTGATAAAACACCAGTGAGCAATGCTTAGTCAAGGACTTGTCATCTTCTCATGTTGCCCTGCCAGCAAGGAGGCTGGATGTGCACAAGAAGCTGGGAGGGGAGACAGCCAGGACAGCTGACCCAAAATGGCCAAAGGGATGTCCCATACCATACAGCATCATGCTGAGTAATAAAATGGCAGAGTTGGCTGGGAGTGGGGCACTGCTTGGGGCGTCAGTGGCTGGTGAGCAATTGCTTTGTGCTTCAATTGTTATGTATATTCTTTAAACATTATAATAATTTTCCATTTCTTTTCTGTCTTATTAAACTGTCTTGATCTCAACCCATGACTTTTACCTTTTTTTCTGATTTTCTCCCCCATCCCACTTAGGGTTGAGTGAGTGAACAGCCATGTGGTGCTTAGCTGCCTAACAGGTTAAACCACAACAGTCCTTTTGGCACCCAGTCTGAGGCTCAAAGGGTCAAGTTAATGACAGATCTGATCAGAGAGTGTTAAAACAAAATTGTTATAATTATTCATTATAGTAGTTTAGTAGTTGCTGGTCACAATATTGATTTTTTTTTCCTCTCTTCTCAGAGTTGTGTTATATAACACCTTACTTGTTGTATATGTTCCCCGTTGTGCTGTTGATCACCTTGGGGCCTAGATTAAGTTTATCATTTTGCTGTTTAACTGTTTTATTCTGGTTTATGATATGATAAAATCAATGGTCTTGAGGCCAATCTGGTATTTATACTAAGTATTGCCATCATCTCCATATTTTTGGAACCATCTCTTGGAAACTATTGATAATTACACTCTACCTTTTCTCCTCTGCAAGCCAATCTATGAGGGAGACAAAGGGAAACACCTTGTCCTGCTCCTTCACCTTCCTTTTCTCCTTCACCTTCCCCTTCTCCTCCAGGTTAGTTACAATAGCTCTTGAGAGTTGTGAATATCCTTGGAATGTTCAAACCAGCATGCTCCTATTTCTGTGTCTCCTGAATGTGTTTCAGGTCTTGTTTAAACTTAAACAACCATTTAAGAATACCACCTAGTGATCTGCCCCAAGGCTTGGTAGATACAAGTGGCAGGGCATGTGGGATAGTATGGACAGGTATCCAGGACAGTGGGCACTTCTAGTGTTTTGGAACTTTACCCCTAAGCAAGTGCAGAGTCCTGAAAAACTAGTGCAATATTTGGAAAAAGTATGCTGTCACCCTGGCAACTCCAGAGACATGAATCACTGCAATGTGCTAGGTAGGGCCTAGCCCATGCCTACTGAGCCCTGCTCAACACTATTCAGCACCCTCAGGGGGGAGAGGGGGAAGATAAGGTCTCTGGATCTGATGACAAAATGACAGGCACTGTGGCCACTCCAACCCCTGCAACAGGCACTGCAGCTGAACCAGAGAACCAGCCTGTGCCTGCATCAGTCACCCCTACACACGAAAGGAAATGATGGATGTAAGTCAGCTCATTTAGTGAGGGATGAAACTCCAACTAAGAAGGGGAAGGAGGAATTGGATGAGGCAGGCTACTCTGAAACAGGGCCATCAAGAGAACAGCAAGAGGAAGAGGCAGAATTCATAAACACAGCAGTAACCACACAATCCCTATCCTCAGGTGAGTTCCAAGATATGCAAAAAGATTTCAGCTGTCATCCAGGTGAGCACATTGTCACCTGGTTGCTCTGATGCTGGGATAAAGGGGCCAGTAGCCCGGAATTAGAGGGCAGGGAAGCCAAACGGCTGGGATCCCTCTCTAGTGAGGGGGGCATTGACAAAGTGATTAGAAAAGGGGCACAAGCCTACCTTGACCCTAGAGGTACAGATACATGAGATGCAAGGAAAAACAATCACAAAAGATGAAATTTTCCGGGAAAATTGCTGTGCCAGTTTCCAAGACAGTGCAGAAGGGACCTTAATGAAGGGACTTCTGATTTGTATTTACAAGAAGTGAGCAAAGAACTCTATGACCAGGACTAGAGAGCCCCTGTTTCCAGACAGGTGGAGGAAAAGGACAAGTGTGTTTATTAGACTTTGTGGATTCGATAGGCTGGCACATAAGACTGACAGTAGAATAAGGTTCTGGTGGACACTGGCTCACAGTGTACCCTAATGTCATCAAGCTAGAAGGGGACGGAACCCATCTATATTTATGGAGTGACAGGGGGATCCCAACAGCTAAGAGTAAGGGAGGCCGAAGTGAGCCTGACTGGGAATGAGTAGCAAAAGCACCCCATTGTGGCTGGCCCCAAGTCTCTGTGTATCCTTGGCATAGACTACCTCAGGAGAGGGTACTTCAAGGACCCAAAAGGGTACTTACTTGTGGGCTTTTGGCATAGCTGCTTTGAAGATGTAGGAAATTAATTAGCTGTCTGCACTGCCCAGTCTCTTGGAGGACCTTTCTGTTGTGGGGTTGCTGAGGGTTGAAGAGCAGCAGGTGCCAATTGCTACCACAACAGTGCACTGGCAGCAATATCGCACCAACCAGGCCTCCCTGATTCCCATCCATAAACTGATTCATCGACTGGAAAGCTAACAGGTGATCAACAAGACTTGCTCATTATTTCCTTTTGCAGCACACTGAGGCATAAAGATAGGAATTGTTGCAATATAGCAGATGTAGAGTTCTACACTATCATTGACAAATCTAACTCCCAAACCCAAAGAAATATTCATCATTTAGTGATGCTTATATTTAGCTATATCCAATGCTTAAGAAGTCCCAGATTAAAAAATACACATATGCATCATAAATAAACATCAGTACTGAATCATACTTTCTTACTGGAACAATGGCTGTCTCGCTGATAATCATTACTGAAATGGAAGACAACTTTAGATTTTTTTTTTTTTTTTTAAAGGAGAGAGAAAGCAGCTATATGACAGTGACATGTGAAAACTCAAAGGGAAAGGTATCTTATCCTAGAAAATGTTCTTTGGATTTGACCCAGCATTTACAGTTCTGCGAAAGAAATATTAGATCTTGCCAGTAGTATATTTTAGGCAAAACCACAAACATGCTCAGCCCTCTGTAAACTGGCTGATTATACTCTGTGGTATGCTAGTAAACATTTGTTTTATATATAAAACTGTCATTCCCATGTTTCACAGTTTATATCACTAATTACATTTATGCCAGAGATCAAAAGCCAATGAGGATATTGGTTCTTACCTTTTTTAGGCTGGAGAACTCCAGGCAAGTACAAAATATATAAATTATGCTAGAGTTTCAAGTCAGAATTGAGGCATCTATATTTTTTCAGGCAGCAGTTGTGCAGAGATAGATGAGATTGTAATTTTTGGACATAAATAACTTTAAAAATTACTTTAAAATTTTAAATGTATTATGTTCACCCAAGTGATTCTACACTTGTCCATAAGCAAGCTATATATCAAACCTAAAAGCATTATGCAAATGTTTATGCTCACCTTCCTAAGTTCTGTCACATTTATAACTGTTTCCATGGTCTTGTTTTGTTTTGCTGGCAAACACACAACTATCATAAATCAATACCATATTTTCAGCATTAGCTGTCTGTTAAATTCATATATTTCTGGAAATGTCTCTTCCCAGGCTTTTCTAGGGTCCTTCTGTGGTAGCTTCTACTTTTGCATCACAGAGACAAAATGCCTTTCCACTCTGCCTAAATGGAGGGCTGAAGCTAATAAACTTGCTAGCTCCACTGTCTGTAACAGCCACAGGAGTAAAACTCACTAGTTTGCAGCCAGTGACATCATCCAACACATAGTCAGAACATCTATCAAAAATAATTACATATTACTTCATTGAACAGCTGAGATTTCTTGAATATGAATTATTTATATACTCCATTCCTATATTTTCTGCTGGAGACCAACTTTGGAAAACATTAAATCAGTTTTTGGTTGAATACTTCAGAAAGCATACTGACAATCCTGTCCTGAGACTTAAGTTCCAAGATTAACTTCACAAAAAATATTATACTGAAAAAAAAACGGAACACTTGGGACACATAAATAAAATGTGGTACTTTGATGAGTAATAGTGGCATTACTGAAACTTAATCATGAGCTTTATAGATATACCAGGCACGACAGCCCTTACGTAATATAAATCTTAATAAGACAGCATGAATGTGACAGGAGATATTCATAAGTTTAGGTACCTGGGATCTAGCCCACACATGTTATGTATTGTATATAATTTTTTTTTAAGCAGCAGTCTGCAAGGAAATCTAGAATTTCCTATCTAATAAAATGTTTAGAGTGCCTAATAATCACAGGATAGCAGGATTGTTTCCCCCTTATGCTTTTTATAATTTATTAAATAAACATTAATAATAATATAATCCTGTTGAATGCATTAATTTTAACCCATCTATCCCTATGCTTCCTTGCTGGTAATGTCAGTCCAGCAATTACGGGGATTTTTATTATTTTTGTTGCTTGAAAGGCAATGGTTTTTAGAGGTCCACCACGTCAATCTTTAACCCTTCCAAAAAAAAAAAAGTTTAAATCATGCAAACGTGCAAAAGAGTGGACACAGTGAGAAAAGAAATGTAGCTAGAAGAATGAAAAGGGCAACAAAGTGTAGCATGAAGATGTTTAATGATTTCAGGAGCTGGGTTTTCTATAAAGGCTGTCTGGACTATGAAAGATAGCATAGGAAATTTAAAATAAGGAATTTTAGGCATCAGATATTCTTTCATAAAAGAACAGCTTCTTAAATTATATATATATATATATATATATAGGTTATATATATAACCTATAATATAATAGGTTATCCAGATTGTCACCAACAAATAAAACTAAATCCCTACAGATTTTGTTCATGCAAACAAATTTCATTCAGAATGACACCTCCCAATTTCTGAAGATGGAAGTATATATGCAAAGTTGAACTCTAAAGTCATGAAATATGAAGGTAACAAAACATGGAATGGAGAAAGAGGAGGAAAAGGAAGCTCATTTTTACACCTCAGCAACAGACACTGGGGATTGTTTAGTTGATGCAGTCACAACTGCAAGGTGAAAGTGTAGTGTGTAAGGAGTGAAGTCAAATTATAAGGCAAATAAAGGCAACATGCTAAAAAGATATAGCAACAAAAAAACAGTAAAACAAGAAAAAACAGAAATGAAAGCAAGGATCCTGGTATAAAAATCTGAACTACACATTTATGTTGTGGTTTATTCTCTTATATATTACATACATTTATTGGAATAACAGGGCACGTCTTTCAGCAAGATGAAGAAGAGTAGAATAGAACGGCTGAGCAATTCACGGTTAATATGAATCCACTGGCAGATTTGCTTTCTTACCAAATACAATTGAATAACCCACAATTACGGAAAACTTGAGTTTATGTTTTGACTCGATATTTAATAGCGTTCCTATTTTGCAAATGGGTTCAAATATAGCGAGAAGCTAACTTCAAGACTGGTGGCCCAGGTAACACACATTCTTATTGTCACCCACGAAAATATTATTTAAGATTATTACCAGGATTAGGTACTACAACTTCAGTTAGTCAGTGCAACGTTTTCAGCAACAGTCAATGATCACCATCCCCACAAGAGGGGGTAAGTATAAGATTAAGTTCAAGATACCAGCTTGGGCACCACAGCAGGTAGAAAACCCTGAGGCTGATCAGTCAGCTTTGATTTTCTCTGCTGAAAAGAAGGGAATCCATAAAACTTTACATTTTTTAAAACTGTCATTCCCATGGTTTACTTCTTACATAACTGATTACATTTAGCAAAAGGAACATAAAGAATTGTTAATATTGTTCTGCATCTCCTTTGGACTCTTGCTGCTAACCTCATAAACAAGAAAACACTGTGAATGTAAACTTCTTGCTGTGTAATTCAGGACCCAGCCGGGCCTCTGAAGCAAATCATACACCTGGCTGAGCAATGTAGATGGTCAGCCCTTTGGGGAGCATTCTGTCTGAGGTTTTAAATTTTTTCATCTGCAAAGTAGTTTGCCTCCAAGAGACATGGATATCATGAAGACTGCTAGACGTTGAGGACATCTCTGTCTTGAGGGACCTGAAAGACCATGCTCCTCCACCTCAGCTCCAAATCCCCTACAGCTCTCCCCTCCCAGTAGCACAATTCTACAAATCGTTCTTGAGTGGAAGGGGTCCACAACACAGAAAAGCTCAAAGAAAAATGTAGGACAGTCTAATGTTATAGTAAAAATTTATAGTAATTTTTGTTTCTCATGGCGAACTGAAGTGAAATATTCAATTTTCTAGTACTGGATTTGGCATTGCTGTCTAATCTTTGGTGTACTGCTGTACATGTGCCGTTTGGCTGTAGGTTGTAGCCACCTATACCACCTGTTTGGCTACAGGTTATAACCAAACTTTCTTTCCCTGTAGAAAAGTAGATTTTGATTCTTTTATGTATTTATTTTTAAGTGTGAAAAGGTCAGTATTAGGTAATTACTTATTTAGAAATTCATCTGGATTAACAGTATTTTTTCATAAAAGAAGTTGGAAGAATTGAAAAAGTTTTAAGAGCAGTGATTTAAACTTTGCAAAGTTATAGAAATTCATTTTAACAGACAACATGATCATCAATAATAATCTTTGAATAAATTATTTTTCATTGTTTAGGAGCTAAAATGTCAGGTATCCAGTGATGGCATAATTTTTAGTTTCTCTCTTGGAATCTCTGTATTCGATTATTGGTAATCAAAATAGTGATTAAACCACTTTCAAAACCAATTATTCTTAAATTATCATTTGGCTGTTCCAACTGTATTAATTAATGTAAACAGCAACCAGCTGTTTTTCCACTGTCACTACCTGCTTCTTGTAACTGAAGCCCTTTATTTTTTATCTTGATAGAAAATAAAATCTGCTTTTGCTAATTCTGTCCAATTATTTTTTTTATCCTGTAAAGAATTCCATTAAATTTCAAATAGCTTTAAAGGTAAATAAGGGTGTACACAACTGCAGAAAAATGACACCGATGCAAAAGAAAAAAAAAAATATATTTGCTACAGTGAATCAACTAAGCATTTTAGATTTCCAAGCAGTTTTCTGGAGGAAAAATATCCCCAGATGTAGATGGTCTTTAATTTCTGTGGTGTATATCAAAGACAAAAAATTACATGGACTGAATTAGAGTACTTATTAGGGAGCAATCATAAAAGATATTCAACATTTCACTGTCTCCATTCAGTTAAAGAGGAAAAAGAAAAAAAAAAGAGAGAGACAACCCTTTAAAATAACCTTATCTGTCACCTAACTTTATAAAGTAAGTCTTCATGCTTATTTCCTCGGGGAATTCACTGTGGTAATAGAACAAGAGGGAAAGAGAAAGAAAATTCTTATGACCCTTAGAGACTTTGAGAAACTCCCTTAGAGAAAGGCATGAAGTATTTTTAATAAACTTTGTGAATTTTAATGAAAGGAGTTAAAACACTTAAGTAATATTTCATTGAAAATAAAGAAAAAAGTGACTCCAAATTACATCCCATCCTAAGCAGTAGATAAGAAGTTTTTTTTTTTCCCAGTCTTAAAATCATCTCTTGAGATTTAATTTATTTTATATTTATACTACTCAAAAAACTTCAAAAGAAGATGCATGGGCTTTTTTCTTTCATTTCATAAATTGCCCTTGTCCTTTCAGACTAATTTTTATGTGCTTTTTTTTTTTTTTTTTTTTTTTATCTTCCCAGCGTTGTAAGCAGTATGCTGTCCACAGCTTTTGCTGTTCTCTCCCTCCCCCCCACCCCCCCTTTTTTTTTTTTGGAGGGGGACACAGAAGGGTTAGGGGACAGACAGAAGAGAGACTGTAAAGACAGGCAAAATACTTATACAGACAGACAGAATAAGTAGCAAGAGTCCAAAAGAATTCAGTCATGTTTTGGATGCGTCTATCACTTCCTGGGTTCTTAAGAAAATATATGCTGTCAGATGTCATGCTCTGTGAGTTCATTTAAAATATTGCAGACAAGATTTTTAATGTAGTAACATTTTTTTCTTAAAAATTCAGGGAATACAGGAGAAAGAAAAAAAAAGCATCCTGTTGCTTGAAAGTAACTTTTGCTGGTGACATTAGAATTAATCTTTATGTGTGCAGAACATACTAATCAACAAAGAAAGAAATTACTTACGGAAAAGTATGTATATTACACATCTAATGCATACAGAGCATTGGACTGTTTTTTCCCCTCTATCTTATGACCAAGAATGTCCCGTAGTGCACTTCTTCCCCAGCATATACACATATATACTATAAAACACTATGTGTTACCATTGCTATGTATTAACAAAGACAGTATCTGGGGCAAGGAGGCATTCTAAATTTTGAATTCAGAACTATTTTATGCATCTAAGCAAATCTGAATTATTTCCTCATCCACTTTACCTCCACATCAAATTTCATTCCCTGGTCTCCATTTAGCTGCACCTATACTGTCTTGTGAAACACATTAGCAGCCACTTTTGGGTCAAGTGACACAACTGACATTGTATACATGCTGCTGAAGGCTCCATGCTCTTATGTTGACAGTCAGTCATATCTAAATGATAAGGAAGCGGCTAGCTAGTGGGTTACATCTATACCATATATTCAAACTTGGTTTGACCCTTGATGTTTACTTAACTTGTTTAGTCTCAACTATGCTAACTGGTCTAGGCCTGTAAACTTTCTGGCATCTTGCATCTCAACCACATCAGCACACCACAGTAAGCTGATACATGAGTTGGGCAGCATTTAAAAGCAAGTTTAGAAAGCTGCCTCACAGCTGTTCAGCAGTTTCCTACAATCTGGAGAATCACTTGTGTCAGCTGGGATCACTTCTAAGGTGAAAGGTAACAGCATTGTTTCCCAGCTGATACTGCTTCCCCAGCTGCACAGCTGACTTTCATCTCTCCTCCTCCCAGGAGGAGGCAAGCACAAGGTTTGGAGAAGGAATGTTGTTATTTTCTACCTCTCCACCAAGGTCAAATGCAGATACAGTAGTGCCTCTTCCTGAGAGATGTAGCAGGTTCCAGTAAAAGCAAATAGGATGGTTTCCACAGCCTGCCAAAGGTGGCTAGCTCTGTGGGGTCCAGTCTTTTTGCCTCAGTCACAAAACCAAATCAATAATACTTTTCACATAGGAAGTATAGGTCTGAGGAAGGAAGCACATCTGATACCATCTGTCTCTCAGCTTAGACTTCTGCCTAGTCTAGCTGAGTAGGCAGGCTCCTGCTGCTGGTACCAAAGCAAAATGCATCATGCAGCTGTTACTCAGTTTCTAAAAAGATTTTGTAGCCACGTTAGGGAACAAAGAGGAATCACTGATTTCAACTGTTTCTTGGCACACTGTGACTTTCAAATTTTAATATTTTGCATCAGACAGGGAAGTATTTTGGTTGTGGCATATAAAAAAGTATGACACTTTGTCAGTCTCATGATCCCAGATGTTTTCCTGTTCTCTTCATCCAAAGATTGGCAGATATATTAGGCAACATGGTGATTAATGCTGTGTAAATCAAGAAAACATGTATGATCACATGGCTTTCAAGTCTCCTGGTATCAAGTTTACCAGATGTTCCCTAAAGACCTGGTTTTGATACAGTATGTTCAACTTCAGAATGAACAGGTGCCTGGTGTTATAAACAACCCTGTCCTAGCCTTCTTCCATCAGCTTTTTTGGCTTCTGATTTCTCACTTCCTTTTTCTTGGGTGAAATAATATAACAGGGTTTTATCTTCTGTACGTAATATTTCAGTCATAAGCTTGAGAGGCAAGTCACAATTTATAAGCCTGACTACTTCTAGGACAATGCCTTTGGAAAGTCTAAATATGCCTCAGTAGTCAAGCTTTCTACTTACGGCTAAAGCATTCAAATCCATCAATGCAAGTGAGTTTTCATAAATTGATTTTCCTGGCAGGTAAAAAGGTGAAGGGGCTGTGAAACTGACTATGACTCATGTTGCTGTTCTGTTAAAAGTATATAGCCTGCCTCTTTTCTTGGTGGAGGGAAAGAAAATAATCAATGCACATCTACTTTTTGAACTGTCATACCAGACAAAATATACTAGACATTGGGAAGTGCCAACAAATTCCACCCTCACAGAGGTTCAGGGGGTAATGTGAAGAGCACAATATAACAAAGTCCTGATGCATCTAAATCATTTCCCATGTGGAAAAACAAGGCTGTGGTCCACTGAATAGTACACAGGAATAGGAGAGATTTTTGATTCTATTTCTAGCTTCACTGCAAATCTCATCTGTAGTCATACTCAAGTCACCTTAGTGCCTTAGAACTCAGCTTTCCCATACAGGAAAATAAATAAATAAATGCAACAGCACTTTACAAAGAGCTTCTATATTTGCGGTTCAAAAAACTGCTGCATCAGACTTGAAATCAAAAATTTTCAGACCTGTTTGTTAAAAGTTCAGGTTTCCCTTTAGATTAAAAGGGAGCAGAATTAGTAAGAAACAAATCTTTTTCCACTTCTACTGTGTTGTGTTTTTTTTTTTTTTTTTTTTTTTTCCAGGAATCTGTCAATCTCAAGGAAACTGTCAATCTCCACCAAGAGCCAGGTGCCATTTAACCAACAAAATGCCAGTCTAGGAAGCAAGCACTACGTACACAGGTATTGAGATTTCATTCCATCCATATTATTTCTATCTTAAACTGGTAAAGAGTAGTCTTTGGGTTTTTTGTTTGTTTGTTTTTGTTTCGTTTTTTCCCATTTTTTTCCTTTATTCTCATTAAATCGTAGTATTCTTACTCTTGATCAAGTGAAAGCATTAATCTTTTAATTTATATCAATGACGTTAAGAGGCCTCCTGCCATTTTTCACTAAGTTTACAACATCACCACTAAATTTACAAGTCTATTGAAACATTTATGCTTATGTATCCTCAAATGGATTGATTCAGGTTCCTCTGTACTGGAACCACAAGTCCAGTTAAGTACAAAATTACATGCACAGCAGAGTTTAACTGCCAAAATTAAATGTTGGTTTTGTTTGTTTATGGTTTTGTTGTTGTTTGTTTTTCAATCAAATACCTTAGAATGCATTTGTGTTCCCTTCCTTGTTCTCTTTTGCAATGGTGATCTGTATTAAGACTGCTTTTTTGTCCTCTTTAAACATTAAGAGAAAATAAAGCAAGTGTATTACTCTTTAAAAGCTTTAAAGAATGCCATTAACATGTATTCTTCCACATTTATTAATGAAGCATAATTTCCAATAAGTACATGTCTACTGCAAAACATGTCAATTGTTTTCCGAGAATATGTGGATTTATACTTTGAGCTGAAATACATGTACTCAATCAATTTTAGTGCTTAAAAAGCCTATTTAAGGAACTTGTATTTTGATACAAAAAAGCGTTGTGTAAGCCTAGGTCCCTCTAATGAGGGCTGCCATTTTTCAGGTATCATTTTCTTAATAATTATCAGAGCAATAATAAAATATTCTATGCATATACGGAAAAAAAATATTAGCACTCTCTGGCAAAAAGATCTGTCATGAATGGTTCTAAATTGATTCTACATTGCAATTTCAAAATAACATTTACAATATTTATATAAATCTGCAGATGCATGCATATGCTAAAAGTGAATTTGCTGATGCCTATACCTATACTGATATTGCAAGTCTGGACATTAAATGGGTGAATGAATATGACTTACACTAAATCTATAGCAACAGTGCGAAATCCAGGAACAGACTAATGGCCTTGTGTATGAAAACTCTGACTTAATGGACAAGAAACAAAAAGCATCCATCTTACTGATTTCTCAGCCAATCTGGTTTCTCACAGTGAATGTACCGTTATTACAATAACTTCATCTGGATGATGAAACTGCTGATTTTATTCCAGGTTAAGTTACTTCAGAGAGGTCTCTGCTTACTGGCAGTGTGCTGCACCTACAAATATTAAGGCAATCAAGAAACTCCATTATCTGAGCCAGGAACAGAAATGATGTCTCATGATGTCTAATGTTTCAGTGTGGTGTTACTGCTAGGGAAGATTAATAATCATCATCACACAGTGAAGCTGTAGCTTCCACCCTAAAGGATTTTGTTTTATGTATAGATCAGATGTATAGACTGAGTTGTCAGCAACTCTTTCTGAAAGTAAAACACAGCAAAGGCACTATGAATTCTTAAAGCCCGTATTTTATTAGAATACAAATTAGAATAAACTACCTTGTAGAGGAAGAAAACATGACTCCCCTTGTTGAGACAGACCAATAAGAGATTTGAAAGAAAATCTTTCTGGGCCTACCTTAAATTTTGCAGAGGCAGTCCTTTCCTAGGAACCTCCAGTCTACACAAGTGCCTTCCATGCCTTCAGATCTCCTTTCCAACTCCGCAGCATGCACTCCTTATTCAACTCAATATTCTTGCTCTCTCCAATCAAGCTACAAAATCCCCATTTCTGTCTGACCAACCTGTTTTTCAGTAGGTTCTTCCAAGTAAATAGGGCGAATAGTTCTTGTAGAAGAACCCTTGGTAAGCGGTCTGGAGAACAAGTCTTACGAGGAGCAGCTGAGGGAGCTAAGGTTGTTGGAGGAAGCTTGGGAAGAGAAGGCTCAGGGGTGACCTTATCACTATCTATAGGTACCTTAAAGGAGGCTGTAGCGAGGTGGGGATTGGTCTATTCTCCCACGTGCCCAGTGATAGGATGAGGGAGAATGGGCTAAAGTTGCACCAGGGGAGGTTTAGGTTGGATATTAGGAAGAACTTCTTTACTGAAAGGGTTGTTAGGCATAGGAATGGGCTGCCCAGGGAAGTGGTTGAGTCACCATCCCTGGAGGTCTTTAAGAGATGTTTAGATGTAGAGCTTAGTGATATGGTTTAGTGGGGGACTTGTTAGTGTTAGGTCAGAGGTTGGACTAGGTGATCTTGGAGGTCTCTTCCAACCTAAATGATTCTGTGATTCTGTGAAGACAGTCTTCTCTCTGCTCTTGAATTTGCATATGATCTTTGAGCAGGAACCATGGTAATCTTTTCTGTATCACTGCATTTTTATTTATTTATTTATTTATATGCACTGCTTTACTTAGTTCTGAATGCAAACTGGTAATATGAGTTCCTTAGCTTATCTAAGTCTTCAGGAGAGCTTCAGGTTTTCGAAAAGGTAAGAAGGGTTTGGCACTTAAGTAGGTTTACGTATTGCTGGAGAAAGCAGTGACTGCTGATGACCCTTAACATGCCTGCCTTAGTGCATTCACACATGCACATGTAGTTCTTACAAATAATGCTAGATACTATTCTATTGATTAAGTAAAGCTTATATTTTTTTTGTAATGCTGATACTTAGACATATATTTTGAAAACCTTCAAAGCTAGTATTTTTTCTTTGACTTCAGCATGCAAAAATCTCTTTATGTTAATGGTGTGCAGTCATCCAGACCAATTTACAAACACACCTAGAATGTAAGCTTCTTTTCTTCACAGAGATTGCAAGATCTGGAAGAGAAGATCTTCCTGATCAACCCTTAGCCAATACTTACGGTCTGATGGTCAACACTTAGCCAATATTTAGCTCCCAGCTTTAAATATATAGATGGAGCATCGTAGAAGTTTTATGGCTGGCAATTGGTAAGAACTGACTATTGCTGATTGGGGAAAAATGAGGTAAAAGCACAAGATGTTTTAAAGTTCTCTTCTGCTTCTGATAACTACTCAGTTCTCAGTTAATTCTACTGATCATAACTGTACTTCTATGAACACTCTTCACAATACTAGCAACAAATACCAGTAACAGTTGAGATCTTAATGAGTTTTGTTGTTGTTGTGTTTCTTTTTCTTTTTTTTTTTTCTTTTTAGAATTCCACTTGACTTAATGAGATGTCCTTTTCCCTTGGGTAGATACAGTAGAAACACTGTCTTTGTAAAACATATTACTAAACATATGTAAAACATATTACTAAGTTTTTTGGGAATCACTCTGAATAGTTTTCCTTTTGCTTTTCAAAGTAATAAGTCATTTTGTCATCTGGTAGTTAAAACATTAAAATCTGAAACTCTCTCTAAGTGCACAAGAAACAAGCCTGTACCATTGGCAGATACTGTTCTGCATTATCAGAATATGTTCTCATCATGTAATTAAAAACTACTTAATAATACACATATCTACCTCACAGGTACTTAGTATATTTTGAGTGCTCTGAAGATCTGTGAGGCTATATAAAGGTTAAATATTACTGTTATAGATCATACGTATAGAAGAGATTCACAGGGGACAAACAAAGCTTAATATACGAACCTCTGAAGAAATATCTTAATACAAGCCTCAGCTCCTTTGGTTTCCTGGGTGATTGTCTTTTTGAGAGACTAACTGGTATACAAGTTTTATATAATAAAACTGCTAGATGTGGCATTATTAGACCAGCTTAACCAGCCATAGAAATAATTTTTATTATGACTGACTGTGGTGGTTTTACCCTGCTGGGCAGCTGGACTCGACCACAACCTCCTTCCCAGTCCCCCTCCTCAAAGGGAAAGGGCTCAAGGGTTGAGATAAGGACAGGGATATCACTCACCAATTATCATCATGGGCAAAACAGACTCAGCATAGGGAGATTAATATAATTTATTGCCTATCACTAGCAGACTAGAATAGTAAAAAACTGAAAGAAAACTAAAAACACCTTCCCTTCATCCACCCTCTTCCACCTCCTTCCGCCAAGTGGTACAAGGGAATGGGGAATGGGGGCTGCGGTCAGCCCCTAACACTTCATCTCCGCCGCTCCTTCACAGTCACTCTCTGCCCCTGCTCCACATGGGGTCCCTCCCACGGGATGCCATCCTTCCCGAACTGAGCCTGCAGGGGCTGCCTACAGGCAGCAGCTCTTCAAGAACTTCTCCCACGTGGCTCCGTACCATGGGGTCCACCCATCTGTCAGAAGCAAACTGCTCCAGCACGGGTCCCCCACGGGCGGCAGCTCCCCCCAGACCCCTTGCTTCTGTGTGGGCTCCTCTCCACGGGCTGCAGCTCCGGTCCGGGGCCTGCTCCTGCGGGGGCTCTCCATGGGCCGCAGCCTCCTCCAGGCCACATCCACCTGCTCCACCAGGGACTCCTCCACGGGCTGCAGCGTGGAGATCTGCTCCATGTGGGACCCATGGGCTGCAGGGGGACAGCCTGCTCCACCGGTGGCTCCTCTACAGGCCCCAGGGGAACTGCTGCTCTGCGCCTGGAGCACCTCCTGCCTTCCTTCTGCACTGACCTGGGGGTCTGCAGGGCTGTTTCTCTTACATTTTCTCACTCCTCTCTCTCCCATCTGCTGTTGCGCAGCATTGTTTTTTCCCTTCCTCAAATCTGCTCTCCTGGAGGCCCAACCATCATGGCTCCCTGGCTCGGCTCTGGCCAGCAGTGGGTCCCTTTTGGAGCTGGCTGGAGCTGGCTCTGTTCTGACATGGGACAGCTGCTGGGCTCTGTTCACAGAGGCCATCCCTGCAGCCCCCTGCTACCAAACCCTTGCCACGTAAACTGGATACACGGACAGTTTTACTTTGTTTAAACTATTCTGTGAAACTATTCTGTTATTCTGTCAAAATAGTTCATTTAAAATACAAAATAAATGAAAAGAGTCAGGGCTTTAGGGATCAAACCCAATTTTCAAATATTGAAAAAATATTAAAAAAGAGGAACTATAATTTTTTTTTAATGATTTTAGAAGGTTACCTAAAAGGATTAAAATGTGGGTGGTATAGAGATTCTTTAAATGCTTACTTAGAAGGTGACAGTAAATGAATATCAAATTATCAATACAATCTTGAAAAGATATGTGCACCAGTCTTATTTCAATGGTTTGGTTAACCAACCAAACAAACAAACAAAAAAGTGTATTAGAAATCAAAAAACATCCTTCAGAAAGGAGAACTTTTAATCATATAATTATGATTAAGAGAGATATAGCATGTGCTCTGACCAGTTAGAAGGTTGCTACAATAGACATGTCAAAAAATACTTTGGAGTAACAACTTGCTAAGGGGACACAATTTTCAAATGTATAGAAGCTGAATATCTACAGAATGCTTAAGATGAGAAAAAACATCAGAAAGCCTGTTATGAGAGAATAGTATACTATAACTGAATTTCTAAAAGGTTTTACTCAAGTATAGCATCAGTGGCTTTTAGAGAAAAAGGCATGGATTAGCAATCAGGCTTCTCATTGATTTCTAACCAGTTACAAGACTAGAAGCAAAGGATGAAAATAATTGTGTGGGTTCCACAAAGCTTCCATTGTGGTATAGATTATTAAAAGAAAAACTGACCAAAACGAATTGCCTATGATCTCATGATAGTAGTTGACTGGGGAGTAATATAACAAATGAAATTCTGTCAGTAAATGTATAAGGAAACAAAAAGAAAGAAAACTCAAAAACGATGTAATAAAAAACAACAAAACCAAAACCACAATACCATACCTGGTATGTACAGTAGCTATGTAATAATACAGAGAGAGGCAGCAGAGAAAGTCTTACAAAGCAGTTTACTGTTCAACACAGGTCAGCAAGTCAAATAGAATGTTTGAAAGAAGACAGAGAACAAAACACAAAACCAGTATTATGCCATGGCATAAACATGTGATAAGTACCTATGAAAAATACCGTGGGGTCCTGATCTCCCCATCTCAGAAAATGTATACAGAAATATAAAGTACATAGGTGATAGCTAAGAAATGAAATGAAATAGCTACTTTACAAAAAGAATTGAATTGATGATAACTCTGCTACTCAGAAGAGAGATGCCTGGTGGGAAATAAGATAAATTATGATGAAATCATGAAAGTCATATGAAAGAAATGGCTACTCACTATTTTTCATAATGCAAGAACCAAAAAAAAAAAAGTCTATGAATAATGAGGCAACTGTTTCAGAAAAAAAAAAAAAAAAAAAAACAAACGTAAATTTTCATCCAATATGCAGATAAAGTATAGAGCTGTACTGCTACATGAACTACTGCATGAATGGTGGAAAAGCTGTAAATACTGTCTCTGGTTCACAGGACAGCTTACTGCTGGAAGCAAGAAGGATATTCTGTGCCACTCAGCTTGGCCAGTTTATGTGCTTATTGCTTATGCTGCTAGTCACTGGTAAAAAGAGGCCAGACCATGCTTTTTGTTTGTCACAGTACAACTGTTCTTACAGTTTAATATTACCCAAACTTATTGACTTAGTGCACAAATATATTACACTGTCAGCATGGAGCCTCCTCTGTAGTAAAGCAATTAAGATAAACTCAGTGAGGAGAGATTTCAGGGTCAACTAAAACCACTGCAAAAAGCAGTTCATAAAATAGTTATTTTCTTTTGGTGCTCCTGTCTACATTGTTTTTATTTGATGCATTCTGCCCTCAAATCAAACTATCAAAAATACTCCATGGCATAAAGGAACACAAATGCCAGCATAGTCAGATAACACTACTGATAATTTACTGGATGTAGCCAGACAAGTAGCTCTTAGATGACTGAGTTCATTGCTGAAGAATAAGTGGCTAGGGCGGTATCACGAAAAATTACAGATCTCTTTCAGATTCAATTTCTGGAAAGCACAGGAAAGTATTTGAAACAATTTATAATAGGTGTTTCTGTGAGGAAAATATGTACCTCCAGCTGGTCAAATCAGTTGTTAGTTAGCTAGTGCCCTGCTTTCAACTGGGATAGAGTCGATTTTCTTCCTAGTATCTGGTATGGTGCTGTGTTTTGGATTTAAGATGAGAATAATCCTAATAACACACTGATATTTTAGTTATTGCTGAGCAGAGCTTACATTAAATCATGAACTTTTTGGTTTCTCCTACTGCCCTGCTAGTGAGGAAGCTGGAAGTACACAACCAGGAGTGCTGACCCAAACTGGCCAAAGGGATATTCCATACCATATGGCATCATGCTCAGAGATAAATCTGTGCGGATTTACCGGGGTGGGGGTCTGCTGTTGCTTGGAGACTGGCCGGGCATCATTCAGCTGGTGGTAAATAACTGCACTGTTTATTTATTTTTTGTCCCGTCCCGTCCCGTCCCGTCCCTTCCCTTCCCTTCCCTTCCCTTCCCTTCCCTCCCCTCCCCTCCCCTCCCCTTCCCTTCCCTTCCCTTCCCTTCCCTTCCCTTCCCTTCCCTTCCCTTCCCTTCCCTTCCCTTCCCTTCCCTTCCCTTCCCTTCCCTTCCCTTCCCTTCCCTTCCCTTCCCTTCCCTTCCCTTCCCTTCCCTTCCCTTCCCTTCCCTTCCTTTTCCTTTCTTATTAAATTGTTCCTGTGTCAGCCCATGAGTTCTTGCATTTTTCATTTCAGTTCTCTCCCTCATCCCACTGTAGGGGGTGGGGGAAGAAAGTGAGCAAATGGCTGTGGGGTGTTTAGCTGCCCTGCAGTTAATCTACAACTGCTAGTTATTTTGACTGCTAATTTGACTGCTAGTCAATTAGTTAGGCCAACAAGCTAGTTCAGCTACTAGATTTATAGATTGCTAATAACTATTGTGATAATGTTTTCTAACAGTTTGAGTATATATGTGATCACCATCCTATAGCTCAGGCGGGATTGCCACAGCATACCTCAGCTAGAAGCCTGCAGCACTTAAGATATGCCTATAAAATAAAAATACCAAATTACTTAAAGGTTGTTTCTTTTGTCTGGAATTTTCTAGGGCTTGGATGGATGATGTTTCCTAAAATTTTTCTAAAGTTCTGAAGGGAAGACTGATGTTTCCTGTCTTTGGCCCAGCAGAACTTTCCACATGGAGGTCCTCTGTGTGGTTCGCAAAGATCACAACTCAGATCCGTGGAAAATAATTTTCTCCAGTAGCTAAAACCACTGCAAAACTTGGCAGCAATAAATACAGCAGTACAAGCACTTTCTCCTGACTTTAGTTAGTGCACCATGTGCACTAAACAGTAGTATGGCTGCTGTACCAACAACAGTGTAGAACATGCCTCCTGCCACACGGTTTTTCCTTGTGTAAAAAAAAAAAAAAAAAAGAGAGAGAGAGAGAGAAAGAGATAGAGAAAAGAAAACAACCAGCATACTAAAAACATTGTCCACAAGTTCAATGAAATAACAGAGGATAGAGGGCCATATGTTAGAGTGACAAATACAGTATAGTATCCTACATAAAACAGAATCAAATTTTATTTCATACCATAATAATTGTGTGATTCAAAAAGTTAAAAAAGTAATCAGGTTATAGAGTGTCTTATTTGTTTCCACTTTATATCGAAATCCATTATGTTAGACTAAAAGAAAATGTAAGGCCTTTCTTTACTCAAGTCAATGGCCAAGAAAATCATTATCAAACTCTGTTATAAAATAGATTTTCTGCTGTTGGGTATTGAAGCTTCTCAGGGTACCATGACTTCATTAAACTATTTGACCTTACTTATGTCTTATGAAGTACTTTATGAAATAATTGTAGACTTTAAAGATGCTTATCTTAGCAAATAACGGTTACAATTTCAACGGAGATGTTCAGATTTATCTTGCAGGAAATTATACACAGTGCAATACTTTAGTTTCACCTTTCAAGCTGTCAGAAAAAATACCATGTTAGAAAAATCTAAATATTACACTTGGCAAACATGCAAATTCCTTGCCTAGAAGATCCATTTATCATTATCTTTACTATACACACATTTTTATGCCAAATCCTGCATTTACATATGTTTGGATAGGTTTGTAATGGGTTAGGGTGCTATTCATTAGCAAGGGCAGTTGTAACAGAGGTAATGCAAAAAATGTTTGAAGACTGTTATACCTGTTTATTATTTAAAGATATGTTTCTCTGAAGATAATAAATAGAGAAAAGCTAAGACCCCATTTTCCTCTTTTCTTGTTATAATATTCTTATTCTGCTTCCATATTATCTCGCATCAGAAAAGTAATAGGCTATCATCCCTGAATGAATTTAGTTTCTCATTCAATTTAATCTCACTTCATATTTATTATTCTTATGTTGCTTCTCAACTACTAATCCCCCTAAAATAATTATTTCCAAGTTTTCTCCTATCTTTTTAGCTGGCCTAGTGTGTTACATGTTATCAAGAAGCCCATTTGTCTGGTGACATCTTAGCAGAGAAAGTCTTTCCCAGACCCGAGGCTCACTTACTTGCTTAATTGCCATCTTTCTGCCTCAGAACATCAGGATCAGAGCTGAGAATTCATATACCTCAATTCCTGTCCTCCAAGTCCTCTTCTCTAGTCTGCTTCAGACAGGTTTTGCAAATTGCAACCACTATATACCCCCTTTGCAGCTGTCTCTCAACTAGCAATCAATGTAAGAAACATAAGTACTTTCCAAAATTGTGCCCAGATAGGAAAAAGAAAAGAAGTAAAAGGTTCCCAAACAAATAATGATGCCTAATTATTTATTCATTTGCTTGCAATTTGCAGTGTTCTGTACATATTATATTTATTTTTAAAAGAGGACATCCAATTTGTTTTGCTGTATATAATTATGTCCATTTGGGAGCACCATCTGTGCTCCCCAAAGAGGGGCAGTAGAGATATCCGTAAATATCCAAGAATATCCAAAACACAGACAACCTGCAATGTAGGTGGAAAAAAGTGAAATTATTAGCAGAGGCAGGGAGCAGTCATTGCCAAGTCACATAAGCAATAGAAAAAAAAAGACTTATCGAACGGTTTAAAAGCAGACTGCCAAGAGTTTGTTGCAACACAGAGATAAAAGTCACTTTACCAGTATCACGCTGGAAAGAAAGGACTTGTCCTACAAAGTAATAGGTGGCACATAATGAAAACTTTTTTTCTTTTTAAGCCTAACAGTGGCTTTTCTTTTTCAGCTTCTCTTTGTTAACATGGTTCAACTGGGACTCCTGTGTTAAAAAAGGGCCTGCCTCTAATCACAATGTGGTAATTCATTTCTTTTCATTATGATTCCCTTTTTTTCCACAGCTTATTGGGGAAGATTCTGACTTAAAATGAGATGCAGGTCTGGTCTTTTATGGCTGTCTTTTACTAGAAACTGCTTAGATGTCAGAGGTTAATAACAGGACCTTGAAAAAAAATATGCTCAACTCTCTTCTGGCATGCTACTGAATGGCAAAATATACTGTATTGAACATATGGGAGAGGCACTTTGTAGAAAAAACATTCCTTGTATTTCTCATTCATGTGAGTTAGCAAGTCAAGTTGCATACTTAAGGAATTATAGCACTTTTCATGTAAAAGAAAGCAGTAAATGACCTATCTGCCCCTTGTTATTTGATACCTTTCATAGATTTTCAAGACAAGGAAAGAAGGTGCTGAAGTCCTCGTTAGCAAAATCTCTCCTGCCTTCAAATATCATTTACGCAGAGTAGTAGCTTGCTTTTCTTTGAAAGCAAAACAAAATGGAAAGTGCTGGTTCTTGTAGGACAACTCGTGGGGGAATAAAAAAAAAGTGAAATATAATGATAATACTTAGAAAATACAAGAGCTTGCAAGAAGCACCTGAAGTGTCTCAAGCATCTTTTAGATAACACTTCCAAATGAAGAAGCCCTAAGTTGAAATCTTAACCCTAAATCAAGTCAGAGAAAATTATTATCCCTAACTTCAACTAGATCAGCATTTCACTCCACATGAGAAGATGAGATCAAACAACTATGTTCCATCTAGTTTAGACTGCACAGCGTCTGCAAACTTGTATGAAAACAAATAACTTACTAAAAATAAACTTTTCTTACAGTTGCAGTAACAATTACTGATGAAGAAGGCCACTTCAGACACTCTTTCTTGAAAGAAATAATGGGTAGGGTTCAACTCACCAATAAAGAAAGAAAATTCCAGTGTATTTTCAAAGTCTAAGAAACAATATTTCTAAATTTCGCAATACTTAAAGTATTGTTACAATACGCTATTGATATCTAAATATAAGCATATCTGACAAAGGAAAAGACTACTTCCTATTGGTGATTTGTTGTGAGTATCTATTACAAATACTAAAATAAGCATCTCACTGTTTTATTTCTTTATTAGAAGATGACCGAATTACAAAATCAAGGGATCTCTTCAAATGATCTAGTCCAACACTGCTGCTTAAGCAGGGTCAGCTACAGCAGGTTGTCCAGGACTGTGTCCACTAGGGTTTTGAATATCTCCATGAAGCAAGACGCCACCACCTCTCTTGACAATCTGTCCCAGTGTCTGACCACCCTCCCAGTAAAAATGTGTTCTTTTGTATTCAGATGGATTTTCATGTGTTTTAATATGTGCCAATTGCCTTCTGTCCTGTCACTAGGCACTACTAAGACTCTGACTCCCTTATTTTCATTCCCTCATATCAGGTACTGATGCACACCGATCAGATCCCCTCAGTCCTGTTCTCCAGGCCAAACAACCTCAACCCTCTCAGCCTCTCCTCATACAAAGGATGCTCCGGTCCCGTAATCATCTTTGTGACCCTTCACTGGACTCAGTTCAGCATGTCCATGTCTTTCTTGTACTGGGGAGCCCAGAACTGTACTCAGCTCTCCAAGTGTGGCCTCACCAGTGAGGGGAAGGATCACCTGCCTCGACCTGCTGGCAACACTCATCCAACACCTGCAAGACCTTCTTTGCCAAGCTGCCAATGTTATGGGAGAGAGTGCTTTACTACACTTGTAGTAAAGGCTTTACTATAGTTGAGGTAAATGACATCCACTGTTCTCCCCTCATCCACCAAGCTTGTCACATTGTTGTAGAAGGTTGCCAGGTTGGTAAAGCATGACTTCTCCTTTGTTAATACATGCTTAGTACTCCCAAACACCTTCTTGCCCTTCATGTATCTGGAAATAGTTCCATGGAGGAATTCCTCCATCACCTTTACAGAAATTGAGGTGAGGAACTAACTAAATTTGAGAAAAGGAGATTTAAGTTAAAAATCATAAAAATCTATTTAAAAGTGAGGACAGTGAAGCATTAGAACAGGTTGTTTAGCAAAGCTGTGCAAGTTTTTAGAGGAAATTTTTGATAACTGTCCCTTAAGAACGACAGAATTATAGTGAATAGTGTTTCCTTTTAATATTCATTTCCTCACTACTGAGGAAGAAAAAAATTGTACAACACACTATTTTTATTTCAGTAGCCTGTACAGGCTACAATCGAGGATTAAACTCTTTTTATTCTACTTAGTTTGCATGTGCAAAACAAAAAGATCATTTTTACTCCCTAGTATTTTAGTCCATCAGACTTCTCTGACAAATAATGCGTTATAAGTTAAGAAATGGATGGGCTTTTTCTTTGGGTTATTTTTAATGCACTGTTATGTAAGTTAGTTCCAAGCATATTATTAATCAATCACAAAGAAGATTTAGAAAGTGCTTTTAGCTCTGATTACAATAGGTAAACAAAGAAATAATACCTATAAAATGCATAACGTTTCATATATAAGCTCTTTACATCTTTTTATTCTTTCAGTATCAACTGAAGAATAGCTCCCTTCAGACCCCACAAAGAAAAACAAATATGGGTGATCTCTCATTTGTCTCTCTTTTCCTCCCCTATCTTTCCGATGATGCTTAGGCAAACAATTGTTCCAGGCACCTGTTGCTTTTAATCACAATTCAACACAAGAAGTCTACAGAATCTCAAGGTTTGTTTTTAGAAAGTAGCAACTGAAATGTATCAGCGCTAACATTATACTGATTATACTGATTATACTGTTCGTTTTATCTCCCTCCTTGTGCCCCATTGTTTCTATTTTGCATGATATTCTGCAAGACTGATTATAAGTTATCATATTTCATTTTATAAATTTGTGCTAGTTAAATGAAGATTTTCTTTTTTTAAGCATGTACTAAAACACCCCTTAAAAAGGACTAATCCACATACATATCATGGTGCTGTTTGGCTGTGCTTAACAAGTAATCTGCTCTACAGTATACCTTCAAGATACACCAGAATTCAATCACCTCTGCAGGTCTTATACTACAAGATCATTTAAAGCAATGCCCTTGAACCAAGAGTAGAGGCTGAAAGGTGCATACAGCTGAGAAACTTACTTGAATTTACTTTTTTTTTTTTAACTTTCCACAGCATACCTGACCCTCTGATGACTCCTGTGGGTAAAATGCTTTTGAAAAGGGTTTCTTCCCTAGCACAATGGGAAGCATAATTTCTCATGATCTTCTAGTTATTTGTATGAAAATTGCAAAGAATTATGAAATGTACTGAATGGTTTTTAATTAAGGGATGTGATTATTCCCCAAGATGTGCTTGTGTTATCCCCAGTGACTTCCTGAAAGCCCTGCATCAAAGCTGCCAATCAACCCCCATATCCTCTGCATCATACTATATCATTACACAGGACTAACAATCTTTACAATAGAAAATCAGTAACCATAAAATGATCTTCAAATCATCATCTTTGCTATGAATTGTATTTTGATTAAGCTCCTGGCTCACATTAGCTGATTTTTAAGACATGGGAGGAAAGTGAGTCATACAGTATCTCTTAAGTCTGGGGCCAAGACTAAGCAATATTTGTAGATGACGTACAACAGACACCAGAGAAAGGCATTTTTTCCCAAAGAAGGACACTCTATTCCTAGAAAAATCAAGTCATCTGCATATTTCTAAATAAGCACTAACTGTCAGGGTACCTGTTGACAATATTGCTTTATGAGAGTAAACAAAAAATCATACCTGACTTTTGCATTTGTTTTAGTAAAAAAAAAAAAAAAAAAGTGGACAAAATCTGTGCTCCCAATTGGCATTTTGCTACCAGCTTCCACACTCATCTATGCAATTGTCTATACTTTCCAATATCCTACATATTTTTATCCTCCTGAGCTGACCTGCAGTGCCACCAAGGGTCACCTTAACACCTATTTATTTAGGAGATCCTACAAGAATCTAGCCAATTAAATTCTAGTTTTGATTCCACTATTGGTAATACAAATACTATAATAACAGTAAGATAAGACAGTCATTAATGGTGTACAACTACCTCTCCCTTCCAACTCTATATTGAATCATGCTTGAGAAGTTTGTAAGCCCTCGTGATAAGCAATATCTCTTTTCATCTATTTTGTGAAACATTTTCATCCAATTAGGGGCTACATGAAATAAATTATTATTGTTATTATTATATAGGCACTGACCAATGGAGAGTCATGCTCTGTCAACAATCTAATGTCAAAAATTGTTAGTGACTGTAATAATGAAAACTGCAGTGCTTGACCATTTGCCAGCTCAGTGAGGTTTCCTTTTCTCTTCGTGATAAATCAGCTGCCAAGTCTGCCTATGGTCTCAAGTGCAACAATAACTGCATGCCGTTCATCCCTCTCTCATCATGTAAAACAGTAAGATCTTTGAATTAATTAGATGCCTTCATGATGCAGATGGTTTTAACTGCATAATTACGGAAATTACTGCACTCACTTGGCGACCTTCCAGACACTAATGCTTGGCTATATAATGCAAACAGATATTCTTGTGAACTACCGGGTCACCTTCTTGATGTATCCTGGTCTGCATGATCCTGTTTTGCTTCTCGCCATTCTAACAACATTCCAAGATGAGACCCTCAATGCGGGAAAAGTATGCTGTTGGTAGAAGAGCTCTTCAAGTGCAGTTTGTGTGGCTGAAAGAGCAATGGGGATTCTATTTTGGTAACTGCACCAAACATTTTCTGCATCTCAATTACATCCACACTAATATACAGAAGGAAACTATGCTGTTTTATAGAACAGCAATGTAATAAAAATGCTAGTGTGCTTCCCATTCTAGGTTTATGAGCTCAAACTAACCAGGATGGAAGGCAGGAATACTTTAAACACAAATACATCTTTTTTATTTTATTTTATTTTTTATGAGGAAAATCTGTGCTTCATAGTGCTTCCACTATTGGAAGTGCTCATTTCATAGTCTAACTCAACATATTCCCTCCATTCTCTTGTGACTCCTTTGGTGCCAGCACCTTTCAAATTGCAGACTGATTTGGCAGCATATACATTTCTCTGTAGCCTTTTGTCATCCCAGCTGCACTACTGCTATAAGGCCATGCAGTACATTTCAGTGCTTTAAGATACTGCACACCTTCAACTTACTTTGAGCCAGTATTTCTGTTCAATATATGAGTACAAATTGAAATTTGTTATAAACTTTTACTGGGAAATGAGACAAATAATTTATCTCACCCAACAATCCTTCAGACAAAAAAAAAAAAAAAAAAAGTACATTTGTTACTGTTTATTCAACTGCAGATTAATCATGTACCCAGTGGTCAAAAAGAAAATGTAGTTGTCTTTGTATGACAGTTACATCTCAGCGTGAAATGTATTAGTGCTTCATTTATTCCTAAAAAAAAAATAATAATGTAAAAAAAAAGATAGTAAAAAGTTGGAATTGCAAATAGTACATTGTTTGATACTAGTACATTTTCATCACTGATGTTCCACAGCAACAACAATAACAACAAAACATAGTACTACTCATTTTAATATTCACATATACAGGCAGCAGTTAAGCACACAGATCTCTGAACCTCACTTTTAAACCCTGGTGGTAGTTTAACTCTGCAGTAGCTATGTGATCTTTGCTGGTTTCCTTACAAGATTAAAAGGAATTATTTTATTCTGCAGAGCTATCCTGACCACAAAACAAAATCACTAAGCGGTTTTATCTTGAGAAAGTTAATGGGCACTCTAAATTGGGGCCTTTTAAAATGGTAAGACTACAGCCTTTCTGGATGTACAGTTAGGGAAATGTGCATTTGCATTTTATATGTGTATTACCTTGTGTGGCAATGAGAACAGTTCTTATTTCTTCTGAAAGTTTGCATGCATTAATGCATGACTAGCAACTGAAATGCTGGATCACTCTTAGAAATGGGATGAAATACTATTCAGATTATTTATTTTCTCAATTAATACTAAATCAATTAATGCTTAGATGGTATTGGAACACTCTGAATCCAAATTGATGTTTTTAAAGCATAGCTGCGGACTGTGTGCCTTTTTTTTCTTTTTTTTTTAACACTCCCTTGCTTTGGTTCTTTTTCTTGCCAACCCCACCTATCTCAGGTATGTTTAAAGCATATGCCACCCTATCACCAAAGCAACTCAGTCTTTGTATCATCTTCCTTTGAAGAACTATTTCTTCTGTTGTAACTGCTGATAAATAAATAAACCAGTGCATATGACTACCTAGGCTGAATTACATTTTCTGCCAGAAGATGAAAACATCATTGTCTCATCACAGTTCATTTAATCTAAGAGGAAGCACAAATGAGGCTTCTAATTTCTGAAGGAGATGAGACTCCAAATCAAATACATCCACAGATTGATAACTACTCCATGGAAAATCTTGAAAACAATATGTAAATTCTGTCTGTATCATTTTCTTTATCAGCAGAGAGAAAAAAAATGTTTTTTTTTCTCCTAAAATATGCGACTTTGCTTCTAACCAGAAATATATATATATATATATATAAAAGAGTTAAGCTTGCTAACTGACTATATCTTTTTATCTTTCCAGAAGAGGTCTTAGAACTTAATAAGGAATGAAAGAAAGAAAAAGCTCATCCAAATATATGCTAACATAACCTACATGCAACATATTGTCTGCATTCTTTGCTCTATGAATAACCTTCATACAAATCCAATATATACAACAGCACAGCTTGCCAAGCTTGGTAAACAAGGTATACAGCATTTTGACATCCTAGAATTATTAGCTACATAAATATTATTTCCCTGTGTAAGTAAAAGAAATTTCTACCTACGTATATTGCCTAGACATAAAAATATAAATGGAACTTTCTAAGGTGACTATAGTACTTTTCCTATGGCTGCAAGTTCTTATTTTTTTCTCGCTTATCCAGGTTATTAATTTCACAGCACAAATTTAAAAATATGTAAAGTCCACAGTTTTCCAAGGAAAAACACTGATTTTATACACTTGAGTAATACTTTTGAATCTAATATAACTTCTGTATATATATAATGGGTCATTTCTGAGAAGGTTGGAAGAAACCTCTAATAAATAAAACAGTGTAGTGAACCATTCAGTAAATCCAGGGATTAGTTTCATGACAGAGAAAGGATATGACCTTTATTAGGGCTTGCTTATATCTACAGCTTAAAGACTTACAGTCATCCATGGTTGTTTTAAAATTGCCTTTCCAAACATGTACCAAGCAACAGTAGGGCTATCCAAAACCAAAATCTGACTGAAACATTATAGTATCTCTCCTGCTGTTGAAAAATGGAGTGAAAAAAGGACCCACACTATGCCACTCTTTGTGGCACAAAAGCAAAGCTGTCTTTTGCTTCTGCCCAGAGACTGATGAAACCAAACAAGGAGCTTTGGAGTGTGAGCAATGACAAGAAGGAAAGAAAAGTTTTTGGTCTCTCTGTGTCCAGAGGGATCCAATTTTATCAGATGCTTACTGAGCATGACCAGCATTAAAAACAGAATCACAGAATCGTCTAGGCTGAAAGAGACCTCCAAGATCACCTAGTCCAACCTCTGACCTAACACTAACAAGTCCTTCACTAAACCATATCACCAAGCTCAACATCTAAACCTCTTTTAAAGACCTCCAGGAACGATGGCTCAACCACTTCCCTGGGCAGCCCACTCCAATGCCCAACAACCCTTTCAGTAAAGAAGTTCTTCCTAATATCCAACCTAAACCTCCCCTGGTGCAACTTTAGCCCATTCCCCCTCATCCTATCACCAGGCACATGGGAAAATAGACCAATCCCCACCTCGCTACAGCCTCCTCTAAGGTACCTATAGAGATCGATAATGTTGCCCCTGAGCCTCCTCTTCTCCAGGCTGAACAAGCCCAGCTCCCTCAGCCGCTCCTCATAAGACTTGTTCTCCAAACCCCTCACCAGCTTCGTTGCCCTTCTCTGAACTCTCTCGAGCACCTCCATGTCCTTCTTGTAGTGAGGGGCCCAAAACTGAACACAGTACTCGAGGTGTGGCCTCACCAGAGCCGAGTACAGGGCGACAATCACTTCCCTAGACCTGCTGGCCACGCTGCTTCTTATACAAGCCAGGATGCCGTTGGCCTTCTTGGCCACCTGAGCACACTGCTGGCTCATATTCAGCCGACTATCAACCAATACTCCCAGGTCCTTCTCGGCCAGGCAGCTTTCCAACCACTCATCTCCCAGCCTGTAGCTCTGCTTTGGGGTTGTTGTGCCCCAGGTGCAGGACCCGGCACTTGGCCTTGTTGAACTTCATACAGTTGGCCTCAGCCCATCGGTCCAGCCTATCCAGATCCTCCTGCAGAGCCTTCCTTCCCTCGAGCAGATCGACACACGCACCTAACTTGGTGTCATCTGCAAACTTACTGAGGGTGCACTCGATCCCCTCATCCAGATCATCAATAAAGATATTAAAGAGGACTGGCCCCAGTAGTGAGCCCTGGGGGACTCCACTAGTGACCGGCCTCCAACTGGATTTAACTCCATTCACCACAATTATTTGGGCCCGGCTATCCAGCCAGTTTTTAACCCAACAAAGCGTACGCCAGTCCAAGCCACGAGCAGCCAGTTTCTTCAGGAGAATATTGTGGGAAACGGTGTCAAAAGCCTTACTGAAGTCAAGGTAGATCACATCCACAGCCTTTCCCTCATCCACTAAGCACGTCACTTTGTCATAGAAGGAGATCAGGTTAGTCAAGCAGGATCTGCCTTTCATAAACCCATGCTGACTGGGCCTGATCGCCTGGTTGCCCTTCAAGTGCCGCGTGATAACACTCAAGATAATCTGCTCCATGAGCTTCCCTAGCACTGAGGTCAAACTAACAGGCCTATAGTTCCCTGGGTCTACCCTCCGGCCCTTCATGTAGATGGGCGTCACATTGGCTAGCCGCCAGTTGACTGGGACCTCCCCTGACAGCCAGGACTGCTGATAAATGATGGAAAGCAGCTTGGCCAGCTCCTCCACCAGTTCTCTCAGTACCCTTGAGTGGATCCCATCCGGCCCCATCGACTTGCGTACATCCAAGTGCTGTAGCAGGTCACCAAACATTTCCTTGTGGATAGTGAGGGCCACATTCTGCTCCCCATCCCCTTCCACCAGCTCAGGGTACTGGGTATCCAGAGAACAACTGGTTTTGCTGCTAAAGACTGAGGCAAAGAAGGCATTAAGCACCTCAGCCTTTTCCTCGTCTTTTGTAACTAAGTTTCCCCCCACATCCAGTAAAGGATGGAGATTCTCCTTAGTCCTCCTTTTTGTGTTGATGTATTTGTAAAAACTTTTTTTGTTATCTTTAACGGCAGTAGCCAGATTGAGCTCCAGATGAGCTTTGGCCTTTCTAATTTTGTCCCTGCACAGCCTTGCAACATCCTTATAGTCCTCTTGAGTAGCCCGCCCTCTTTTCCAAAGATTATAAACCCTCTTTTTTCTCCTAAGCTCAAGCCACAACTCTCTGTTCAGCCAGGCCGGTCTCCTTCTGCGCCGGCTCGTCTTTGGGCACGTGGGGACAGACCGCTCCTGAGCCGTTAAGATTTCCTTCTTGAAGAGTGCCCAGCCTTCCTGGACTCCTCTGCCCTTCAGAACCACCTCCCAAGGGACTCGGCCAACCAGTGTCCTGAACAGCTCAAAGTCAGCCCTCCGGAAGTCCAATACAGAAGTTTTACTGATCCCCTTCCTGACTTTGCCAAGAATAGAGAACTCTACCATTTCGTGGTCACTCTGCCCAAGACAGCTCCCGACCACATCTCCCACCAGTCCTTCTCTGTTTGTGAACAGAAGGTCTAGCAAGGCACCTCCCCTGGTAGGCTCACTAACCAGCTGCGTCAGGAAGCTATCTTCCACGCTCTCCAGAAACCTCCTAGACTGCTTTCTCTGGGCTGTGTTCTGCTTCCAGGATACGTCTGGGAAGTTGAAGTCCCCCACGAGAACAAGCGCTGACAGTTTCACAACTTCTGCCAGCTGCCTGTAGAACTCCTCATCCGTCTCCTCATCCTGGTTCGGTGGTCTATAACAGACCCCCACCAGGATGCCTGCCTTGTTGGCCTTCCCGCTGATCCTAACCCACAGGGACTCAACCTCATCATTTCCAGCCTCAAGTTTCACAACACCAAAACACTCTCTAATATAAAGAGCCACACCACCACCCCTTCTGTGCTGCCTGTCCCTTCTGAAGAGCCTATAGCCAGACATTGCAGCACTCCAGTCATGAGAGTGGTCCCACCACGTTTCCGTGATGGCAACCAAGTCATAGCCTGCCTGCTCCACGATGGCTTCCAGCTCCTCTTGTTTGTTACCCATGCTGCGAAGCATGCTACAAAGCATCAGGATTAGAGTATTGAATTCACATGTCCAGTATCAAGAAGAAAAGAATTGAAAGTATTAAAAGTATGAGAAGGAGAGATGTACATTCCATGGTCAAGGTAGTATTCTCTCTATTCCTGCTCTGTAGGAGTGCTTTGCTATCTGAAAATATAACTCAGCATTAAATTTCAATATTAGATTAGATTTCACAGAATTTTAGAAATTAAATACCTCATTGTGTTGTCACTAAATGAACTGTGAGGGAACAAAAAGATTTCCAGCTGCTGGCTTCTCACCTGATTGCTGCTCCCAAGGGCATCTGTTTTTCATACATACACTGACAATTCAGTGTCTTCCAAATATTCTAGGACAAAAGGTGAATATACTAAGGATATGAATGAGTGCAGAATTGTAAGCGAGAAAGAGAGACTCATGATTTTGACACAGATAGGACTCCTTGGAATAAAAGAAAAGGCTACAAGCACAGGGTACTCCTTTTGTATTTGCTCTGAAGCCAGAACATGCTATTACAGCTATTATGTCCATAAATAAAGAATAAGTGAGAAAACAGAGGATATAATGGAAGAGAAAATTATGAAAGCTGCAAGAAAGGTAAGAACATACACTGCAGACAGGCTGGTGAAAGGTACACCTTAATCTAACATAGAAAAATAAACAAGTATAAGACAAAGAAGGAAAAATAAATGTAAGACATTAAAAATTCAAAATAATTGTGGTAATATTGGTAATCAAACAGCGTTGCTACGTGTAACCAGTTAACAATACTACCACAGGCATATTAACCTCCCTTGTCTCACCTAAGTTTCAACTGACATAATTATCTTATTTCATTACTATGCAGATAATACAATGATGACTAATTATATACTTTGAATTTTTTTTTTTTTTTTACATCTTAGCCAGTGGATTTGGTCTGTTCAGCAACAATGTTCAAACATAACAGATCTGATTTTTTTTCTCTGATTAAATGAATATATTTGTTCTTCCTGCCAAATAAATGACCAAATGAAATTTCAGATTTACTTCTCTATTCTTAAGCTATTTAATTTTCAAATAAACTTTCTTATTTCTAGTAGTAGTTCATCCACATGATAAAGAGCAAGTAAAAATTAAAGTTATGTCCTCTACAAAATACAAATGAAAAGCATCCTAACGGTATCTATAGTATCTTTTCTTTTGAAAGAGAGAAGGAAAAAAAAAATATTTTCTTAAGGGAAGAAATAAAGGGTAAAGAAAGCAAGCAAGAAACAAATTGCAACCTAAAAAAATGTTGTGAGCCAGTGACTCAATGATATGGATATCAAGTGTTCAAGTTTCAGTCTCCAGTCTATTCATACGCAAACTCATTTATTATGAAAGCATGACATTCTTGAACCATTCACAATATATTCCCTGTTAATGAAATTATTATTCAGACACTTGCAGGAAAGAATATTAGAAATGTGCATTACTGCAAATGTATTTCCCATCTGAGCACTCAGCATAAAGGAAACATCATGCAACAATTCTGCCTTCCCATTTTTTTAAGACTTCAAGGAGAACCACAGGAGGTCTTGAATTTACTTGTTTATTTCGTTTATATCGACACTGTGAGACACTCACCTTTCACCCACATCCAAGGTGAAATCAATGAGAGTTTTGCATTGATTTCAGTGCAACCACAATTCTGGTTGCTGTTTCTACTCTGTCTCTCTCGGGGCTTAGAGAGGTTCTTAAAAAAAATCAGTCAAACTGCACCGTGGGGATCCAACTCATTACAGTCACTTTTCATGAGGCAAAGGGAAAAAAATGTTTTTATTCTTTGGGGAAACCATGTCGTTCATCGAGGGGAACAATTTGTGTCGAGTCAATCTCAAGTACTCATCAACAAGCAAGCTTCTTGACAGGCTTCTAATGTAACAGGGGAAAACGAGCATGTATTTTTTAATTGATTTGTTTGCTAATCTCATTACGGCAACTATTCATACCCTATTTTCTCTTAAAAAAAAAAAAAGAGTAAATCACACACTGACCGTTAGTGCATGAAACATACAAAAACCCAATTTTACATTACTGTGACTGCATGTGAACACAAAAGGGCTGTGTAACAGACCAAGCTTCTACCCACACGCTTGTTGCTCCTGACGTGGTATGAAGGGGCACCACCCCAACGCATTGGCTTTCTGTAAGCACCATGATCTGAAGTCACCACACAGCAACATGCACTGTCCTTTGGTTCTCCCCCGGATGAAAACCGATGGTCGACCCTGGAAAGCACCTTAAATCATATATTTAGACTTCTGAGTTAAAAATGAAGGAGGGGAAAAAAAAAAAAAAGGTACTTTAAAACTTGAGGAGGTCTAATAAGCAGTCCCCTTTCCTTCCCCACATCACCAAGCGCAGCTAGCTGCCGACAGAAAAGTGGCGGCAGGTGTCACAACCAAAACCCTGCACTAGCAAAAGGGATTTACGACCCCAGCCCCTCAACACCCCTCCAGATCCCTCCACAACCTATACACCACTGCCGCTGACCCTGCGGGCCGCCCCGCGCCCACCCCGCCCTGAAGTTGCCGCAGCGGCCGCGCATGCTCTCCCGCCCGGGCATGCGCGCCGTGTCGGAGCGGTTGGGCGCTCGGCTTCCCTCTACGGCCGCCCCCGGGCCGGCCCTCCCGCCGCGGCCGGGTGAGTAGCGGCCGCGCTGCCGGCGCTGGCGGTGGGGCGGGGAGCTCGGGGCGGGGGAGCGGGGTCGGGGCGGGCTCGGTGGCAGCGGGCAGAGGACCGAGGGCCGAGGCCGAGGCCGGAGGCGGAGGGCGAAGCGCGAGCGCCCGTAAGCTGGCGGCTTGTTTCGGGGAGGGAGGGGAGCGGCCCCGGCGTTGGGGCTGAGCTGCACGAACGGGCTCGCTGCGGTCACGGGGCTCTGAGCGCCCTGTGAAGCCGGCCCGCAGGGAGCTGCAAGTGAGGAGCCAGGCTGCAGGTCGCTGTCTGTGCACGGTCCGTGGCTGCTCAAAGTTAGGTGTCTGTGGCTCGGGTCGGAAGGGACCTTACAGACCAGCCAGTTCCAGCCCCTGCCGTGGGCAGGGACACCTCCCACCAGACCAGGTTGCCCAAAGCCCTATCCAGCCTGGCCTTGAACGCCTCCAGGGATGGCGCATCCACAACCTCTCAGGGCAACCTCAGCCTCCCCGCAAAGCAAGAGAAGGCTGGCGGTGTGAAGTCCAGCACTATAATCTGTTAGCATAAAGTAATGCTGAAGGCTGCCTTAGCACGTTTAAAACAAAGAAAATACTGCAGGGTTGGTTTTTGTCCTTGTCTCTGCTTTCTCTTTGGAATTCAAAGCAGATTAGCGAAAGATAATAGCTGTTTTTTTAATGCTATAAAATGATCCAGGTCAGAATTGTCACATGTCAAATCCCTATTTTTAAGTTGGGTGGATGAAAAAGAAACCTTGCATTATTGGAAGTGCTTAAAATGTGTATATGTATTGTGTATACTAATATGTAAACTCAGTTATAAAATGCCATATAAAATGTCTTCTCATCTTTAATGGTTTTCAAGGGCTTTTTTATTAAACAACAACAACAAAAAGTCTTTTTTTCTAAAGACTTGTCCTATGCAAACACTATTGGATAAATTTCCCAGTCCCTTTAATGCTAGAAACACTTCTAACGCTCTTAAAAGGAAGATTGCACAGGCCAGCCCCTCTTGCTTTTAGTGTTTGTATTTCAGACCCAAATGTGCTATGTGAGTGTGGTTTGGACAGACTCCTCCCCTGAGATTTAGTTTACTAAATGTCACCTGCTCAGTCACTTGGGACCCTTAGTAATGTTTCCAGGTGCATATTTGCACTGTAGTCTCAGAATGCAGGACAGGATCAAGGACAGCCTGTTAGCAGAACATCGAACTTTTTGAAGGCCTAAACTTCAGCTCTGTCTGGAGCTGATCTGTCACTTCAGAGTGTTCAGGTTCTTCTTCTAGCTGGGAAATTTTAGCAGAAGCTAAGCTAAGGAAACTTAGTTGAGAAGCTTTTGATACTTGCTGTGGGCCACCAGCCTCAAAGACTTTTGGATGACCTTACCTACCCCTTCCTCTCACTGAATCAAGAAAGTCAGATTTTCCAAACCTTCTATTGTTATGCTTTCATTTGTTACATTTAAGGAGTATCAGAACAAAGAAATCTGTAGTGTTTGCTGTTTCTTACTAAAATAGATACTGTTTTATCTGAAAATACTTCCCTTGCATTGCATGTTTCTCTGTTGGGATCAATAAAACTGGCAGGAGAAACAAATAAATATAGGCCTGGTTATATAAACTTGAGCTATCAAAGGACCAAAATGATCTAGGGAAATTAAACCCCTTCTTTTTTATGAGTAAGGAAACATACTTATTTTGGGAAAAATGATGGAGGGTAAGGGGGAAAGCTGAGTTACCATCTGTCACTCTACACCCTTTTTCTTCATAACAGGGCAAGGGACAAACAGTAAAAGTTAGAGCTGTCTTGCAGAATAGCTGGAGGCAAAAAGGCAGTGGTGAGTGAGGGAGAAGAAAGCACATTGCTGTCAAATGTGGGCTTGAATGGAAGAAGTTATCCTTGTGACAGGCTCATTGTTAAGCTTGGGGAACAGTTTAGAAAATGCTTTATTTTTTTTCATGGAAGTATTAATTCTTTCTAGGAGGTATAAGGTCTCCCCAGAGCCTTCTCTTCTGCAGGCTGAACAACCCCAACTCCCTCAGCCTTTCTTCATAGCAGAGGTGCTCCAGCCCTCTGGTCATCCTCATGGCCCTCTCTGTCCTTGTGGTGGGGGCCCCAGAACTGAACGCAGTGCTCCAGGTAGGGTCTCACGAGAGCAGAGCAGAGGGGGCACAAGAAGAATGTGGACCTGTTAGAGCAGGTCCAGAGGAGGGCTATGAAGATGATCAGAGGGCTGAAACACCTCTCCTATGTATGAAGAAAGGCTGAAGGAGTTATGTCTGTTCAGCCAGGAGAAGAGAAGGCTCTGTGGAGACCTCATTGCAGCTTTTCAATACCTAAAGGGGGCTTATGAAAAAGATACAGAGCAACTTTTAGCTCGGGCAGACAGTGACGGGACAAGGGGGATTGGTTTAAACTAAAAGACGGGAGATTTAGATTAGATTCTAGGAGGAAATCCTTCCCTCAGAGGGTGGTGAGGCACTGGCACAGGTTGCCCAGAGAAGCTGTGGATGCCCCATCCCTGGAGGTGTTCAAGGCCAGGCTGGATGGGGCTTTGGGCAACCTGGTCTGGTGGGAGGTGTCCCTGCCCATGGCAGGGGGGTTGGAATGAGATGTTCTTTAAGATCCATTCCAACCCAAGTTCCCTGAAGATTCTGACTTTTTCAGAGACCTTTCAGAGGAAAATTAGCCAAAGGATTTTATGCCATACTTTCCAAAGTACAGAGTGAATGAATGATTAGTGTGTATGTGTATACATATATTTGAAGTTAATTTTGAAAAGATGTATTATAATGCATAGAGGGAGGAAAACAATTCTAATTTTACAGTAACAAATGCTGAGCTCATTTTTATAACACAGGAACTAGATTTAGGGGTGGTAATAATTCTATAGTCAGATTGTTTATTAGCTGCCAGCTGAGTTGATAGAATGCAAAAGTTTTGGGAAAGGAATAGAGAGCCAATTAAAAAAAATGTTTTATCCAGGATGCATGTTGAGTGCTGAACCATATTAAAATTTGTTCCCTTACAAGGGAAGGATGTAATGTAAGTGGACCTCAAATGGTATAGAAAGAAGAGGAAAAAAACAAAACCAGGCAAACAAAAAAAGAGTGCTTAAATATATCCAGTTATAGAAATGCATTTTAAAGACTAGAATTTTTTCTAAAGGAAGACTGAGCTAACTTGATAGAAGTAGTTAAATTAGCAGTGATGTAGAAGATGAAAGTGAAAATGAATGTAACCAAATGCTTGCTCTCCTAGTTTGAGAACTAGGCACATCAAATTAAACTTGCAGGTGAGTTTCTAGACTGCAGGTGTTTTTTCATAGTGGGCAAAGAAATGACTTTCGGTTTAAGAAGTCTGTGATCCACAAATAGCTGAAGTTGCCTAAATATTTTGATAAAACATTGCCATGCATTGGACCTGTCCACAGGCAGAGACTGGTGATAGAAGCTAATTTACTTTTCCTTCTGATCTGTTATAGGCAGGGTTTTTCTGTTCTTTTAAAATGAATTCCTTAGTCAATAGAAAGAGCTTGAACTACTTTCATATATTTTCTGTTGTGCCAACATAGTTCAACAAACTTGGGTTGGAATCCAAAAATTTACAAGGCCAACTAGTTAACAAGGCATCTTACCAGTCATAGCAACTGCATATGAGATCTTAACCTGCATAAAGCTGACGTTATTCAGGCATACTTTTCCCTGCTGAGGAATTGCCTTTGGATCCAACAGTCCAAGGCAAGGTACTTCATACGTATATAAAAATGGCCTGTGTTTACATCAGTAAATTGAAGTCTGTTCTAAAATTTGGATGTTGATAACAGAGCATAGCTGTGATTTTGTATGTCTTTTGATCAGAAATGTATTCTAAGCCTCCGTTTCGGAGGCCAAACAACATCAGTTAGCTGCTTCACATGGCATATATGCTCAGTCTGTTTCCCTGATATTACTGTTCTGCTGTGGCACTAGTGTGGATGAGCATAATTTGCATATCACTGTCTCTGAAGAATGACATAGTGCAAACACTGCCAACCTGTAGCTCTTGAATGCAGCTGCTACAGTACAGGTGTCTATGCCAGGGCTGAACTATGTCATCGAGACTATGTTGGCATGCAAAACACAAGCCGTTAGAATAGGTATCACGTACTTGTTTTAGAAATATTGCACTTGAATGTTGAGCCTCTGTATAAGTACATGAGAGGTTCATAATATGCTATGGTAGACCAGAGTCTGTCCTGATGCTAGTAAAATTTTTATCTGTGTAATCACAAGCTTCCAATGGAAGTACAATTAGTATGTATGGTGCTCACTTTTTAATATATTTTAATTATAAATATTTCATTGGAAAAATGTTTAAATAACAATGTGGAGCACTAAGATCAATTCCTGACGTTTCAGAAAAAAATACTTTATGAGAGTGAAAAAATGCTCAGGAAAAATTTGAGAGCTGTTCTTTGCTTGACAAGCAAAGAACAGAAAATAATAGTTTCTTCAACAGATAATAGGAGAGCCCTAATGAAAAGCTTTAAAACATTCTAATGATAGACCATAATCCCTAGTGTCATGAAATCTCTTTACAGAAGAGATAAAATAATAATTGCAAGAGTAATTTATAATTGGCAAACCTGTATTTTGTTTTCTGAACATCAATAGCGTGTGGTTAAAATGAAGAAAATTGGAATGCATTAATATATTTAACCAGGTAAATGACATTGTTCCCTTTGAAGGAGGAGGGAGGAACAAAAAAACAAAAATGCACCCTCATCCTGTAGAAAACTTTGTCTGATCCCAAGCTTGAGTTAAATTCCTGAGAGTTGGGCATGATAAACTAGAAAGAAGGCTGAGAAGGCCAGAAAAAAAACATAGTATAATTAGTCTGAATGTCTTTTAATTTCTCACTAGAAGAAAATTGTTGAGGATTCTAAATAAGGGCTGTGGCAGAATTCTAAGATCTTGGGGTGGACTGTGAGCTGTATAAAAAGAGCTCTGTAATTTGATGTAAAGTGATGTGAAATCCATTAAATGAAGAGTCTTAAATAAAGTGAAGTACTATAAGAATATATGCTGTAAAATCATTTTCCCTGACAGTAACCAAGGGTATGGTTTCACAGTCCAGTTGTTGAAAATGAGCTACTTCATTTTCCTTTTCTTCCCTTCCTCCATCTGTGCTGTTAACTCATTTGTTGGCATTAATGCTGTTATACTTAACTCAGTCAGCTCTCCAAGTAAGAGGTTTTGTTGTCTATTTTTGAGATGTTAACAGGATTTTGCTCTTTGAGCATACGAGTACTATGCATACCAGATGAATACCAGGGGTTACAAAAGGCAGGCAACAGGATGAATGGAATAAGGTTCAAGTGGAAACAGAATTTCCCACTTCGGTAGTGTCACAGTGCTAATTTAACTCAAACTATGTTGTTAAAAAACATATTCTAAAATTCCTTATCTAAGTTTATCACTGTCATAGCAATGACAAGTATGGTATTGTGACAATTAAAGCTATATGTCAATACATAGCAATTAAAGCACTTTAACAGTAGTCAAGAACATTGGTAGGAAACTAAGGTGAGAGATACTTTATAAGTATGTAAAAATGACCTGTGTATACCTCCGTAATTTAAAGTTGGATTCTAAAATTTGGATGTCAGTGGCAGAAACACAAAATCACAGCTATGCTATGTCTAACAGCTGTTGAATCAGAAATTTATTTTAAGATTTTCAATTCTTATGCATTTTTCCCATTTTTATGCATTTTTTATGCATTATGCATTTTTCTTGTTCCACGAAATTCTGTGGTGACCTAACTTTCATTTCTTCTTTTCTTTTGCTTTGAGTTTAATGTTGAACAGGAAATAGAGTAATCAAGGAATAAAGTAATCAAGGTTTCATTATACAGTTTTTCTTATCCCTCCTTCCAGCGCTTAAATTTTACTGTGTGCTATTGCTTTGAACTTAGTCCTGGAATTGCACATGCAGCTGTGGTACTGTACTAACAGGCTGCCAGCAGATAACTTGTAGGCTTTCTGGTTGAGTGTATCTTTAATGCTATGCTGATTTATTTATTAGGTAAACCAGCAAATAAATGTGAATTTCAGATGTGAAAGTTGAAAAGCATTATAGTTCAAAGTATAATTGGGCAAAAATATTTAGGCAATGAGTTTCGTAACTAAACAAGAGGTGGTTGGTCCAGTAAGTGGTTAGTGGTAACAAACCCATATTCTGAACATAAACTGTGCTTCTGTCAATATCTCATTTTGTTCTTTATTCTTATTCTTTGACATCACTCTCTTTTCATGGCTTTTGCTTTTTTCTTGTAATTATTTTATTTCTGTCAGACTTGTCAAAATGTAATACTTCTTAAATAACATCACAAAGATTTCAATTTCATGGGATTTAGTTGGGTTAGGAAAACAGCAAAGTCCAAAAGTAAGACATTTAATAAAAACTGTGATTCCTCAGTGGTAGAACTTTAGTCACTGACATGTGTTGTCAAACCCAGAAGTGTTTTTGTTCCTTTCCACCCTTTTAATCCCTTGCGAAGACCTGTCATTTATGCAATGTATAAATGTCACATAATTGTCTCCGTATTCTGTTATATAGAAACTTTATAAATAAATTTATGCTATTAAATTAGGTAATAAGAAATCTGACTTTAAAATATTTGTCTTTTGATAGTTGCTGCCAAAATTCTTCTGTTTGGATTCTGAACTATGACATCATGGCAAGATTTCGCAGAAGAACATGCATCATTTTGTTGCTTTTTATTTTGTTTATTTGCTCCATAATGATGGCATTGAAGACTCTGAGACCTGACCGAGCTGGCTTTGGGGATCCATTTGGACTTGGTTTGTTGCCCGAGCTTCAACAACGGACAGAGATCTTAGACAATAGACAAAATTCACTGAATAGGGTTCATGGAGATGCTGTAACACAAATCAGCAATATGCATGCTGTTGTAGTCAATACTATGAAAGCGTCTGTGCCTCCTGTAAGCAAGTTGGAAGAGCTTTCTTCTCCTAATTATAACTTTCATATATTTTATTATAGTTGGTTTGGGAATCCACAGTTTGATGGCAAATATATTCACTGGAACCATCCGTTGTTGCCACACTGGGATCCCAAAATTGCAAACAATTATCCAAAGGGCAGGCATAATCCTCCTGAGGACATTGGTGCTAACTTTTATCCTGAACTTGGATCTTACAGTTCCAAAGACCCTTCTGTCATAGAAGCACACATGAAACAAATGCTTTCAGCTTCAATTGGTAATGAATGTTAATGTTTCAGAACATTATTCATTTATCCAGCCTTAAATATTTGAAGGAACACGATTGACCAGTTTTTCTTTTTTTTTTTTTCTGTGTAGTTCTGCAAATGTCTGAAGTTAGTAAATGTCTTTGTATTTCCAAGGTTTAACCTCTAATCTGAAACCTAGATCTGAAGCTGCTTCTGATGAGTGTAACAGCACAGAAACTAAGAACTGTATTTGTAATCCTTTAGGTGTGTGTGTTTCATGACTTACTGTTAAGCACTGGTGTATATATATAGAGAAAATATAGTATATGGTATATAGAGAGAATATAGAAATCATTGTTAGAATATATTGTCTGTGTATGTTATTTTTGGAAATTAATACTTAAGTTTTAATAACAGTAAATCATGTTGACATGGCAATGGAGCGATTTTTCCAAGTATTTGCTGCGTAAAAATCATATTAATTCATTCAAAAACAGGTAGGATTAGAGCTTTTATGTAACTTATATTTTATGTAGTTTATTCCTAGGTGTTCTCATTAGCTATAGAAGTGTCTCAAGTAAGAACTCAAGTAAGATAGTTTCAGTATAGCTAATAATGGTTAAAAAATACCTTTTTTTTTTCCATACCAAAAATACCTTTTTTTTCCAATATAAATTGACGTTCCCTTTCTTAAATAGGTGGAATATATAAATTGCAGTATTTAATACGTTTTAATTCATCGTTAGTGTGTTTTATGGCTCTTCTTATGTTTACCATCTTTAAAATAAGCAGTCATACAATTTAGTATTAAATTCTGAACAGCTTCTATAAATATAGTTGGAACAACAAGACCAGAGTTTATGGAATCATTCAGGGCACTAAATCACTTCCAAAGGAACCACTTTCATTCACCTAGATACTAAGGATCTAAGGATCGATGTAACTGCTATATTCCAATTAGTAGTGTTTACTTCTGTAATTTTTAATTATTATTATTATTATTTTTTTTTAGATCTAACCTGTATTTTGAACAAGAATTAATACAAAAGTAGGAGTTTTCTTACTATTTTAAGTAACAGGATAACTCTATTAACAACAGGAACACTAGCGACAGTGGAAAAGCTGCTGCAGAGAAATCTGTGTTAGTTGCCAGTAAGCACTTTTCTTGTCTTATTTAAATCAGAAAATAATTCATGGTAGTGTGATGAAACATAGCTTTAGAAGAATCTGTGACATCACTCATCCTCTTAATGCAAATGCCTGATAAAGCTGAACTGGTAGTAGGAAACATCCAAAAGATGAGGAAAAATGCTTTTCTAAGAAAGAAGTTTTTTTAGGACCTCAAGTTATATTTGCGTTTAATCTCAGCAATATGAATGAGTGGTACATGCTTCCTGTAACATACTGTTTGTGATATATTACTTGTGCTTGTCAAAAGTTATTTTTTTTTCTGTTGTCATTCTGAAGTACATTTGAAATTTTCTTCAGTCTAGATTTGACCATAATTTACTGCTTTTCTCAGGTCATTACTTCAAATCTTTTTTATGAGATTAATACTGTGTTATTTTTTGTGTATTCTGAGGTTGACTGTTTATAACTTCTTTTTGTATTTTAGCTGATTTCTAATACTAATCTAATGCATTTTATGCTATATCAAATAATTTTTCTTTTAGCCTTTTTTGAGAGGCTTTATCAAGCCTCTCAGAAGTGGTTCTTTCAGCCAATAATGTGTAATGATCAAAGGCACATAAGAGATTAGAGCAGCAGGAGCCACATGCAGTGCTGCCTTGTGTTATTGTTACATTTCACAATTTTTCCTTATTTAATTTCCTAGTTTCAAAATCTGTTGTATTCATCTGTTATTCCTCAGAATGCTTGGTGAAACTTATTTTTTGCACCACCCTGTTTTCTTGGTAGTTCCATTTTGAAGCCCTTCGTTTGTCTTGAATGACTATACTCTGGTTTAAAACATGTTACATTGCGCTTTTTGTGAGCAAATCAATCCCATTGTAGTCTCCTGAAGTGGTCCGTTGCTCTTATATTTTCTTTTCTGTGACGTAAATGAAAAAATTAAAAGAAAAAAAAAATCCGTCTTTTCAGGAAAAGAGCAATGTAAGTGTGAGTTAGGAGACAAAATTTTTCACAGAACCTGAAATTTTCTGTTTCCTAACAGTGTAGAAGGGGGTCTTGACAGATGTTGTATTCGAGATACCTTGAAGACTGTAACCTGATTGTGTTTTTGTTGTTCTGTTTGTCCTTAACATCATAATCATTTGAATTTTGTCCTTTCTTTTTGTGTTAAATAAAAGATAGGGTGATAAAAATGCAGTAAACTGATGCATTTTTCTTGTTCTAAAGCAGTCTGTCTCTTGGGGTAGTCTGTTATTTTTGATTCCCTTTTTGAAAAAATGTTGAGAGAATATATTGTGGGTAGTCGAACTAACCTCTGCTTTGTATAGTGAACTGAAATTTCAGGTTGTGACATTAGAAGATGGTTGTGTATTCCTTCTAATTATGTATTTTGAATAATTTGGGGTTTATTTGGAAATTGTTGGTTAGAAAACTTATAATATTAGTAAAGTGGAATGAATTTAGAGCATATCCCTATCTCTGTGACCTGATCTGTTTACTTACATCTTTATCTAGTGAAAAAGAACCACACTGAGTTATTGTTCCATATATTTAAAATAGTACTGTTAGGAAGATATTCCTACATCACTATCTCATATATTTCTTTCTGTCTTAACGTTCTTCCTGATATATTACATTATTTCCAGCTACACACCTAAGTGGTCTCACTTGTTTTTCTGACAGCATTTTATTTTAGAAGGAAAGGTTTTAGCCCCTCCTGAAGAGGTATGTCTTCCTTTGCTTTCATGGAGAGCATTAAGAAGACTTACAGCATATGGGCATTGTATTTATTGTCTTCTTTTTTGTCAGGCATAATAACTTGCTTAAATTTTTGAGAGTTATTCAAGCATGTTTTAGGTAATAAATTTAAAGACTAATTTCACCTAGTTGGAAGGGTGAATTACAGCACAGGGACTGTTTTTGGCTATAAGGAAGGTGGTGAGATTACAGTCACCGCTTCTAGTACGAAATGGCTGTTTTGTAATAGAGCATGAAGTATAATGCAGAAATACGTTGTGGAATAAATTTTAATAAAATAAGAATCTCTTTGATCACAGGCATAGGTCTCATCTCTGGAGTGTTCTGTAGCCGTATGTATCATGGTATCCTCTAGCTGTACTTAGGCATAGCTATAATGCCTTCAGAGTGTTCTCCACCTCCCCTCATCAACACCTAGAGATGTTTCATGCTCTGCAGAAAAGTGGAAGGCGATGGCAAGCTTGGGACACTGACCACAAATCTGTTCCCTTGACAGTTGCTCTTATGACTGGTTTCTTTTAAAATTGGGAAAGAGAAGTTAAAATATACCCTGAGAATACTGAGATTTCATAATTGATTAAAAAGTAATTTGAAATTTTCATTTATATTATATAGATTTTACATCAAACAATAATTACATCTCATGGCAAGCTATCTACGTGTTACATTTTCACATAATTTGAAAGTGGTGTTTTGTTTTTTCAGGTGTAATAGCAGTTTCATGGTACCCGCCAGGTATGGCTGATGAAAATGGAGAACCAACTGATGATTTGGTGCCTGTTATTTTGGATTATGCACACAAATACAATCTAAAGGTAAAGTCTTGTAAGACAGATAAAATAGGAGTACATAGGAAAGAAGTAAAAAAGTAAAAGTTTTCTACATTTGAACCATGATGTAGAGCAGGGAGATTTGTGATGTAATAGTATCTTCTGTGTCTCCTGTTATGTTGCACTTTTTTTTTTTTTGGGGGGGGGGGGGCAGGGAGGGAGGGAGGGAGGGGTTGTCCAGAAGTAGGTATGTAGCGTCCTTGCACTACACTAAATTTTGGCGAGACCTAAGCAATATTGCCTTATAACTAGAATAATACCATAATCTGTTTTTTTTTTGTTTGTTTGTTTTTCTATTTCGGTTTAGAGCTAACGCTTGAAGAATGCAAGATTTATTTTTGCTTTCCTTTTAAGAAATAGTTTTTTAAATCATGCAATATTTTTTGTTGTTGTTGTTTTTTAATGAGTCTTTGGAGATGAGGGTAGTATTACGTTTCAAAATATTATAGTGATCTATAAACTAGGTAACCGAGAAAGAAGAAAGGAGTAACCTAATTTTTCACATTACCATATAACTTGCTGGTACTCAAGGTCAGGTGCAAGTATTATCAATAACAAAGTAGAATTCAGAATTTCTGTTTTGTATGAATGTCTTTATTCTGAAAGGTATCAGTAAAACTTACCTTAGACAGTTGGGTCAGAAAGATGCTGCTCTGGCTTTAGGATACTCCAGGGTATGACAGGATAGAAAGGCTAAATTACCTGCCTCCTGAAATACCAAATCAGTTAAGGATGACATCTAATCTAAAATCAGTTTTTGATTTTGTTTATTATTAGAGTGACGCTTGTATTTTACCTTGAATGGTTGGGGAGGGGCAAGGGTGGGATGAAGAAACGAAACATATTTCCTTTTATTTTTGTCAAATAATAAGTTGACTTTTTGAATGATCTAAGTAGCTGTGTGCATGTCATCTCTGGAGTGTGTTGTCTGTATGGGGCGCTAAAGAAATGTTCATCTGTTCTGGTTTTAGGTAGTCAGATTTACAGAAAAAAAATCTGTCATTAGTATCAGCTGTAGATCCTTTGTAAAGCAGGAGGAATGTAGGAAGATTAAATCAGATACAGAAGTAAAATTACCAAACTCGCAAATGCTATGTGAATTTCGCTGTGATGTGATACAGCCTTTATATATATATATATATATATATATATATTACTATTAAAGAAGTTTTTTCCACAAAATTTTCAGATGATCTGTTGGAGCTTGTTTTCTAAATCTAAAAGAGCTAGCTGACGTTCAGGTCTCTCAAAAGAGCTAGGCAAAACTGAAATAAACTACCAAAGAAAATTGTAATATTATGGTAATAATTGGGATGTGGAAGGAGTTGCTATTATTGTTTGGAATAATTACTGGAATACAGATACTAAGTAAAGATACTACCAGGGAACCTATACTTTCATTATAATGTTTTCTCAACATCATTGCTCTAGTAAATGAGTATGGTTAAGTTTTGGGAATGTCAGTAGACCCAAAACAGCATGGAAAATAAATCTTTGTTTTATTGAAATAAGAAATAAACATCCGCTAAAAATGCAACTCTGATAAAATTGTCTTTTTGATTTGCCTGTTTTTGAGAGATAGAAATATGAAGTATGAAATTATAATGCTCTTTAACCTGTCCTATCGGTCCTTGTGATTTAGTGTAACATTCTATTTTTATATAGTTTGAACCTAATAGAGACATTGGCTCTACAATGAAATTTGCTACTATTGCAGACTAGTTGAACACTTTATTAAATGTATTCTACTCTAAACTTGCTTCTGAAAAACTAGTCGCTTTGATTGATGTAATATACTCCTCCCTTTAATTGTGTAGTTGAAAACGACAAGATTTTTATATTGACATGACTTCATGTGTATGTGAATTCCATAAACCCCAAGCTTGAATTCAGAGCAGTAGGAAGACATCATATTAGATCTAATTACAGGTGCTTATTGCTGTTGATAACTCCATACAATTTTAAATAAAAATTTTCATATCCCATATCTTAAAATCTAGTCTGACAGTGAAAACTCTTCTTGGAGAATTACTATCAATAGCAATGCATTCTTTGGAAAATAAAAATTAAAATATTTAATTGGTTAACCAGTTCTTTGACATTCAAATAAATAATCTTCAAGTTTTAGTTTCTGTTGTAGTTTTTAAATTTTCTGAAGCATGCTTACTACTCACTGTAGGCTAGGAAAAACAAAAGGAGTGTTTTGTGTTAATGAAAAATATTTATTACTGAACATTCTTGAATCTCAAGCTACTCATCTTTAAGAGTTCAATTAGGTTTGGACTATTCTGAAATTACTAACAAAAACTGTGATGCTCTGTAAGGAGGAAATATTTTTAATGCGACTGGTACTTGCTTCATATAACAGACAATGCCAAGTATTTAATAATATTTTAGGTTTCTGTTGCTTTACTGCATTTTCATTTTTCAGGTCACTTTTCATATTGAGCCCTACAAAGATAGAGATGACCGCAGTATGTACCACAATGTCAAATACATCATTGACAAGTGAGTGCTCTCAGAATGTTTCTTTTTAGTTTTGTTACATATTGATTTAGAGAACTTCAGTATGTTATCTACACCTTGAAAGAATATATTAAGAATGTGTATTGAGACTTAATAAAATTTTAAGACACTTGGTTCATATTTCCAGTAATACTGAAACTCATTCTGTTTTCTAAATACTGAAGTATGAACTACTTTAACAACTACTTTGTGTAGTTATTCAAATGTACATTGCTTTCAACATTCATGAAATCAATTAAAGTATTAAGTATATGATATATAAATCAGACATATGTTTTTATAGTGACAAATGAGTGGTGAGCTATAACGTATTGACCTGTAATGATTTTAATTCTGCTTGTCAAATTTTGTACAGCTACTGGTTGTTTTGTTCATCAGTGCTACCATCACTGTCTTGTTCCTTACCAAATTAAAGAATTGCCTTTCAGAGAAACGTAATACCTATAGTGCAGTTCTACACTAAATTATTGATTAGCAATAGTTTAAAGGATCTTTGGAGATTCATTATTCAATACTTCAGCAGGCACTGGATTGAAAATGGATATGGATTGCTACGTTTTGAAGCACCTGTACTGTCTTTAAAATGATTTTTAGAGATAAAAATCTTCAGGTTGTAAACCAGTGTTTTTCAAATGGCAAATCTTGTTTTAATGATACTTCTTTGCTTTATAGATATGGAGCCCATCCAGCCTTTTACAGGCATAAGACCAGCACAGGCAGATTTCTTCCCATGTTTTATGTTTATGATTCTTATGTAACAATTCCTGAAATATGGGCAAATCTGTTAACTGTATCTGGATCACAGACTATTCGAAATACCCCATATGATGCATTATTCATTGCTCTTCTTGTAGAAGAAAGACATAAGCATGATATTCACAGAAGTGGCTTTGATGGAATGTATACATACTTTGCCACCAATGGCTTCTCTTATGGCTCATCTCATCATAACTGGGCAAGTTTAAAAGCCTTTTGTGATAGTAACAACTTAATGTTTATTCCAAGCGTGGGACCAGGCTATATTGACACCAGTATTCGACCGTGGAACAACCACAACACCCGTAATCGTGTCAATGGAAAATACTATGAGACTGCCTTTAATGCAGCCCTTTTGGTGCGACCAGAAATTATTTCCATTACATCTTTTAATGAATGGCATGAAGGTACACAGATTGAAAAAGCTGTCCCCAAACGGACTGGACAGATAGTTTACCTTGATTATAAGCCCCATAAACCAAATGTTTACCTGGAGCTGACTCAGAAGTGGTCTGAGAAGTACAGAAAAGAAAAAGAGCAGTGGCTTATGTGAGCTATTGCTGCTGCAATTGTTTCTTAACATACTGAATGCAATGAGAAAGAAATGGAGAGCTGAAGAATCTGTTATAAAATGTCTTTATTATAAATATGTCCAAATTGTTATATCACATGAATGTATATGCACTACTACTGAATGTGAATTTCAAAGAGTAAAAAAATGATTACAACAATTGGCATCTCTAACATTGGATAGTGTAGTTCAAGAAAGCTTTTTTTTTAATAGTAATTTGCATGCTGAACTTCAAGAACGTCTGCATGGGATAACTACATGACTGAAGTAGAACAAAAATTTGGCAGTTATATTTACGTACTTATTCATGTAGTTGTATTCCTAATCAAAGTGATGCTTTAAGCTGAATTTTATCTTGGTAGATCCTTGCAGGATGCACGTCTGTAGTGTGTGGAGTAATCTGCATCTACTGTTTTTATGCTTTGCACATTGTTATTTCTTGATTATAAGATTAATTTGTGGTAAAAACACTGAAGATGTATGTGTGATGCAACAATGGTGTTTTGTTTTTTTTAAAAAAAACTTTTTCAAAGATTGAGTTCTAAAGAACTGCTGAAAGATTTATAGTTTACTCTATTTGTTCTGTTCAATACATGGTGCAGACTTTTGGATACTGGATACTGACCAATTACATTGTTTTTCTATGTCTGAATTAAAAAAAAAAGAAAATATTTTTTGTGGGGGAAAACTCCTAAAATTTCTAAAAAAAAAAAAAAATTCATTTTCAATTGATTGACTGAAGACACAGTTTTAGTTTCTTTTTAGAAATATTTAAAGATTCTAAAGCTAATATATTACTAGTCCTACAATAAATACAATTTTAGGTTACACTTTTTCATTTGTAATTTAGGAGCGGTGTAGTGTGGTAGCAGTGACAGCAAGCACACATTACTTTTGTTTGAAATGTGAGATATCAATTTTTCATAGAGTTCATTGGGTAGTTCCAGGATAGTAGATACTAAAGTCTTCTAATTGTTCAAATAAGTTCCCCACCAATATTACCTTTAACTATACGGTGTGCCTGGAAATAAATACTTTTTAGACCTAGGAGTCTCACCTTTCAGATGTAGTGAGTGATTATTAACTGGTTTTCTTACTGAATCTTGAAAAGTTCAAGTCACATGGGCATGTCTCCTCAGGATCCCTTTTTTTGTGGGGGGGATGAGGCAAGACATTTTCATACTTTATAGGAAAACAGTAGACCTTGGAATAGTAGACACTGCAGTATTTTGTTTATTTGCAGCAAGTGTTTAATCTGTAGCAAAGTGGCTTTTTCAAAAAAAAAATTTATACAAGGTGCTGATCCTGTGTTGTAGTTAGTATGCTGGAACTGTTGCGACCACTAGAATCCTATAGTTTCAGCACTACCCACTGTAATTACTCACACTTTTTACTCAGTTACTCACAGCGCTCTGTCCATGAAATTGTAAAGCACATGTGGGGACTTCTGGCTAAAAAAGAAGACAAACCAAAAAAGAAAACAATATGTTCTAGAGTCCTGCTGCTGGTATGAAGAAGGCTTGATTATCTATCTTCCACTTATTTGCAATTTAATTCTCTTGTCACTTCTTTGCAATTATTAAAAAAATGTCACGCAATGCCATCAGCTGCTTGAAAAAATGCAGAAATGGGGTTACAGATGTATAATCTGACATGTTAAAGTGTGCCTCTAGAGTTATTGCAGTCTTACTTGTATTTGTTAATTTTTTTCATGTTCATACTGTGTCTCTGCAAACTTGAAAGTTCTTCTAACAGAAATGTTTACTAGAGCTTATTTTACGTGCACTCAAGTGGATAAACTGAAGAAAGATATAGGTATTACCACAGTCACAAAATTGTGTTTGAGACACATGAAGCACTTGTTAGACTTTTACCACTTAAAAATTAACCACTTTGCCATTTATTAAGGAAAAATGATTTATACATTTTTACTATAACTCCCTTGAATAGCTATGTGTAATTTGTTTTCATAATTTGGTACATGTTTTTTACAGTCCAAAGAGCCCATATATTTATTTTAAATGTAAAAGAATGATTAACTTATTTGCATATCTATATTGCATATATTATTAAAAATTATTCTGGATTCAAACCATTTAAAGGACAAATCTCTTTCCCTGCTTAAACTTTTGTCATCCACTCTTCTCTCGCAGTAGTTGTCTGAACTCTTTACTAGTCTTGACAACTGTGCACTCAGCTTTCAGCTTCTTACTTTCTCCCGGTAGCAGTTTATATTTTCTCTGTGACTGCAAAAGTTGCTTCTGTTGTTGATGTTTAAAAGCTTAAAATTTTTGTGTAGTGTTGTACAACTGAGATGATCTTGGTTTAAAATATAATTTATGGTAACAACATAATGGGTCTCCATTCTTAGAAAGACTGTAATTGCTGTAAAGGTATCATTTAGCCCTTGCTGTGAAGTGATTTGGGCTGTGACACACAGGTGTGTCAATGGGATCTTTAGAAGAATGTACAGAATTTCTGGAAAAATAAATAAAAAAGTTACCTAGTTCTCATCACCTCTGAGCACTTACTGTATTTTTGTGCTTAATGTGTTTTAAAGGCTAAATATGCAACGTGAAAAAAAATAATCATAGATTAGAATTTAATTTGAGGAGATGTGATGGAGTAACAGCTGCTAGGACTACCCTATCTGCCTTCCCAGTACTTTCTATATACTTGGAGCAAATATTAATGCAAGTATTAGAGGAAAAAAAGAGACTTCTGTGGATGAATTGCTGCTGCAATCATAATAGTTTTTTTTTTTTTTTTTTACAAAGTGGTTGAAGTATGTCTATGGGAAAAGATTAGTACAAAATGCAAAGAAACAAGATTCTCTGTTATAAGTGCACATTTTCTGGGGTGAATATATATAGAAGATGATTGCTCCAAGCTTCACAGTTGCATTTAAAAAAAAATTGAATGATTGAATGTGCAATCAAAATTGGGAGGGAGAGATGGCTATTCTTAGTTTCAGATCTTAAATTAAATTTAAGGAATATCTAAATCCCATCTCACTTCTGTCTTACACCCCTATTTTTTTGCCTAATTGAAAAAAAAAAATCTAATGATTACTCAGCATTTTTAGACCGATGAATTTCATTTGATTCATCTTGTAGTATGTTATAGTACTTAGATGAAGTGATATACTAAGTTTATACAAATTAGGGAAGAAATACTATGGGAATACTAAATAGAGATCATGCTATGCTATGCATCTGCACCTACAGAAATATCTGTATTGATTGCATACTACTGACTTGAGTATCACTGGAGGGGAAATGATCTCTGAGACAAGTAGCAAGTCTTTGTGGTGAGAGAGCTTACTTTCAAAGGAAACTCTCTAGGTTCGTTTCTGTTTCTGTCAGTTGTGATCAAGTAAATTGTTTCAGTTCTATGAGCTGTCTCAGAAGTGAAGCCCAATACATCTTCTCTGAAGTCAGGATTTATATTAAATCTTGCATAGATCTATAAACTATGACAGAATTTTAATTTAAGGGAAAGAGCATGTGCATATGCTGTTACTATTTCAGTGGTAAGCTGTAAATTATTGTGAAAGTAGTTTCTGTACTGGGGTACATCATGTGTGTCTAGAGCCTTTCTTTTGAGGTGCCAATGATTTGTCTCTTAACAGGTTGTTGAAACAGAAGGGTCTTTATTATGAGACTTTCTATATATATATGCTGTATATAATTGGAATTTAACATTGCACACAGGACTCTTGGGTTCTATGGAAAACGTTTTACAGGAGTGAGTGTTTTCAGCACAGTGATGCTAGTAGAATATATCTCTGTGTACATGGACAGGGCCATGCTGGTGTATGTTTGTTGGTGGTGGTGGTGGTGGTAAATCTCATGTACCTAAATACCGAAGAGGAGATATAAACTATTTACAAAATAATTGCCATTTAACATAAGTTGAAAATTTCTGCCTGTCTTAAGGTACTTTACAAGTGTCAATCCTTATCCTTCTACTTGCTTAAAATAGTGTCAATATTTCATTCCTTTTTTATCTGTTACTTTTGACCACTTCGTTAAATATTGCATAAACTTCTGAAGTGGTTCTATTTCTCAGACTTTGTAATATTCATTAAGAGAATCTACAAAAACATTAGCACTGCAGAAGAACCTGGTATGTATTTCATATTGTATAGTTATGATTTTTTTTGTGAATGGATGGTGTATCTCAGTTGTGTATTGAATATGGATAAATAAAATACATTTGTTTCCTTTAATACACTACCTGTCTGTGGCAGAGATGCATTTGCTTACATGCAACAAAAACAAATGTGTGTCTATATATATTATACATACATACATATATATGTATGCATATGACTGAAGTCATTATTTGTAAAGTACTATATCATTGTATTAAATTATAGATTAGATTTGGCTACTTTTATGCAAGCAATGTTTTTAATTCCCTATGATGTTTACAAAAAAATAAAGTTGCTTATGTATGAATACTATTGTGAATAATAAACATATGCCCAAAAAGGGTGGCTTAAATGGAATGTTTGATAGCATTTTTTGAATAGTGTGAGTTTGGAAAGATTTTTTATTATTATTTTATTTTTACTTTTCTATCACAATATGGGTGTAGAACTGAGGCTGAAAACAACAGGCTTATTACAGTGTTTTTTAACAGCCAATCATCCATCCTGAAGTTTTTAGGCCTATTTGGGTGACATCTTCGGAGGCCAAGTGAATTCACCTGTGTGGGGATAATGTGCAGGTATCTTTGAGTCCTGAGGTAGTACTATATTTCAACAAAGTAAAACCAAAGTTTGTGGTTTAAACAGAAGTTTAAGATGGATGGGCACACTAATTAATCTCACAAAAGAATGGCTTACAAGAGAATACTAGAACGGGGTCTAAAAAGTTGTTGTTTTCTTAAGGTAAATTGTACTGTTTGGGTGTAAATACTATCAAGAAGGTAATGGTTGCCATCTGACTGTTAGCAACAGAAATGGGAAACCTCAGTATTTGAAAAATATATTTTGTTATTCCCAGCAAACTAACCGCATCGGTGATAAAGGGATTAAAGCTAATTCACATATTCACTCAGTACTGAATGTTTCTATATGTGAATAAAAGTATTTTAAAATGTTGAATAATTTCATGTTTCCTTTGTCTATCACAGTGTAAGTGTTTCTTGGCTGCAGTAAAAATAGATGATTTTACTCCACAATAGAAATGATTTCTTGAAAATTTTGTGTCTCAGGAAATGCAAGAAATAATCGGCATAAAGCATACTTGAAATTTGACCTTCCGTATGACCCGTAATTGACACTGTAGCTCAGGGGACTGTGAAGTACTTGTGCGTTTTAAGTAGATAAAATATCTCATAGGGTATTTTATATCACTTTATGTGAATTTAGTAGTAAGAAGAATTAGAAATAACATATGGATTTTATTGCCTTTTTGTTTATCTAATTTGATCACTTTCTATACAGTATACAGAATTGCAAGTTCATTTTTTTTGTGTGTGTAAAAGATAAGAAAGACTATCTTCATGTATTTTTCTTTCCTTAGCTGGGTTAGGTAGAGTACAGTGATATAGTAAAAAGTCACGTATAGCTTTCATTTCTTAAACTTCAGTTTAATTCCATTTAAGTAAAAATACTGTGAGAATAATAGAATATCCAGAAATTTAACAATAAAATTTTGAAAAATCAATTCCTTGATCCGCATTACTGATAGATTTGGAGAAAAATATCTCAGGACAATTATAATTGTGTTAGTATTTTACAAATGAAAGGATACATTCTGTTAAGCTGGAGTCAAGAAAGAAGGCATTTATATTATTGTACAGTATGATTTTCTTAGTGTAAATGGTGGGAACTCTATTCCACTGTTGCTACTCTTCAAAGCGTATTCAAAAATGGTAACATTTCAAATGAATTCTGAGCCTAGGATATACATAGGTAAGTTTATGCACACACAAAATTGATTCTTTTCCATTTATGCATGAAAAATATAACTATCCTTGTATGGTAGAGAAGATCTGGTGCAATTTTCAGCTGTTCCCAGATCTTTGCCTGTCAAGTGTTCATGGATTGATCCAGAAAGTCTCTCTTTTGACCCTAGCAGTTAAGGAATGTGGATAAATAGAAGCCGGTGGTTCCCAACCATCTTTTATCCAAACATATAGTTTTACTGAATTTTTCATAATTAGTTTTAATAATAATGATTAAATGGAAATGAATTCAACATAGATCTTTAATGTAACAATAGTGTAGGATGGTTGCCTGAAAATTCATGTTAGAGAAAAACTAAACCTGCTATGTTTTTAAAATGTTGATCTCTGCTATTGCACTCAGAGATGACCTACCACTTCTGGAAATTTTTAAAAAAATATTCTCATCTCTACTTAGAACATATAAATTGTGTGTGTGTGTGTGTTTTTACTGTTGTTGGTTTTTTTTTAATTTTGAATAGGTGATTTAAAATTTGAGGAGAATTTTTACTAGTTCTGCATAGAGATAACACTTCAACAGATGTGGATTTTTTTTAATTTTTTTATACATTGAAATGAACCTGGCCTTCAAAGTTGGTTTTGTAACATAAAGTTATTGCTATGGAAACACAGCATGATGTCTCAAGACTGATTTTCTCAAGCTGCAGTGCAATTCAACAAATAAAGAACAGACCAGAACTCCAGTTGTTTTTAGAACACTAGTGAAAAATCAGATGGGCAATCTGTGATTTTTAGCAGAAACTTCTTGGAAAAGTCTCATATTTTGATGGAAAATACTTTCATCATTAGTCATTAAGATTCATTAGCCATTAATACCAGATATATATACATTGTAATACATAAATTCATACCTATCAAACTTTAACTAGATATATTTCAATGATGCAGTATCTCATAATGTCACTACCACTAATAAAAATAATTGATAACATTGAATACTTACATGTAAAAGAAGAGAAACACATTGTCTCAATTCAATAACCTCAGAAATCAAGCTGAATTATTCTGGCAATTTTTAGGGCGGTAGGAAATAGTCAGCAATTTAGTTTGTGAGAAGCTCAGCAGTCTTTATATTGACTCCCATGCTCTTCTTGGTTATTACACAAACTTTATCTCAGATAAATGAGTGAAGGATTTACTTTAAAGAATGCAATTTGAAAGCATAAATGGAAATCAGCAGTAGACCTGCTGTCAGGACAGTAAGGATACATCTGCTCTCTTACGTAAGTCCAGCATTTGGCAAGCTTCCTCATCCACTGCTAGCATTTGGAAGTTTTTACATTGATTTATACATTTTCTTTTGTTTTTTAATGAAACAACTTGAAAACAAACACAAAGCAAAATTAAAAATAAAAATAAAAATCCATAGCAGTAACATGAAACTGAAAAGGTAAGCTCCATAAAGCTGAGGAAAACAGTTAAATGCATTGTTGAAATGCTAAACTATCTGGAGGTTAAATGCAGGCAACATAGCATTAGTGTGTTCGGATTACTATACCAATCAACAAAGATTTTTAAGAGGACTAGAAATTGAGGTGGTTAAACAGTAGAATAAAGAAAACAAATAAAAGGTATTTCAGAGAAGATTCTGTCCAAGTTGAGTGTTTTGTATCTCTTTATTGCAGAAGATTTTAAGTTTTCCATGATAGATCTGTTCCTCATTGGTGACTGATCTGAAAAAATAGCCCAAACTGAAACATCTCACAAGTGATTTTTGAATGGATTGTTAAAATCAGCAGGCAAAATTAACAAATCCCAATAAGACTGACTTTTGTGTTCTTAGGAAACTCAAATATGAAATTGTTAATCTGTTAAAAATATTGTGTAATCATTTTCTGGTTTTGTTTTGTTTTTAAGTCAGTGGTAGTCTTATGAATGAAATCAGACAAGTGTGGTATTTGCTCCAGGACACATTCAAACACAAAAAGGAAGCCTAGAGAGAGTGGAAGCAAGGACAGGTAGTCTCCTAACAAGAGGAACACAGAGAAATTGCTTGAGCAGACAGGGATCAGGTTAGGAAAGATAAAGATAGAATTAAATCAGGGCCAGGGACATCGAGGGCAACAAGAAAGGCTTCTTGTAGGAGATAAAATGGAAACTACATAAACCGTGGGCCCTCTCTAGAAGGAAGTGGGAGACTTGTTTACCTGGGATATGAAAACTGAAATTTGATATAAGGAAGAAATTCTTTACTCTTGAGGGTAGTGAGGCACTGGCACAGGCTACCAAGAGAAACTGTGGCTGCCTCATCTCTGGAGTTGTTCAAGGCCAGGTTCAATGGGGCTTTGGGCATCCTGGTCTGGTGGGAAGTGTCCCTCTGCCCATGGCAGGGGAGTTGGAACTGGATGTTATTTAAGGTCCTTTCCAACTTGAACCATTCTACGAATAGAGAACAATTTTCTTATAACAAAAGATGGACATCTAGTTAAATTTTCAGATAGCATGTTTAAACAACAAAAAGAAATAGTTTTTGTTCAATTCAGTTAAATTATTGAAGTCTTTGCTACAAAAAAAAAAATATAGTATGTGCAAATTCACATAGCATTGATCAGATTTTGATTTTTTAACGCTTCTGGCTAAAAAAGTCTTTAAAGAGCTAACTGACAGAAGGCAAGCAAAGGTATGTGTGGAAGGCAATATATAAATTCTAGTTCCTATACTGCAATGGGCATTTTGTGACAGTCATTGCATTGATTTCTTTATCGAAAGAAAAAAAAATAAATCTTAAGCTTTTTCTGAAATTAAGAGTGATATTCAACCTGGAAGTAGAAAAGAAAGGAGGCAAAAAACAATGATTCAGTGGTAGCAACTAATTAATGTGATTGTTGGTTTGGTTTTGTTTGGTTGTGTTTTCTTTTTAAGTGTGGGGTTCACTGTTGCCATCTTGAAACTATGAAACCTCACAGGGATATCAAGCATTCTGTGCTGTATCAGAGCCATATATTCTTGAAGACGTTCAAAGATTATGGTGTTGCAGCTTGTCTATTATGAGAACTGCATAAGGACCGGAGAGGATGGACATAGACCCCATGTGTTGCAGGAGAATGTAACCTATCACAATCTAGCTTTTTGGTCTGGTGCTCTATATGACCAATTTGACCACAGCAAGTTTTTTCTCTGAGCTTCGCAAAGAGACTCTGTGGAGTTAGGGGCCTTTTGAGTAAAGATTATAAAGGTAAAGAAGGGGACAAGTGGTGCATTAATCATAAGACTTTCAGGGGATCCAGCCTACAAATTGTAATTTTTTATGGTCAGAATGTAATTCAGTTTGTAAACCCCCAAATTTCTTTTCTGATTAGCAATAGGAAAGGTCAGTAACAGCCGACTTTTTACAGTTTTACAGTTATTTTTTTGCCCTTCTATATCCGTTTATGTTTCTCTGTTCAATTCCATCTGCAATTTTATTTCCTAGCTAAGTCTCATGAAGTCATTTTGTGCAGTTCTGCAAATTTACCTGTGACTAATACTACTCCATGATAAAAAAAAAAAAAAAGAAAAAAAAAACCCTCTAGTTATCATGGTCAGATAATTAACTTCAGGAATCTTTGAACTGATGACTGCTACTTATCACTTCTGACAAAGCTTGATAAGGCAGTGTGAGATCAATTTTAGGATATTTTACTGTAAAATAAAGCATATGGCTTATACCATCTTCAGCTACATCTGAGGTGAGAAACTGGATTAAATTAATTCAGTGGGGGTGGAAACATGATAGGTCTTTGAACACAACTTTACAGGAGCAATGTGAGACTTTTATGATGCGAAGTAGAAAATTCTTTGTAAATGTGAGATTTTTTTCAGACACCTTTCTGATTCATTCAGAGGCTTTCCGAATGATTAGGCTTGCAACCTTATCGATTCTCAGATTTGGAAATAATTTTCATATTTATAAAGCTGAAAATAGGAAATTAATGAACAGTTGGCTAGTTATATGAATGACAGTGCCATAATTAGCATGTAAAACATGTAAATTAATTATTAATAGGGAAAACATTGAAGTTTAACAAAGAAAATTTCAGGTTACAAAGTAAACAATGAGATTACTTATGCAAACATCTCTTCCTAAATTTCAGAAATTGTGAGGGTAGTAATGAGTGGCATTTTCAGAAATTACTGAAATAAATTGTTACAAGCAATCTGTAACAGAACCATGTGCCTATTAAGAGTTTATAAAGCAGTATTGTTATTTTTTTTACTACAGCTGATCTATAGAGCTTTCCTATAGAGAATTAATTATTGTTTTTGTTCTTACTCTCTCCTTTTTCATTTGAGCCTGATTCATGCAGAAAATATCTATATCCTTAGTTTTATGTACACAGCTCATTCTTCTCAGCCCAAATATACTCCCCTGAGTGTAAGTACTTGTTTCTTCATTATAACGATCTGTATTGGTTTCATTTTACTTGCATCAGGAAGGAGAGGGGGATTGTACATCCCATGCATGCAGCTTGAATATGTGTTATAAAGTCTATGTGCATATGTCGGGTTGGGGTCATCATTGAACAAATCAATTTGTACCTTTCTCCCTCTGAAAACATGAAAACATGATGCATAGCAAAATTTTCAATGCAACAATATGCTGCTAAATATGGTACAACCAAATCTATTCAGTAAACATGTAAAAACCTGTGATACTGATGAAATGTGCTTTTCCAATGATTTTCATATTGTCCTCTGCATTCTTTGCCAAGTGATAAAATACGTGTCCACAGGTACTTAGATCTCTGTTTTGTAATTCAAATATAAATACTTTTATCTACCAAGTTCATATTGATTCAAAAATAGATAAGAACTTTAAATTGTGAGACTAATTGAAATACATTAAAACCCTCAGAACTAGCTTGCAAAATGTTTGTGCTTAGTATGATTACAAAAGCTTTTTTCTCCACTGGTATTCAACCTTTAGTTAAGAAAGCTCTGACAAGAAAGGAAATGAGCAGTGAATGCAGAATGCAGGTATTTTTGTGCCCTTGTTTTTCTGCCAGTGCTTGAAATGTGCAAAATAAGGCTGACATATGATAAAGAGCTTGTATGCTTAAGCTTACAGCCCACAATCACTCCTTTAGTTGAGATATTATAAAATGTTAACTTGTAGCTTATACAGTGCATTAGAATACTAGGATCTAATTGTGATTCTGTGCTTTGCTTTATGTCCTAAACAGGTTTTCTAAATTTTACTAAAAAAGCAGGAAAGCTGACCTGTTTGAATACTTAACATGCTATGTACATAAAAGCATGGCAGCAACAGCCCAAAAGCATTTAAATCAGAATAGATAAAGAGAAAATAAATAAATGCTTATTTTGCTTCCTTAAACCATATTTTTAATGCCATTACTTTCTAGTGAGAATAAGCTAGAGGTGACTAGATGCAATGTTCATGTGTTTTTAAACTGCAGTAAAATCTGAAATCCTGAAATCTCAATTTATAAGCCCCACTTTTGTGTAATGTTAGCATGCTCAGCTTTTATCCATTTACTGCTTGCTGATGACACGGTATTATGCAAGGCCCTGAGAAAGTATAAATGAAGACAGACCTAGCAAAAATAACAGGTTCAAAGATGTTCAGCCCACAGATCCACATGACAGAGCAACAATATATCTGCCTTACCTTAGCCAGCATCACTATAACACCAGCATCAATAGGAAATGACATCCACATTAGACACAGCATATAGTAAATACAGTATTTTCAAATCAAATTTATAAAACAACAGAACACAATGCAAACATCATCATCATACCGCAAGCGTTAAGACTACAAAAACCAAAGCAGGCCCTTTCTCCTATATCTAATTTCCTGAGGAAGCTGTAGAGTATCGGATGGAAGCATGTAGCCTGTGAGGAACAATAATGGTAAATCATCAACTTGTAGCTCACTTCCAGAAGAAACAGGAGGAAAAATCGAACATTTTTAGGGGTGCATACTCTGAAAGCCAAGACATGCCCACGTGAAATTTGTCATACGGAAAACAGCCAAGGTGGGGCAGAGATGCTCCTCCAGAGGGAACTGGGAAAACTCTGTCAGCAAGGAGGGGAGAGCAGCCAATTTTGAGTTGATTGATCTGTAGAGCAGATGGGATCAGAAACAATTGATAGAGGGAAATAGAAGCGGAGGCTCTGCCCTCTCTTCCAGGATCGACAAGGATTAAGTATAATATCAATATGTAGTGTGAATCTACTCCTACCATAGATGCTTTAGGGTGAGATATGTGTAAAATTCTGAGCTTAATTCTGAAATGCTGTTTTTCGTTTGTTTTGTTTTTGTTTGTTTTCTCATTATTAATCTGAATTCATGAAATTATAGAGATAGTATGCTATTCATAAATGTTTCCCATAAGACCACCCAGCTCTCTCTCCATTTTTACATTTACATATTTTATAGTACCACAGATGTAGAAAAATAATTATGTAATGTCTCTTGGTGAGATTCTTAGAGGAAGGGTGATTTATTTTTTTTTTATTTGGATATTGCAATAGGATTCCAGATAAAAGATTCAGTCCCCAGCTATGTCACAGAAAGTTGCTGGCCTTAGGCAATTGCCTAAGTCCTGCATGTGTAAAACTGAAGTAATAGTCCTTATCGATTATGATTTGGCCATCTGATTTATTCAGTTGTCAAAAGCATTTTTTCAGGCAAAGACTGTTGCTTGTGATGATTTTTCTACAGAGCAGAATGGGTACCCTGACACTGTCACATGCTTATCTAGATACTGCTAAAACATAAGGCATCTTCATAAGCCAAAAATCTCCAGCAGAACAAGCTCCTGAGGTAGGTAAGAAGTAAACAGTGCAGTTTTCTTAGCCCGGAGAGAAATGAGGGGCACAGAGAGCCTTGGGAAATACTTCAAATTGCACTCACTGATCATACGAGGAAAAGGTTGTCTTACAACAAAAAATCACTTCTCACAGAGTTGCAGCCACCACTGGATGTGACAAAAGAACTTCCCTGTTTTTTGCTTTTCTGTTTCATGCCCTGTTCCCTAGGTCTACAGGGAGAGGGCTCACAACACCTCACCTTTCTGCTGATCTTCTTTCTGTATCTCGCTGCTCCATATCACCTCCCGCTCTTTCCATCTCTTTCTCACTTTGCAGTTACCCCATTTCCTAAGTATTCTAGTAGCTAAGATTACTAAGAAGAGGCAGGAGGGACTGCTGGGGTGGAAGGGTCGGTCTTCGAGATAAACTCAAAATAACAGCTTTCCCTTTTCACAGATAGAAAAGGAGCATTTGGCAACATATAAACTGAGACGTGGCCTGTGGGTGTGAAAGGTGACCTCAGCATGGAACTGTAACGTGTTACGCACAAGAATTAGCCCATAACTGCCCAAGTAAATCCTGTGGGTGCAGTGCATAAAGTAAGGGGCTGTGCCACAGCACAAGAGTTTTTGCTGGCATGACAAATCCAATTTCAAGTACACGATTAAAGTGACCCTGAACTGCCAATGGCTTAAAGCCAACGTGCGGTTCTTTGCTTTTTGAAAATTCCTGGTTAGATATTAGCCTACCAGTCAGAGCAAAATTCTGAACACGGATATCCTTCCCACATCCTCAGACAGCATTTGATGCATGAACTAGACTAGCTCACAAGATCTCAAACCAGATAAATACATTATGGGCAAGCAATTGTGCAGTGAAATTCAGAAGCTCAGTCAGAGAGAGCATGGGTGGGGAGGATCTAAGGAAGCAGATTAAAAGGAATGGGATAAGGTCGAGTCAGGAACTGTCAGAAAAATAAAAGAGCAGTAAGTACTGTGAGAAGTACTGCTGCACTCTAGCCAGTGTTCTCTTCGTGAAAATAGCAATGCTCTGGAAAATTATTGAATGCACACACTCAGGTGCTCAGAGTTAGCTGGGTTCAGCTGAGGCTTGTGTCATGGAGAGAGAAGCAGCAATCACAAACCAAGATGGTATTTGAAAATAAAAGAGAATTGAATTTGGGGGTTAGACTGAGCATGAGAAAAACTGGGAAAACCTCTTTAAAAGTTTGCAGTTGACAGAGTTCAGAAAGCAAGGACAGTTTCATGTGGCTACTTCCATTTCCTTTTGCACCTTCTTTGCTCAGATTGCTAAGTGGATGGTTTTACTGTAGACTGCTTGTTAGTATCAGAACTATTACACAAGAACAGGGGCAGTTTTTATGAAATAGTGAACATTTTTTGGTATTTCCAAGTACATTTTCTCCTTCTTAAGAGTAGGTTATGATGAACTGAATTATTTGGTTGCAGTGTACTTTTTCTTTAAATGTCTTTATTATGTTACTCTCTCTTACATACTGTAAGAAGACAACAATTCATTGTATATGTTAGCTATAACCAATTTTGCTTAATAAGCTGTTAAACAAATGATTTTTTAAGATATAAGTATAATGTAACTTTATGCATGCACAGATGCTATTTTGCCTATGCTTTTTATATAATACAGAGAGACATTTAATTCTTTGCAGCTTTTACAGCCTGTGTATCTTTTACAGCTTCTAGTTATAGCCAAGTGCTTCAGTTTACTTTTTCATGTTTTAAATGTGTTTAAATAATTCTTATGTTTTTACAAGCTCTGTTGGTTTTGTGACTGAGTCCAGATGAAGCTTAGTCTGGAGTTGTGGTTCATATTGCAAGTAAAGTGTTGAAGTTGTTACTGCCAACTCATTGCTATTTATCATTATTAGTAATCATGATATTTTAGGGTAGGAATAAAGCAAGAGTGAAATCTCTGCAATTTACCATTTCAGAACCATTAATAGGCTTATCACCACCTATTCTGACAAAGCAGAGAGCTGTATGGCACAGCTCCTTCCATCTTATATAAGTCTGCTGAGCATGCACAGAGCAGCTGCAGTTTTGTACCACTTTTAATACCAGTGTTAATGGCACACAGGTGAAACATTTTCCCTGTATGCGAGCAATAGACTGGCTACCTGTTGGAAACCAATAGCATAAGTGTAGGACAGCTGTTCCCTGAAGGAGCAAGAAAATATGTGTGTACTCTGGAAGCAACAAATGTAATGCATGTGTAGAGAGCTGAACTATTGCACATGCCCAGGATGGCTGGTGCTCAGGGGCAGCCTTCAAATATATTCAAGAGCTTCGAAGCTCCCAGTAGATACCAGTTCTGCACTTGTCCAAGGGTGCCAGAGGGCAAGGCCTGAGACCTCCCTGAGAGGGCACTGGCTGCTGTTGCATCTTCTTCCAGGACAGTTCCTGCAAGTGGCCTCAGACAAAATGGGGCCAGCACTAAGGTAAGCAACCCTGCCTTGTACAGAAGAGAATAGATTTCTCTCTCCACATGCACCCCCCCCCCCCCCCCCCCCCCCCAGTGACTACATAGTTTGCATAGGCCAAAAAGATACAGAAAGTGGAATGGAAACCCATTATAATGCATATGTACATGCAAACTACAAGACAAACTGTGATCAAAAACAAATGCCCGTAACTGCCATTGCTAGTTTGATTACAGTTACATATTTATTTGTTAATTAGTTCCTGCTAACTGACAATCAATGCCTCAAACTGTAGCCTGTACAAATTCCAGCAATCTATTCAGCAGTTAACACAGATATATTGTATTAAATTGCTCTAGTTAAGTGGAATGTTAGCAACATTGTCTCCAAAATTATGCAGTACCTAGAGGGTTTCACATAATGTTTTGCAAAGATTGCATTATTATATATTTCTCTCTTATAACTGCAAAAATATTTGAATTATTTAAATTCCTTTTTTTTCCTATCAATTTACATCCTAAGAAAAATAAATACATGACTAGTTTGCAATTTTTCATCCAAATAAGCAAAAATATCCATGATACATATAACAGGAGTTATTTAACAGTTCAGACAACACATGGGCCATTAAAAATGTTTGGACAGTTACGTTAATGTAATACTGCTTGCAAAATATACTATTTTTTTTCTTAAAAAGATGTTGCCAGAGATCATTTAGTATTATTTTTCTTTCACAGAATACAAACAAACAAACAAAAAAAAAAGGAATATACTGAGCTTAGCAGAAACTTGCAAATGAATGTCATTGCACATGATTAAAACTTGAAAAGTAGGAAAAAGGCAAATAAACATTCAAAAAAACAATTGTAGTCCATTACAGAAATAAACCGTATTTATTTCTGTTTAAGTGCATTATCAACAATATTGAATTAAATTGTGTAGGACAAACACAGAAACGCTGTACTGATGCAAACCTGCACACTTTTTGCTCCAAGTAGTGCCCTTTGCAGGGGCAGGGGCTTGATTGTGGTGCCTTATTTGTATAATGCCTATTACCTCATAACTCTGCCATGAACTTTCCAATTGCTCAGCTGTATCCTCTGCATTCACAATGTTAAGGGATTTCCTGACCTTTCATCTCCTTTCAGCTAGAACACTCAAAATATTAGACAAAGAGAAGAAAAATGTAATAGCAACACATTATTATGTATGTTATTTTATATATTTTTATATATATATATGTTTGTGGCCACACTTTTCAAATGCTTATGTGCTTTTGAGAAAACAAAACTCATACTGACCTTTATGCTTTTCTGTTAAGCAAGGTAGCTATGATATTGCTTTGCTAGGAGAGGCTGTTGAGCAGAGTTCCTGAGGAGTCAGCCTGATGATTTAAAGTCAAGCACCCTGTTCCTGACCCTGACACATGTCTTCAGCATGACTTCTGGAAAGCCCTTTCCCCATTTCATACCTCAGGCTTTGACCTGGCATATGAAACTAACATTATGGATTCTCCTTTATATGGCAGCGTGAGACCTGCAGATGACCAATGCTATCCAAAACAGTGTTCTTTTGTTGGCAGTATTTTTTTTTATTTGGAAATTCCAACCTTTATGTGCCAGATCAGCTGATAAATAATGAAGAAAAATTCACATCACTTTCACTTTAGGTATCTAAAAATAGTGTTATGAAGAAACTCACAAATCTTGTTTCTTGGTTTCTTTGTACAGTGACTAATGAAAGCAGACGGCTTCAGGAAAAGTTTTTGAACAAAGTAGGTGACATGACTATCCCACTTCAAATATATTATATTTTCCTGGGCCAGAAAGGTCTCAACTGAAGATGAGGAGCAAATAAATGTGAATGGAATAAAGAGAGGGAAGGCAAGGAAAAATAAATGCAGAAAATGTGAAGAAAATGAGAATAAAAGAAAAGAAAAAAAATAGAATTACAATTTAAATTTTAGGTTTTTTTTTTTTTTTTTTTTTTTTTTTTTTTACTCCTGGTGGCTCATTTATTGCAAGTCTGTTTAATTTGTAATTTGAAATTGAATATTTAATAAAAGTGATAGCTCAAGGTTGCACCTAGATAATTTAGCAGTAATAATCCTATCCTCCACTAATAAACTGTGAGGCTTTTGGCCTCAGAGATTAACCTGAATATGATTTTTATCCAACAAATAGGGAACTTCCTCAAGCTATCCTTATATTATTTATGAATCTTCAGACTATACTAGTAAGTGGTCAGTTTTACTTAGTAAAATAAATAAAAATGTAGTAATACAATACTGTGTAGACCCCTCTCTGTCAAGTTCTTGCTCAGGGGTAGACAGTAACTGCTGGGAGAACCTTTGGTGAGTTTTGGTTTATAAGCAGAGTACAAAGAATGGAAGTCTATCATATATGACATATACTGCAGAGCAGAGACTGGCATGTGAAGATCTCAGCAGATTGTTGCTGGTAAGAAGGAAAGAGTGGAGGGGGAGAAAAAAGGTGCTAGCCTGTTTAGTTTTGTCTCCTCCATTTGATGCTCTTGTAAATCTGATAGGTGAGATTTGCCCAAGTTCAGTTCTGTAAGACTGAAATTTTGCAGAGGACAACATAAAAACAGATCCCTACTCTTGCATGTAATCCTATTTGTAGACCTTAGGAATGTGGGTGACCAAGGAAAAAAACATTTCAAGGCCTTGTAGGAATGCATTAAGAAGTAGTCTCTGTATTTAAAGATTTAAAGGCTCTTTTTCTTTTTTTTTTTTCTCTTGACGTTTGCTTCTATCCATTGAAGTATTAATTTATCATATTAGAAACTACTGTAATGACAGTAGCTATATGTTGCTGCTGAAGGACCAGAGTAGTTCCCAGTGTCCAGGTCTGGGTACACACACAGTACATCTGCTCTGTCTACAGTGGAAGAAGAATTTTCTGTTTGTGGATTTTCATGCAAGGAAAACCGAAACATAGCAGTTTCAGCTCTGGATAATTTCAGAACTGGACTGATGGGTACATCACATAGATACAACACAGTAGAGAATCACAATATTTATCTCCAATCTTTTATATTTTCTTTGTCTTAAACTGGTCCGTAGCTTTCATCATGAGACCTGTATTATGAAGGAATTTTGACTCAGAATGTCAGAGTTGTCTGTGGTGGGCACTGTTTAATTTTTGGCACGCTCCTTGACACAGTTTTGATCCATGCAACCTAACATCCTTCTAGACAATATACAAACATGGTTCAAGGAGTGACCAAAATCTGAACAAAAATCTGCTCACAATAGTCAATATGAATGAGGCCGTGTTTTTCTGGATATTGGATGCAATCTGTGCCATGATACTTAAAACACAGTAAACAAACACACAAACAAAAAATATATATGATTATAAAATAAATAAAAGGAAAGAAATGAAGGCACACTATCTGACATCACTAGTATAGATATAGTCCCTCTGACAGGGGTTACATTTTTACCATGTGCTTAGCTATAGAGCTCAGCTACCTGTCTGTATGGGAAGAGCTGTGCCAAACTATCAGCTTTTCGCAGCAGAAATTATCTAGAAAGCCAGGCCATGGCTAAGCTCGTTATTCTAAATGATCATAGGAGCAAGGGACTCAATGCCTGCTGCTAAGCAAACAGTGGTACAAGCTTACAGCACAATGAATGCAGAAAGGCACAATCCACCGGAATCCACTAGTGAGATAAGAATAGAAAGGGGAAAACATTCTGATAATGGATTCTTTCTCACCATATTTGCTGACCTGACAATGTGATTTTCTAAAAATAAAATTTGGTTGATTCTTTATTTCTTAGGCTGTTTTAATTAAAGTAGTTACTGATTTAAAATGCAAAATCAGTTAATTAATGCCTATTCTTTAAGTTTTGAGTTTGAGCTTTAGCTAACTCTAAACATTGCATAATGTTGTTATTACAGTTCTTTCCCAGGACTGATGATAATATCAGTTAATTCAGAGTTTTCAATATTAATTTTATTACTTTTATTACAGCTTTGGAATGTTTTGTTGTCATGCCAATAAATTAATTTTCCCTGATGTAGAAAGGTTCTTTCCAAGTGTGAGTGTATATAAAAACAAATTTCAGCCATAGTTTTTTCTCATGATTGCTATTGTCTGAAAGTTTAGGTCTTCTAACTTACTGTTTTTCGTTGTTGTTTGTTTTTCTGGTAATCACTATGTCAGTAACATGCACAACCCACAATAATAATGTGTTTCTCTGTTTTCAGTGGCCTTGTACTTGAAGGTCATTCACTCAATTATTAACAAAATACTCATAACTTACTTAACCATCAGCTAAAGATTTGTTGTCCCCACTGATCTTTCTGACAGATGTGAATGTCAAGACAAGGTGCTGAATCCACATTCATCTTGTGTTTCCCAACAGACATCTGATTTTCTCTCACGTATTGTAATGGATTGCATTTGCTTCTTCAAGACCTTTAAAAGATGTATTTACAATACAAATTTCATTATGTCATGGGCCTAGCTTTGTTTGCACTCAGTTCACACCCACAATGATCATTTAAGAAATAGCCCTACAAAGTGCTGAGTGAACTTGGAGACATCCTGAGCAATGTCAATTCTCATAGAAGCCAGTGAAGTTAGGGGCAGTTTGCTACCCAAAGAGACCTTTAGTATTTCAGAATTAGTTAATCCATTTGTCTTGTAAAATAAATGGATAAGACTGGTGAGAAAAGCATCCTACCTGCAGCTCCCCTGAGGTATATTTGTACCGCAGTCTCAGGGCTGCAGGCTGGCTGCTTTGGCACAAAGCTCTACATGGGCTGCACATCCTGTCCCAAAGAGAAAGCAGTGCCTGCCAGCAGGGTTGATAAGTTGGACATGTGACAGAGTTTTCAGAAAACATCTGCCAAGTCCAATCACTGGTAGAAGATGGTTTCCAAATGTGACAAAGCACAGTCATGAACTCCACATGTGGACTGCATGCCTGAATCTGCAGGGACTGACTGTCTGCAGAGGTATGAAATCTGCAGCCTGGGTCAGAAAAGATATTTAGTCATAAGATCCCACGTATTCTCTGTAATGTCCCAGTCTGCTGTCCAAGTCCCAAGTAGAAAAATAGTCCTGTATTCACTGTTCCTAAGGCACTTTGCTAAAGCTTCATTTACTTGTACCATCGCTATAGACCATGGAGAGAAATTGAAATTTCCTATTTCCAAATTGCCAACAGAGGCTATGCTGTATAAGGGAAAAAAAAAAAAAAGTTAGGATCTTGGCACTGCAACTTGATTACCTGTGCTGTTCATATCTTAGTATGGGCCCAGCACACTTTTGTCCAATGGTAATGCCTCCTGATCCCTACCTCTTCCATGTCCCCAGAACATAGTTTTTTGAGTGTTGACAACAATCAATAGATCATTTCCAAAATGTAGTTTGGATTTAGCCCTGTTCTGGATGAGGAGTTTAGCAGTATGGCTTCAGGCCATTCTTTGTCAGCCACTGACAGAAACAGACAACAATGTTGAGTGTATTTTATTTACTGGTGGAGATACAGCTTTTTATTCCAACACAAAGCACAAGTGGCAGAAGTGACACTAGCTTTTACTTAAAGGTGTTGCAATTCCAGCATTCATACAGGAAGGGGCAGCCCTGGTGTCTATGCTTCTTCTGACCATCTGTTATTCAAACACATTCTCATGTTTCCTAGAAGGCTCTTGTAATTGCAAGACTATTGACATAGTTTGGCATGAAAGAAAAGCTATTTGCCATTTCTCTTAAAACCACATTACACACAATTCAAGCAATGAGGGTAGTGACATGGGGTATCCTGTTCTTGTTGTGCAGGTTGCATTGGATGATGTACAGACCATCTCTAGCTGAGGAAGTCTTCATCTTTCAAGCCAACTCTCAGTTTTCACTGACAATTTAGAGACGGAACTTGCTCACAATGAGGAGAGCCAAATAGCCTGCAGAAATGCAGTGACCACTGGACTTCATGGCAAAATGCAGCCATGAATACTTCCTGTTTCAGCTGTTGTCAGGGGAACCCTGACTTTCTGAATCCTGAGTAGATGGAGTTAGCAGATGGACACATCTGGGTCAGACACAACAAACATTTCCCAAGTTCATGCAATATTGCAGAATTTTACCTCTTAGTGTTCCTGACAGTAACCCTTATCTTTGCAAAAAAAAAAAATTAATTTCGGACACTATTAATAAATTTCTAAATATTCAGGTAGCTTTTTGAATCCTCATATGATCTTTTACATCAGAGAAGGTTAACTCTTCTATATATGACCTCATTAGTTTTGTCTGTATTGAGTATATGCCCAGACTTGATCTTGGCTTTGGAAAAAGCTGAGCAGCATTTGTGGAATCATGTTTAATGATATTTTGGCATTTAAAAGTAGAAAAATGCAAATATCATAGCACGAAAGTAATATTTGCATGTTACAGGAGATTAATCCTGAACTATATTTAAATAGCATGACACCAGAGCTTTTTCTTGAAGTATAAAAAAAAAATAAAAAAATAAAGGAACAGTAAAACATTGTAAAACATGAATGATGCAAATCATATAATCATGATTGAATCATTAAGGTTGGAGAAGACTTCCAAGATCACCTGGTCCAACTATCCCCCTACCACCAATGTCACACACTAAACCATGTCCCTAAGCACCACATCCAACCTTTCCTTGAACACCCCCAGGGACGGTGACTCCACCACCTCCCTGGGCAACCCGTTCCAATGACTGACAACTCTTTCTGAGAAGAAATGTCTCCTAATTTCCAATCTGAACCTCCCCTGATGCAATTTGAGGCCATTCCCTCTAGTCCTATCACTAGTTATCTGCGAGAAGAGGCTGAGCCCCAGCTCCACACACCTTCCTTTCAGGTAGTTGTAGAGAGCAATAAGGTCTCCCCTGAGCCTCGTCTTCTCCAGACTAAACAACCCCAGTTCCCTCAGCCACTCCTCATAGGACTTGTGTTCCAGGCCCCTCACCAACTTCGTAGCCCTTCTCTGGACACGTTCCAGGGCCTCAGTGTCCTTCTTGTAGTGAGGGGCCCCAAACTGAACACAGGACTTGAGGTGCGGCCTTACCCGAGCAGAATACAAAGGGACAATCACCTCCCTGGTCCTGCTGGCTACACTACTCCTAATCCAAGCCAGGATGCCATTGGCCTTCTTGGCCACCTGGGCACACTGCCAGCTCACGTTCAGGTGAGCATTGACGAACACCCCCAGATCCTTTTTCTCTGCACAGCTTTCCAGCCACTCTGCCCCAAGCCTGTAGCGCTGCATGGGATTGCTGTGGCCAAAGTGCACGACCCAGCACTTAGCCATGTTGAACCTCATCCCATTGGCCTCTGCCTATCGATCCAACCTGTCTAGGTCCCTCTGCAGGGCCTTCCTACTCTCTGGCAGATCGACACTTCCCCCCAACTTGGTGTTGTCTGCAAACTTACTGAGGGTGCACTCAATTGTATCTAAACTATAGATGCCAGTCTGTTTGGGTAATCATTTTCTACTTTTTTTTTTTTTCTTTGTAAAAAATTGTGTACAGCAGAACAAATTCATGAAAAGACAGATGACTTCATGTGAATGGACGTATCCAGCCTGTACATATTATTCATAATATAATAAATGCTTTTAATTACAATATAATGAATAATTATAACAATATAACAATATAATATAACAATACTACAGGGGAGCTTCTTTTTAAACCCAGTCAGTTAGTAATTGATATATAACCTGGAGCATAAAGCTTTGAATTCTCCAGACACTTTAAGCTGACTCCCAGGCTTTGAAAAATATTGCATGCTTTTTCTATTCCTACAATAACATTTGAAATCCCATTGTAGTTCAAAGTCACATTAATGCTGCTGAATATAAGGACCTTCCTTTCATCGCTTTTGAATATGGGGTCAGCCAATTTTGTTGAGGGCATGGCTCTGAGGAAGGATAAGCAGGAATGTTCAGATGACCTTCTCTATACATTCATACATTTTCTAAAACGTGTCACTTCTTATTTGTGTCACCCACATTGCCCAGACGCAGTATCGTCTTTTCCCACTGTAGCATGAGAGAATGCAGATGTCAGGACTGCTGGCCATGATAATTGTTCCAATCGGAAATACACAGTTTACACATGTGCTTGAACACCTGCAGGATTTAGGGTGATCTGGCCATTTACAGCTCCCTGTTTTGATTTATTTTCATGTTCACCATCAAGTGTGTGCATGTGTGTTTGTGTGCATGCATATGTCTGTCCATGATGTGGGGACAGACAGCTAATGGATTGCCTATCCAGGAATGACTGCTCAGGCAGACTAAGCTTGCACAGCCATCCTAGCTGAAGGTAACATTTAGTTCTCCTCATACTGCCTGCATGTCCCAAATACATTTTCAAAGTGTCAGGCTCAATTTCTGTCTTTTTCTTTTCCCTTCCTCCTCTCTGGTACATGTGGCTGACACCATGAAATGGATTTTTCTTCCATTTGACTTTCACTGATTTCTTAAATCCTGTTTGTCTGGAGGCAGAACAACAGCATATATCCCAGCCTTTTCCAATTTTCTCTTGCATATGGTGCTCAACACTATATGTGGTCTGCACTTAAGTATAACCAGAAGCACACCCTACCATGGCCAGCTCTTCCCTTCATCTTATTTTCCTTAAATATTTTTGTAAAAACATTACTGTTTTATTTCTTGTGCCCATTCAATCCACACTGCTTTGTGTCCTGAGTCACTGCTGAGGTCATCTTGCTTATTGAGAGCACAGAGGGTGTCTGTGTCACCCAGGAGCTTTTGTCAACATAGCTATACTGACTGAGGGCATGACGAGTTCACCCCACCAAACTGACATGCTGTTACCAAAGATCCTGTAAACAGAGTTATGACAAAACATCTATTTGGTTGTTATCTTAGGTTAAATCAAAGTCACAAAAGGACAGAAAAGCTCTTGCTGGCTTTGGTTTGGTGCTGGGAATGGAGCCTGGATTCTTCAGATGCAGTTGTGCTTGCAGGGCCTTGATTTCTGAAACTGCAACTTTTGATCTCTAAATATCTACAGAGATTTCAAACAAAATCCCGCAACAGGACAGAAGCTGTAATGGTAAAAGTAAGCACCAGTTTCAAAACTGCAGCCTGAACTTCTCTCCCTTCTTCCACCCAAATGGCAGCTGCCTAGTCTTGAAACAATAAATGTGTGTGTTTTGTTTTGTTTTGTTTTCAGTCCATGTTTCTCCAGTGTCTAGAGTTCCCCTTTTTTTACGTGACCAGACTGCATATAGTGCACATATGACCATGACATAGCTAAACAGTTCAGTGCCTAGATTGGGTTGATGTCCTATAAGGATCTATCAGAAGGAGAGATCTTCTCAGAGAATCCTTAAGACACAGCAGAGATGTTGGATGGCTTTAAAAAACACAGTTATGACAACTGCTTTCCATTAAGGACACAACTAGAGGGGAAACAGCTCTCCTTTTCAGAAACTAGCCTACTAGTTAGACATTTGCCAAGGAAGTGAGAGAACCCAAACCTCTGAGAGTTAACTGTAACCTACATTGTTCTAGAAAGACATCTTCATACTATGCTATAAGTAATTTAAATTAATGAAGGGCACTTACTGCCTTCCCCCTTAATGTCACAGTCCAAAAAAAACATCAAGAGTCTTTCGGATGAAGAGAGAGAGGAAGAATGCCTACAAGAGAGAACGGTAGCCAGGCCATTTGCTGGTGCTTGCTTCTATACATGGTTATTCTGTCAAAGATAAGACATCACTGAAGGAGAATGTTATAGACCATCCAGTCAAGCAGAAGAAATAGATGATGGCTTTGAGCAGGGGACTGGACTTTAAAGATAATAAAAAATCAGAGGCCTATTGAATTTTGTGAGGTACACAGGAGAGTTGGAAGGTAATTTTGGCCTTTGGTACCAATCTTACACCTAAATCCCACCAAATTTTATTTATTTATTTATTTATTTTGACTCTGTCTCTTGTCCTGAGACAGCTGAAAAGAAATAAGGAGCATTTGGATATTTTTAGAAGTACTTTGTCAATAACATGGAGAATATTTTGCCTGTGATTATTTTGGGGCTGTAGGGATTATCAATGCTACTTTTATGCTGAGCCGAAGCTCATTATTGAGCAGGCCTTTGAGGCATTTTGTGAATCAGGGGTTCTGCTGCAGGCATTAATTTTCACTGAACCCTTCCTCTAAATATAGCACAGCCACAAAGCAGTTCTCTGCGCTCTGTATTAAACAATGTCTAAAATCCTGATTCTCTCTGTAGTAACAGAGCTACCAGGAAACTCAGGGGACAACCATGTCAGACCTGTGAACAAGGAGCCAGCAGAAAATCTTACCCTGGGATTCAGCTGATGTTACCATGTCAGCCTGAATCACTGCAGGGAGGAGGGAATAGCAATGCTTTTCTATTTCTAAACACTCTCCTTTACATTAGTTTAGTTTATGCAGCATGCTATACTGCATAGTTTCATTTCAACCTATGCAGTTATACTGTTGGCATGTTACTTTTGCTATTCACTTAAAAATAGAGAATATAAAACAGGGAATGTAAGCTATAGCAAGGGTGACAGATGGAATTCTCCCTCTTATGTAAAAAATGCAATATAATGAATATTTATGCAATTGCTTTTTTACTGTGTAGCAATACAATGAATGGATCTTTGTGCTTGCATCATAGCCCTTGTAGTCCTAAAACCTCATGGATTGTCATATACATCAAATGGCACAGAAGATTCTAATTTCTTTTCATTATCAAATAGAAAAGAAGATGCACCTTCTTGCAGGAGGTGGGAAAAAAGTCCCATAGATATTTAATTAAAAATATTAAAAGTATATTTTTGTAGACAAAAATAATAATAATAATAATAATAATAATAAAACTGTAATAAAATCAAACAGTCTAGCACACAGCACACTTTAAACATACATCCCGTTCTACCCTGAATCAGTTCTTTTCCAGCAGCGATCATCAAGAGAGATGAAAGTCTTATTTTAAGCTTGTGCCTGCATCTTTTTATAGCTTTTTTTCTGTATTTACAAAACCTGTGAAAGAAAATGTAAAAATCATCTATTTAGCTAACTATAGCTAAATATGAGCTAACTGTAAGATTCACATTCTGGAATATAAAGGAAAAATGTTATATTATTTTGTAAACAGCTGACAGTCTTATTTTGTAAATGACTGACAGAAATTACATGCAACAAAGTGTTTGATCAATTATTTTGAACAGTCTCATACTCACTTAGAATTTCAGTGAAAAAATCATTAAATACATCTTTGATGAAAATATATGTTCTCTGAACAACTCATAAAATGTAAGAATAGTCAAGGAAAAAAGAAACCAAGGTATGAAGCCTTCATGCAAGGCATATCTTTGAACAACTCTGGAACACTACGGTACTTAACAGCTATTGAAAATAAGGAAAATATGCTGGAGTGAATTTTCATGTCAGTCTAGTTACACAAACATCAATCCATTTGTTACTTGTGGATTATTTTAACATGAACAAATTATATATTTTTCCCATAAAAAAATGTCTTCAGGAGAAAGCAATTCCTAAATGACTGATCCAAAAGAAATTCAGTAATTCAGTAAGGAGAAGTTCATACTATGCCCTCTGGAATATTTAAGCATGGTTTGGGAGTAGTCTTAGAAAATCAGAACTCCAAATACTTTGTGGGTAGAATTCTTCCTCCTAAACCTGCCTTGCACTGTCTGTGAACCCAGAAACCTAATGCCCAAGAGACTGTTTGAAAGCAAGCGTAGCATGTTCTTAATGAATGTTTAAATCATGAGACTGACTAAATGTGGGATAGTTCTTATAAATTCCACTTCCTGGCCAATTTCTGTTTGTCAAGGTACTGCACATACACACTTATTTTAGAACGTACTGTTCACTGTTTTGTTAAGTCATAATATAATTGCTAAGTAAATACATTCTTTCAGTACCCATAATGCAGGTCTATTGTTTTTAAATTCTGTGTTGCTTAATTTAAAAAAAAAACAAGGTGATTTAATCCACTATCTTCTTCAGCAACACAATGGACTTTGCCAATCATCATACTAAATTTGCTAAAGAGATAAGAGCTAAAATGAGCGTGCTTAGCTTTGCCATCTATCACGCAGTACCAGTGAGTGTCCTGCTTGGTATGCAACTTAATTAAATGTTGTCCTTGAGGAGTTTATATATTGCTTATTTGCATTCTATAGTTATAATAGAAAAACTCCTGTACCTTGTAAGCTTGACCTCTATAGCTCTTTATCAATGGTGTATTACTGTATTTTCAAATAGCAGAGATGCATTTCAGAAGGTACAGAGCTTGTAAATATGCTTGCATTTATCCCCCAAAAATTGGGGTTCTCATAGTATCTACCTGAGGGTCCTAATGCTGGGAGTGCTCTGTGGATCAGACAGCTCCAGAGATGCAGCCCCCCCCCCCCCCCCCCGCTCATAAGCCTGTCTCATCAATGGTCTGAGCATCAGCAGCAGGACCCCCAGGAGGGGGAAAGAGCTTGCCAAACTTGTCAATGTGCTTGGGGCCCTGACAAATAGGACAAATGCGAACTGCTGGGACGGTCATAAAGCATTGCAACTCCTCTGTGGTTAGGAATGCCCAGAGTGATACCCACAGTGTTTCCATAGGAAAGTAGTGCAGGTATTACTAAAGTGTTGTGCTCTTCAGCCTCTCCTTGGTGTCAAGCTGTAAAGCCAGTGACAGCATGGAACTCTCTCACAAAGTTAAGGATAAGAGTAATCATTTGCAAGCCCACTCTTTACTGTTATTTTAGAAGATCATTGACTATTTGAGTCACTTTTCTGTCAGAAAATGAAAAGTTTGTCAGAAAATCATGCAGTGCCTTTCACTGTTTTTTTGCAAGAACAACCCATATGGCACTAATACAGTATGCAAATACTATTTACTTAAGGCATGATTTATGATTTTAAACCCTTCTTTATACTTTGTTGACAATGAGGTCTATGTATATTTTGTATGCAAGCAGATTAGTAGATTTATATAATTTACCCTTGTTCCATATAACATTAATTTGCTGATTAAAATCAGGGAAAGAAAGAAAAAAAAAAAAAAGAGAGAGAGAGAATTACACAATCGTTACATTATTGAAAGCTTTAAGTAAAATTACTGTTATAGGTAATTATGTAGAAACACTGTGAAATGTTCAAGTTCCCAGAAAATAAATAAATAAATAAAAGAAGCAAGAAAATGAATATGAAGACATGACTTGGTGTTGTTATAGAACTTCTGAATGCTCTGAGTGAACAGAGAATGAGCATAAATAGCAGAGAAGATATATGAAGACACTTCCATTAAAATGCCCTATTCAATATCCTGCTTTCAGTTTCTTCAGAATTTGGCCTTTTTACAAAGGTGCTAGCTGAATATCACCCTCTCTTATTGAAGAGTTTGTCTAATAAACCATTAAATAACAGCAAGAACATGAGATTAACGAAAAGACCTGCTTTTTTTTTTTCCTCTACACAGAGATGTTCTTCCTCCTTTGTACTTCTCAATGAAGAAGATAGAGGTTTTTAAGAAATTCATATCTTTTTAAGTGCTTCTGGGATATTTAGGGCAAACTTTCTGTTAAATTATGTCCAAGTTACTCAGCAGATACCCTGGTCAATAGACTGGAAGCTAGCTCCTGTCACACCTGTGTCAAGCCGGCATGAAAAACAGCATTAACTAAGTGGCGAAGCAGTCTGCATGGACACGTTTTCAAGCTGCTTAATCTGTTGGACACGCTTAGTAAATATTCACAAAAATCCCTCCAATATTCCCCCCCCTAATAAGGGGAAAAAGTAAAAGGAGTTTCTGGAACTACACCAATTCTTCCAATATACTTCCAATATTCAAAATACTCACTTATCTGTCCTTTCTTGGTAATGTGTTTACAAACTCTGAACAAAATGAAAATAAAGAAGTATAAATTACTTCTGCTGTCTGATCCAAGCCTGTAGAAAAGCTGCAGGTGAAGCTACAATCTAAAATTCACAAGAGGGTCAGAACTGATTTTTCAGGTACTTAGCAGGGGAGGATGTGTTGCCACCACACTTTACACTGCCTAGGAAAAGAGAAGTGTCTCTGTGTCCTTTACTCATTCACTGCTTGGTCTTTCTCAGACGTGTTCTCTGAGGCTGGAATATCAGGATCTATTTGCCCACATCTCCTGCCTGTTTTCTGTGAACAGGCAGAAGAGGACTGTCAAGAAGATCTCTGCTCTTCTCCTTTGGAGTGCTGGCAGCAAAGGAAGACAATTGGGCTGCAGAACTACAGAGCTGAATATGCTTGTTGCCTCCTTCACCACCAGGAACAAAATAGAAGCAGAGGTATAATTTATTAGCAGCAATTTGTTTTCGCTAGGTTGTGAAACTACAAACTAACCTTCCTCAACTTTCAGGAATGCCCAGAATTAAAGCCCATATGGCATCTACTTTATCAGATTCTTTTTGTGTGAAGATTCACTTCAAGTGACTGCTTATCCCAGCCACCCATATGTGTAGTGTGGTGGCCCAGACTTTTACACAAGATCACGATCATAAAATTTACTGAGTTCTATACCCCAGTTGTTCAGCAGAAATTCCTTCAAACTGAATGAAAAATAACATGCAGGACCCATACTTTGGGCCAGCTGGCTGATGGCATTCACCCATGTCGTGTTTTTTCTACAAGATGTCAACACAGAGCTGCCATCACTCAGAAGGGCATGCTCCACTTTAAAGCGTCAGCCCCCCAGACTGGTACTAACCCGTAGCTTATATTTTATGTCGAATTTCCTGCCTCTGAAATATTGTCTTGCTTTTAAGGTTGCATGTTTACAAAAGCAGATGTTCCTTCAAAATGTTAAGAAAATCTGTCATGTTTTTTGAGTTAAAGGTTGCAGAGTTACTCTGATCTGAAATCTTAACATTTGCTTCTTTTTTTATCATTATTTTTTCTTTACTGCCTCAATGCCTTCTTGCTAACAGACTTATTCTAGTTTAAATATTCTGGGATCTTTAGAGTAGCCACATTTTCAATATAAATTCCTCACTATGATCACTTATTCTTGTGAATTGTGTTAGGTCCCAATTCTGTGAGAACTAAATAAATGATAATTTCACTTAAGAGCTTAATGGAGGATTACTGTGGACTTTGCTGTAAACAGTATTACTCCCTCTACAATAGAGTGGTTTCAAAGAGTTTTATTTCATGGGCAAATTGGGATTTCATGTGGCACATGTAGCTTTTGTTAGGTTTTTTGAAAAGAGAAAAAAGCTCACAAACTAAATCTTACTTTTCACCTACCAACAGTAGGTTGTTTTTTTGTTGTTGCTTTTGTTTTTGTTTTTTGTTCAGGGAGGATAGGTATATGTTCTGTAGGTATCTCTTTTTCAGGTGTATTGGCAGTACTGAGAAACAGATGAAATCATCTGGATAAGATGGGAAATGTCAGATCATACGCTGGGGCTCTCATTGATTTAGTGACAATATCTTTATGACTGAGATTATGTAAAACAGAGATTTTTCTTAGGCCACATGAAGTAAAGTCATTTCTAATGCCTTCTTTGGAAGAGGAATATTGTTATTACAAGAAAGTGTCTGTACACCATTTTAAAGAATAACAAGCTTTACTTTAAGATTGGACCAGTTATTTTTTTCTAATGGTTTGTCCTAGTTTGTACATAATTAATTCAATGAATACCTAAAGGTGCATGTTAAATCCAAGCTCTGATTTGATCATTATAATGCTCACTTCTCCTTTCATATCTGTATATCTATCTATACTACTAGACCCAGCTAAATTCATACGGGCTCCTTCAGGTTGGAGGGTTTACACTTTATCTAGTTTAAAAAGGCTTGAGGATAAACCTCAAACATATAAAAATAATTGACAACCATAAAATCAAGGGGATTTATAGAACTGTCAAGGTAAATTGATCATTAATTGGATTTTTTTTTCTAAAATACAAGTGCTATCTGAATGCAATTAATAGACATATGTCATATGAAAAGGTATATTAATGCAATTAAAATCTAATGAATTACAATTCAGTTTCATTAAAATCTAATTACTCATCTAGATTTATATAACTGGGACCTGAAATTAATAATGGAGGTTTGTTTCTCTGACATGTGTTTGCTACCCTCAGTCAGAGCTACTTCATTCCCAACAGCTAGGCAGACAGGATTTGCATATTTTTTTTAAAGAGATTCATCTGCCTCTGAGTCCATGGGAAATATCGCTATGCCTTCTTTCCATTTATAATGATATTTTTCAAAGATGATCTGCATTTTTCAGTGTGGGTGATGTGTTCTCATTAGCAGCCAGAGTTCCTTCATGCATTAATTTTTCCCCTTTTTCAGAGCGCAAATTCAATATTTTCCCCATTCCTTATGCCACGTATCGTTCTATGAATCCTTTTAAAGCTATGAACGGATTTTAGAAGTGCTTAGGCAGTAGTAGTTCTCATGGGTATGCTTTCAGAGCTGCTGGATACAAAACACTTCCAAGTTATTTCATCTAGATTCTTAACAAGGAAGAGAAGTCACCAGAAAGATTCATCAGAGGTTACAATAGTTTGCGTTCTAACAGCCTAGCCAGTGGCAATGATGTTCATTTGCCAGAAACTATGGAAGAGTATATCTTCTATTACAAGATGTTTGTAATTAAGATCTGTTTGTTCTTTATGTAAAAGAACTTTCCTGATTTCCTTCAGTTCAGTGGAAAATTTAAAGAAAACCTCTTTGAACATCTCTGTCAGTTTTACCAAAATCAGTTCATATGGAGAAATGTTTATACAGGAAAGTTATAGCTGTTTCCCAGTAAGAGAAGTACCAAGTCATTTCTCATTAAACAACTGTCCATGTGGGGTTAGTCTCTTCTTTGATCTCAGATGTATGGTTTTCAATAATTTAGGACTCCCTGGAAGAAATCTGTACGTTAGGCAACTCTGCTTTGAGCTGTCCCTGCATAGATGGGGGAAAAGATAATCTTGATGAGATTAAATCCTTTTAGTTTCACAGGTTAGTCCACAAGCACAGGAAGTTTATGAAGGCAGATAAAACCAGTGTAAGGTTTTGCTGTTTCTGTCACCTCCACATCCAATAATATCCATAAACAGCCACTGTCACTAGCATTGTAAGTGTGCCTAGCTGTAATACTTCTTTTCTCACAGCACAAAAACTAGACTGGACAAAGCATCGATAAGAATACAATACACAATATTTCTGCTTACATGTGGAGGCAGACTACACATTCAGTTTCTTCCATCTCTAATATTCATCAATCAAATTTTACTTAAATGTACCAGTTGATACATTAGGAACCGAGTATCTTACCCTACCTTGCTTGTTTTGTACACCCTATGCTATACATTTCATACACAGTGCAGCTAGTACAGATTAAGATAGGATGTGAATTTAAAACAAGAGAAAGCCTTATCTCTTAATGTACTTCCAGAGTGGACTTAAAAGTAGAGTTTTAACATGGAAAGAAAGTATTAAAAACATAGTTTGAGCTGAACATCGCTAGTTAAAAGCAGGACAGTTTCACTTGACCATGATGCTAAAGAAAAACTTTGTGCTGTATAATTTGTTCTTAAGATTCATATTCTTTCATGTCACAGCATTTTCCCCAAGATTTCTCATGGCAGTTTTCCATAAAATTGAAACGTAATTGGTAGATCAGGTTCTTCTGATATCTGTCATGTGACACAAGTGCACTTCAACTTTTCAAGAATTAGTATTCTTATTGCTAAAACCAAATAACAATATTCTGTGTTATTCTCTTTGTATACCTCCAGAGGAGAACCTATGACACAAATGCTAAGAGTAATTATTGATTTTTGCAAGCAGATCCACTAAAATTGTCCTTGAATCATACAGGTTAAGTAGATATTGCACGCATTAAGCACCCTGTTGTCTTCTATAGTATTATGTGTCTTCTTTCATTTCATTATTCTCTGCTTTTCTATATGATGTCTTCATACTAGTCAGAGAGAGGAGTGAAGTAAAGCCTAGAGAAGCAGAAGAAGAAGAAGACATTGTTTCACCAGCAGAAGCTAGAGGAATCTCAAGGCATTGACACTGCACCATCCACAATAATAATTTTGTACAACAGAAAAATTCTGCTTGAAGAAAACCTTTCTTCATAGTCCATCCCCAGTTGTGGGCTGGTTATGTTTTGAGTCCCTTTGACCTACCTAAATTTTAATGCAACTATAATACAATTCATTCTTTAGAGAAAGTTAATTTCCAAATAACAGCATTCAGGAGAGAGAATCAAAATAATTCCCTCAACTACAACAAGCCAAAAGAACCTCTGATCAGTTCTTCAAGGTGCATCTTCCATGGGGAAGGACAGGGAGTGCAGGGGAACCTAGCTGACATTCACAGGTTTTGCTTTAAACACTTCAAAAACACCATCGTAGCCTGAACCAGCCACTGAACAGAGCTAACATTGTAGAGGAAACAACTTTTTTTTTTTTTTTTTTTAAATCTTTTAATTGCAAATTCTTGGGGGTTAATTATAATTAAATAAATTATTTCATTTATTACTATTACAATTGAATGTTTAATTATCTTGGTAGGTAGTATTTAATTATTCTTTTTCTTAACCCCCTTTTTCCTGTCAGTCATTATCACCAAGAAAGCTGGCAAATAGAGGACAATGATCAACCTCTATATGGGGTGAGAAGACAACTGTCAGAGGGTCTGTTACTCAGGCAGAATTACCGAGTTCTCAGGAATGGAAGCATGTGCTTTCCTTTCCAGTGAAAGGGCTGTTTTGGGAAGTGGTGACACTAAATGCCATGTCACTAGAGAATAATCTCTTCTGACAGGCAATAATCAAAACCCATTGGCAAGCAGCAAGAAGGATGTTTAAATGACTTTTGACTTGGAGAATAAAGCTTCTCATGACTAATTTATTTCCAGAGAAAGAGTTGCACAGGGACTCAAAAGCAAACTTCCCACAAATCCTGTGTGAGTTTCAGGTAGAAACAGAGTTCTGTTAAGTCTATGAAACTACCGTGTAGACAGATTTAGAAGCATATTAAAATAAGAAAACAGAAGGGCTTAGCAGTAAAGAGCTAGTCAGTCAAGATAAGAAAGTCTTCATTATCCTTATGTCTTAAAGTAATATTCTTTGCATTAAACATTTCATAGTGAGTTATGTAACAGTTACCAACATTTTAGAAATGTTCAGAAAGCCCCAGTATATGAGAAATTTGGTAGATGGATTTCCAATTCCTACATGCATCCAGAAAGAACCAACTTCCAGCTCACTTTCTGCATGAAAATGCCCTTGATTAAAAGTGCAGTCATAATTGTATATAGATCAAAGTGTTAATCATCTTGGCTGACAGCACCCGTGATGCAAAGCACTAATATTCTACCCACTATTCTCTTTGAAAAATGACCTCTCCAACTGTGAAACACAGACATGCCTTGTATTGACTGTTTTAATGTGTTTGGAGGTTCATAAAGCTGGGCTTCTATCTTGCAAGTATTTTGGCAGATGTCTGTCAATCAGTACTTTTCATTAAGCCAGCAGGCACTATAAGAACCATTTAATCTCTGAGCAGTTCAGTCCTAGGGAAGATGTGCTCGAGTACAGGTCCTTGTAGAGGTCCTTGTAACAAAGGCCCTTGTAAAAGAGCTCACAGCCCAAAGCTCTAATTCTGTAATGATCTGTCTGTCCAAAGATCCCTGAACCAGTGAAGAATTTATTATGTTGGCCTCTCCCCATACGGAGGTGTCTGGAAAATGGGAAGCAGTGATAAATCAAGAAATGTAGGATGTAGAACAAGCATCAGTGAACGAAAAAAAAGGGAACATAATTTTACACATTTAAAGTGGAAAAAAAAAAAAAAGACTAACTGGTCTTAGATATGTTCATGTTCAAAGTGACATGCTTAGTGGATGAGGGGAAGGCTGTGGATGTGATCTACCTTGACTTCAGTAAGGCTTTTGACACCGTTTCCCACAACATTCTCCTGAAGAAACTGGCTGCTCATGGCTTGGACTGGCGTATGCTTCGTTAGGTTAAAAACTGGCTGGATAGCCGGGCCCAAAGAGTTGTGGTGAATGGAGTCAAATCCAGTTGGAGGTCGGTCACTAGTGGAGTCCCCCAGGGCTCAGTACCGGGGCCAGTCCTCTTTAATATCTTTATTGATGATCTGGATGAGGGGATCGAGTGCACCCTCAGTAAGTTTGCAGATGACAGCAAGTTAGGTGCATGTGTCGATCTGCTCGAGGGCAGGAAGGATCTGCAGGAGGATCTGGATAGGCTGGAGCGATGGGCTGAGGTCAACTGTATGAAGTTCAACAAGGCCAAGTGCCGGGTCCTGCACCTGGGGCACAACAACCCCAAGCAGAGCTACAGGCTGGGAGATGAGTGGTTGGAAAGCTGCCTGGCCGAGAAGGACCTGGGAGGACTGGTTGATAGTCGGCTGAATATGAGCCAGCAGTGTGCTCAGGTGGCCAAGAAGGCCAACAGCATCCTGGCTTGTATAAGAAGCAGTGTCGCCAGCAGGTCTAGGGAGGTGATTGTACCCCTGTACTCGGCTCTGGTGAGGCCGCACCTCAAGTACTGTGTTCCGTTTTGGGCCCCTCGCTACAGGAAGGACATGGAGATGCTCGAGAGAGTCCAGAGAAGGGCAACGAAGCTGGTGAGGGGTCTGGAGAAAAAGTCTTACAAGGAGCGGCTGAGGGAGCTGGGCTTGTTCAGCCTGGAGAAGAGAAGGCTCAGGGGTGACCTTATCACTCTCTATAGGTACTTTAAAGGAGGCTGTAGAGAGGTGGGGGTAGGTCTATTTTCCCACGTGCCTGGTGATAGGATGAGGGGGAATGGGCTAAAGTTGCACCAGGGGAGGTTTAGGTTGCATATTAATAAGAACTTCTTTACTGAAAGGGTTGTTGGGCATTGGAATGGGCTGCCCAGGGAAGTGGTTGAGTCACCATCCCTGGAGGTCTTTAAGAGACGTTTAGATGTTGAGCTTAATGATATGGTTTAGTGGAGGACTTGTTAGTGTTAGGTCAGAGGTTGGACTAGGTGATCTTGGAGGTCTCTTCCAACCTAGATGATTATGTGATTCTGTGATTCTGTGATTCTATGTAAGTGAGAGAGTCAATGATAAACTGGCAGGCATACTGGTAGAGTACTGTATTTTTCAGTACTCTGTTCCTTCAAGAACTGGATTTCTAAACAAAAGGCACAGCGGTAAATCAGGCATCAGCAAAGCTCTGAGCTTCTGGAAGACACTGCCAAGACTAGGCCTGTGGGACTTGTTGGCTTGAATTCTTGTTACAGGCATTTAATGACAAAAAGTTGAAAGGTGGTTCCAGAGCAAGGGACAAACTAGAAGAAAATAAAAACATGTAAAAATCAGAAGGATTATTTTGACCATGTGAAGATTGCAATATTCATGATCCAGTTATCAGGATAATGAATGGCTGTATTGGGTCATAGGGTTATTAAGTGTATATGAACATTGACATGATTTAATAATAAGCAAAAAAGAAGCAAACAATACTGCTACAGCCACAATTCTCTGAACATATGAGACTGGATTGTATTAAAGTAATGATATCTTTTATTAGACCAGCTGACAGAGATAGGAAAAAATGAGCAAACAAACAAGCGAACAAACAAAAACACACAAAAAAATGCTCCATATTGGAAGCAGGAGTAGAAAAATCACAAATTAGTTGCAGAGTAGGAATGAGCATTTCCTGTTGAACTTCTTATACGCTAATTGATAAGACCAAATTCTGATAAGCACATATGGGAGCAGGAACTTTGCAAGAGAATAGGAATTACTTCAGGATCAGAGCAGAAGGAAGAATTTTTATTTATTTTATTGAAAAAAACAATATCTCTGTGGATATATGGATGATGGATCTATGACTTTAAGTATATAGTAGAGTAATACGTTTTAGTTCCCAGGCTTGTCTTTTGAAAGTATTTTATAAGTCTCCTTTGAGTATCAGGACTGAATAGTCAAAAATGAAGTAGCTGCTCTGTGAAAAAGTTTTTCCCAGTGGTAGCTGTATATTTATGTTCTGCATCGATTGCATATGTGAATTCATTTTAGCGCACAGTGGGGATGTTGTTTTATCTAAATAATTTCAAAGAAGACATTTTGTGCACTAGATGAAATTCTGCAATACACATGCTAGATGTTGATGATTCTATTTTGAGAGAAAATACTGATCTATGTTACTATGCATTATCATATAGAATAACTGAAGATCAATACTTGAATCTAGAACACCAGTTCCCTCCCAGAGCCATGATTTACAGATACTCCAGCTTATCTGATCTGCAAAGAACACTCACAAAACCCTCTTAATCAGTCTAAATATGATGTTCACCAACAAAAGTATTATTCTCATGAAATAAATCACACCTGAATATTGCTGTGACTTCCTGCAGTGCAAACAAAACAAAATAAAACAACAGAACCCCCTGATCATACCCTTCTTCACAGCCAGTTTCAATGTATATTGTGTTTTAAAATGGAGTGCACGAGATTCGAGCTTTTCCCATACTGATAACAATATAATCAAACCATTACAACCTGTTCCGAAAGATAACCCACCCTGAACCCTTTTTGCCAATCTCACTACTCTCTTGAGCTTTCAAGCACTCTTCTACAGATTATAATTTTTTTCATCAAAAGCAAGCTTTTCATAAACCTGCATACATCACACAAATGAAAAAGCTCTTAACACTGCTCCACAGGCGTTGCAATAAATGTCTCACCAAAGCCAAGATATGTCCCTCTAGTCTGATAACCTCGACTTCAAGTTGTTCTTCTTTTCTCTACTATTCTCCTTCCATACTAACAGCCCCCCCATTTACCCTTTCCCCAAATGCCCCATTTTTATTCATTCTTATTTGCTATATATATGACCACTCTTAATACTCCTACCTTTGTCAGTAGTCCCATTAAACTAGCATCTTCCTTGCATTTTCTATCCTGCTCATGTTAGTGTTTTTTTCACAACATAACATTAAAAAAAAAAAAAAAAAGGAGCAGAAGATTGTTGTGTAGATCTGGCTATAGACTTAGCAGATCAGTGAGGTTAAGGTGAGACAAATTTGGGTTTATAGTACTTTGCTACTTGCAAAGTCACCAGAAAAAATAATAATTATATATATATATAGTCTTGTATTATCTAACATCCTTTTGATCCAATGTTTCAATGATCTTTTACCATGCAATGCTTTACCTTTATTCTCACATAACACTTGATAAAACATAGCTCCTGATAGAATGAACCCTTCTCAGTATAACCATTTTAACTTGAATGCTGTGGAACTCATTTTACCTTGTAGTGAAATAAGGTGAAGAAAATATTATTTTTTAGTTTCATTTCCTGAGAAACATTAGGAGGATTATGAAAAACCTTCTTCTTACATCATCAGCATGAAGAGAAAAATATAACAGGGTTTTACTAGAATTGAAAGTAAACAATCTAGGAGAACAAAATCAGAGAAGGAGGCTGTTCAGAACACAAGAACCACAAGGATGGACATTGCCTTAGTTGTTAATGCAAGATACAGAAGACATGAAACACGCAGGCACTTAGGGACAACTTTATTAAACAACACGGACTAGATTTTCTCAACAGGAATTATCCCATACAAATCACCTTTCTCTGGTAATATCTTCTATCTTGAATTACATGATATTACTCGATCTCAAAACCTCAGTGCCTAACATCCTCCCATCGCATAGGATGGAGAAAGAAACTTGGTATTACACTAGATATGATAGTCTGCTTCTTAAGTATTTGTTTTTGCAGACTAGGAGTTTACAGTCTGCTGCTCTGTCCTGGCAGAGTGGCCCCCTTTCCCACCTTCAGGAGGAGGTAGTACACTTTGAAATTTATTACTTGATAATGTGGAAGGAAAAGGTACAGGAGTCATACCTTGGAACAGTGAAATATTTTCTTTTCTCTGCTAGTCCATGCAAATACTTCCTATTTCGGAGGCTGATGTTGGGGGAAATTTTCAGAAGCACAACAGAGTAAAGTAAAATTTAGATGTTGCTGTCACTTATAGTTAACAGGCCAGTAGAAATGTGTTTTCTAGACAGTTAGTGACATTTTATTGTTCCAGTAGCACAGTTTATCTCCCAATAGACATAAAAATAATATAGTGAGTATACTGCAATTGTTGTGCTGTTACATAAGCCCTTGCAGAAGGTGTGATTGAGATATCTCTATATCAAGGGTAGCCACGACCCTTAGAGAGCAAGATGGAAACTGTTTGCTCAAAGTGATGAACTCCTCTCTACCTTCTCCCTGACATAAAAAGGCAAAATGATGTATTTTAGAAAAGCATCGAATTAAACTATTTCTTGTTTGTAAGTGGATAAATACAATAACTGACACAAAAATAACAAGCTGTAATATTTTCTATGTTGAAATCTGTTCTTCTGCAGCTCTCAGTTTTGCTAGACTGGAAAATCAAGAGTCACAACTTCAGTTTGCACTCTGGTTACTAAAAACAGAACATTTACAGTATTAATTTACTTTCCTAATCCCAGTGCTTTTGGGATTTTAAATCAAGAGGGTTCTTTGACATTTTCTTGCACATGTCCATCAGAAGCCATAGCTTGAAAGTGATTGAGACATTCATCATTTCTGAGTGTTCTGGCTTTGCAATAAAAACAATCCAATATATAAAATTCCTGGAATAGCTAGGGATAACATTTAGTTTTTCAGCCATCATAATCTTGTTTAGGCAAACCGAAATGCTGATTTCTGGGAAGCATGTTGTCAAGTATCATTATGTTGCACCTTGATAGAAGACTGACCAATACTCCAAATGAGAAAAAGCAGGATCTTGTCATCAAAACAAATATAGGATTTCTGTTGGGAAGCAGCTCTAGAATCTCACCACTCTGGTTGCTAGGAATAAACATATATATTATTTTCAGTTCAAGTATATGGTTTATGTAGATCTGGTTTATACATATTGCCTCCTATCTTAAATAACCATTTCTCCTTTAGCCATGATACCCTCCCAATATATCTAAAGAAAGCAATAAATTCTGTGTGGATTTGTCCTATTCTCAGGCTTTGATTCAAGTCTAAAGAAGCCACATTCTTTTAGTCTTGTTTGTCTGAGAATCATAGAATCACAGAATGGTTTGGATTGGAAGGGACCTTAAAGATCATCTTGTTCCAAACCCCATGTCATGGGCAGGGACACCTTCCATTAGATCAGGTTACCCCAAGCCCCATTCAACCCGAACGCTTCAGGGATGGGGCATCCACAACTTCTCTGAGCAGCCTGTTCCACTTCCTCACCACCCTCATACTAAAGAATTTCTTCCTAATATCTAATCTATATCTACCCTCTTTTAGTTTAAAACCATTACCCCATTATCCCTCCCTGATAAAGAGTCCCTCTCCTGCTTTCTCGTAGGCCCTCTTTACGCCACTATAAGGCCAGTGTAAGGTCTCCATGGAGGTTTCTCTTCTCCAGGCTGAACAGCCCCAACTCTCTAAGTCTGTCTTCATAGCAGAGGTGCTCCAGCCCTCTGATCATATTTGTGGCCCTCTTCTGGACTCATTCCAACAGGTCCGTGTCCTTCTTATGTTTGGGGTCCCAGAGCTGAATGCAGTACTCTAAGTGGGATCTCACAAGAGCGGATTAGAAGGAGAAAATCACCTCTTTTGACCTGCTAGCTGCACTTCTTTTGATACGTCAAAAGAGAATGTGGTTGGAGTGTGTCTTGAAGTTTGTCCTCATAGTCTTTGCCTCCTCCAATTCTATCTTTCATGTACATGATAATTTACCGGATCAAGCTTTCTACTACATTACATTAATTATGCTCCCTTCTTTCTTTCTATTAAAAATCAATCTCAGAATACATGTGCAGTTAAAACACAAAACTAATATTCTGTGAACTTTTCCAAGAATTAATCTTTGTTAAGTTAATTGTTCAATGGTAGAAAAGTGAATTGTTCTGAACAGGCAAATGTCACAAATCCTGGCCTCATCAAAGACCACCAAGCATGAACTCATCTCTGCATCCATTTGCACATAATTCTGGATAGTGGCATGTGGTAAAGCATGAAGTAAGTAAGACTCTGGGGGCAGGATCATTGCCTTATTGAAGGATTTGCAAATTCTTGGCAGTTGTTGAAAACACTGACCTGTTGGAGAGCAGTATTTTTAGGGGATAAAGAAACCTGATTACATTCTTTTATACTAGATTACAGTTAAGTTTATCCTGCTGAAGGAATTACTTCGTATTCTGTATGGAATGTTCAAGCCTTGGTGTATTTGGCTATCCAATATCATATGGTTCAAAGGGTTTGTTTTTGTATGTTAATTTCCTGACTACAAATTTGTTTTTGCTTAGTCATCAGACCTTGAATTCTACAACATTTTGGCCTTCTAAGCTACAAAAATTCATCAGAACTGTACCAGCAATAAAATGGAGATGGAGACTGAGCTAATAACTATCTGTATGAAAGTATCATAGTATCTAAGTCTGTGTTCCTAACATGCCTGTAAATTTTATCTGTTGGATTTTTAAATGAAAATTATTTCTTAAGTGAGAACTAATGGAAGAAATTGTTTATTTCTTCACTTTCTTGAAGTAGAAGTAAAGACATGGTAATAGTATATTATGATACATTGTAAATAGTTTTTGAAACTGCAGCTGACATGCACATTCTTTCCTCCTTCACAATCTGTTCTCCCTTTTGACTTTTATCCATTAAAAAGGTCAGCTAAGTAATTTAGTGTATGAGCTGAGACAATAAATGGCACCATTAGAGGTAGCAAAATTTGTATGAGACCATTTGTATGAGACCCAGGAGGATGCCTGAGGTGAGGAAGTTGACTCCACGCCTCAGGACTGCCTCCACCAAGAAAGAAAGAAGGGTGATTGTTGTGGGCGACTCCCTCCTCAGGGGAACGGAGGGCCCTATTTGTCGGCCTGACCCCACCCATAGGGAAGTCTGCTGCCTCCCTGGGGCCAGGGTCAGAGACGTTACCAGGAAGCTTCCAAACCTGGTTCGCCCCTCTGACTATTACCCGCTTTTGATAGTCCAGGCTGGCAGTGATGATCTTGAAAAGAGAAGCCTCAAGGCTATCAAACAGGACTATAGGGGGCTGGGACGATTGGTGGAGGGAGCGGGAGTGCAGGTGGTGTTTTCGTCTATCCCTACGGGGGAAGGGAGAGGCACGGAGAGGACATGGAAAGCTCACGTGGTTAATAGGTGGCTCAGAGGCTGGAGCCAGCACAGAAATTTTGTTTTTTTTTCACCATGGGGAGCTTTACTCGGCACCCGGCCTGATGGCCCCAGACGGGTCCCTATCTCCAAGGGGAAAATGGATCCTAGGCCAGGAGCTGGCGGGGCTCATAGAGAGAGCTTTAAACTAGGCAAGAAGGGGGACGGGGCTCAAACAAGGCTTGTTGGAGCCGTGCCGGGGGAAACAATGGCTAGGCTGGGGAAGATGGCAATGGCCCAACTGAAGTGCATCTACACTAATGCACGCAGCATGGGTAACAAACAGGAGGAGCTGGAAGCCATCGTGCAGCAGGCAGGCTACGACTTGGTTGCCATCACGGAGACGTGGTGGGACCGCTCCCACGACTGGAGTGCTGCAATGCCTGGCTATCGGCTCTTCAGGAGGGACAGGCAGCACAGAGGGGGTGGTGGCGTGGCTCTCTACATTAGAGAATCTTTTGATGTTGTGGAATTCCAGGCTGGGAATGATAAGGTTGAATCCCTGTGGGTTAGGATCCGCGGGAAGGCCGGCAAGGCTAGCGTCCTGGTCGGGGTCTGTTATAGACCGCCGAACCAGGATGAGGAGACGGATGAGGAGTTTTATAGGCAACTGACAGAAGTTGCAAAATCGTCGGCGCTTGTCCTCGTGGGGGACTTCAACTTCCCGGATATATCCTGGAAACACAACACGGCACAGAGAAAGCAGTCTAGGAGGTTTCTGGAGAGCGTGGGAGATAGCTTCCTGACGCAGCTGGTCAGTGAACCTACCAGGGGTGGTGCCCCACTAGACCTTCTGTTCACAAACAGAGAAGGACTGGTGGGAGATGTGGTGGTCGGAAACTGTCTTGGACAGAGTGACCACGAAATGGTAGAGTTCTCTATTCTTGGCGAGGCCAGGAAGGGGACCAGTAAAACTGCTGTCTTGGACTTCCGGAGGGCTGACTTTGAGCTGCTCAGGACGCTGGTTGGCCGAGTCCCTTGGGACGCGGTTCTGAAGGGCAGAGGAGTCCAGGAAGGCTGGGCGCTCCTCAAGAAGGAAATCTTAATGGCTCAGGAGCGGTCCGTCCCCACGTGCCCAAAGACGAGCTGGCGTGGAAGAAGACCGGCCTGGCTGAACAGAGAGCTGCGGCTTGTGCTTAGCAGAAAAAAGAGGGTTTATAATCTTTGGAAAAAAGGGCGGGCCACTGAGGAGGGCTACAAGGATGTAGCGAGGCTGTGCAGGGAGAAAATTAGAAAGGCCAAAGCTCATCTGGAGCTCAATCTGGCTACTGCCGTTAAAGATAACAAAAAAAGTTTTTACAAATACATCAACACAAAAAGGAGGACTAAGGAGAATCTCCATCCTTTACTGGATGTGGGGGGAAACTTAGTTACAAAAGACGAGGAAAAGGCTGAGGTGCTTAATGCCTTCTTTGCCTCAGTCTTTAGCAGCAAAACCAGTTGTTCTCTGGATACCCAGTACCCTGAGCTGGTGGAAGGGGATGGGGAGCAGAATGTGGCCTTCGCTATTCATGAGGAAATGGTTGGCGACCTGCTAAGGAGCTTGGATGTGCGCAAGTCGATGGGGCCGGATGGGATGCACCCGAGGGTACTGAAAGAACTGGCGGAGGAGCTGGCCGAGCCGCTTTCCATCATTTATTGGCAGTCCTGGCTATCGGGGGAGGTCCCAGTTGACTGGCGGCTAGCCAATGTGACGCCCATCTATAAGAAGGGCTGGAGGGCAGACCCGGGGAACTATAGGCCTGTCAGTTTGACCTCAGTGCCAGGAAAGCTCATGGAGCAGATTATCTTGAGGGTCATCACGCGGCACTTGCAGGGCAAGCAGGCGATCAGGCCCAGTCAGCATGGGTTTATGAAAGGCAGGTCCTGCTTGACGAACCTGATCTCCTTCTATGACAAAGTGACACGCTTGGTGGATGAGGGAAGGGCTGTGGATGTGGTTTACCTTGACCTCAGTAAGGCTTTTGACACCGTTCCCCACAACATTCTCCTCAAGAAACTGGCTGCTCGGAGCTTGGACTGGCGTATTCTTTGTTGGGTTAAAAACTGGCTGGATAGCCGGGCCCAGAGAGTTGTGGTGAATGGAGTCAAATCTGGTTGGAGGCTGGTCACAAGTGGTGTCCCCCAGGGCTCGGTACTGGGGCCGGTCCTCTTTAATATCTTTATCGATGATCTGGATGAGGGGATCGAGTGCACCCTCAGTAAGTTTGCAGATGACACCAAGCTAAGTGCGTGTGTCGATCTGCTCGAGGGCAGGAAGGCTCTGCAGGAGGATCTGGATAGGCTGGACCGATGGGCTGAGGCCAACTGTATGAAGTTCAACAAGGCCAAGTGCCGGGTCCTGCACCTGGGGTGCAACAACCCCAAGCAGAGCTACAGGCTGGGAGATGAGTGGTTGGAAAGCTGCCTGGCCGAGAAGGACCTGGGAGTACTGGTTGATAGTCGGCTGAATACGAGCCAGCAGTGTGCTCAGGTGGCCAAGAAGGCCAACAGCATCCTGGCCTGTATAAGAAGCAGTGTCGCCAGCAGGTCTAGGGAGGTGATTGTCCCCCTGTACTCGGCTCTGGTGAGGCCGCACCTCGAGTACTGTGTTCCGTTTTGGGCCCCTCGCTACAGGAAGGACATGGAGGTGCTCGAGAGAGTCCAGAGAAGGGCAACCAAGCTGGTGAGGGGTCTGGAGAAAAAGTCTTACGAGGAGCGGCTGAGGGAGCTGGGATTGTTCAGCCTGGAGAAGAGGAGGCTCAGGGGCGACCTTATCGCTCTGTACAGTTACCTTAAAGGAGGCTGTAGAGAGGTGGGGGTTGGTCTGTTCTCCCACGTGCCTGGTGACAGGACGAGGGGGAATGGGCGAAAGTTGCGACAGGGGAGTTTTAGGTTGGATGTTAGGAAGTACTTCTTTACCGAAAGGGTTATTAAGCATTGGAATGGGCTGCCCAGGGAGGTGGTGGAGTCACCATCCCTGGAGGTCTTTAAAAGACGTTTAGATGTAGAGCTTAGCGATATGGTTTAGTGGAGTACTTAGTGTTAGGTCGGAGGTTGGACTCGATGATCTTGAGGTCTCTTCCAACCTAGAAATCTGTGTCTGTGTCTGTGTCTGTGTCAGTTTATCTGTCTACTATATGTTTATGCAATGACCTTTCCACACAAGTGGTTTAAAAAGACGTTCTCCAAAAGGCAAATTGGATCTCACAGTATCATTTTCATTTGTACATCTGTTACCACTGCTCTTATTCCCAAGATGCTGGCAGATTATTTTTATCTACTTTACAATACCTGTATTTTTTATTTCAGTCTTGAATTTTAAATATCACATTCATGGGACTAAACAGTGAAGATGCAGATAGTTTACATCTGGCCAGATGATAATGGAAGGTGTGTGTAATTCATACAACTTCAGTAACTCCAGGTGCCAGTGTAGGATCTGAGAGCTGCCCAGATGAACAGTCTTGTTCCAATTCTGGACATAGCTAAAAAAAAATCAAATGAAGATGAAACACTGTAGATCCAATAACACTAGAAATGCTACAGAATGTTTGTAATAGGAAAAAGAGGCTGTTGGATAGCTTTATGTCAAAGACACAAGACAGTAATGACAATGGCAAAAGAAAAAGTTTTAGGAAGTCACTGAGAGACTCCAAGTGGATCGATAACAAATGAGGTAGAAAGTGTGACCTGTCAGAAGAAAACAAGTTCTTGAGAGGACAAGGGTCTTGCAAAATGATGGTTAAATGTAATATACTACATGAAGATGCACAAATGTGAAATGTTTCTTCAGTGAGGAAGATGAACAACAGGTCCTTCACATCAGGAAAACAGATTCTTCTTGCAGTTACATTATTATTGAAGTTATTAGCATTTGTATAACAAAACAGACATAAAAGTAAGTGTGGAAATAGGAAGGATGAACCAGATTCTAAACATTCTAAAAGACTAAAAGCTCTGAATTAGTTGCATTCACCAAAAATAATATTTGCTTATCCCAGCTGCTTATGCCAGCTGCTTATCCCGGCTATTAACAAGTCACAGCAAAATCAGATGTCTGTGAGGTAACATGGAAGCTGGTAAATGGAAGGTTCAAACATCAGCTACATCCATCACAAACTGAAGGTCAACTTTGAAGGAGTACTTCATATTATCTCTACTAAATAAGGAAAATTTATTGTATATCCAGGATAAACTTGCCATAGATTATCTACTGCCAAAAAAAAAAAAAAAAAGTTGAAAAGAGATGATTTACAGATAGGAGGTGACATTAAAGTGAAAAAAGTGAAAAGTACAGATATGTTCTGATATTCTCTACCTTCAGGACTCAATCAATGGTCAATAAATTTTCCTGTCAACGGATTAATTAAATTCATCATCTAGTACTGAAAAGATGATAACATTATTTTGTCAAGACTTAATTTCTACAGGCACTAATGGAAAAATTCATCCACCAAAGCATGTGGTGTTTGTTGAGAAGTTAATAACAATCAGCAGAAAGTTTGTTTGAATACTAAAGCAGATAGGACACAGGCTGTAGTTTATTCACTAACTTAGGAGAATGATACAGCCTTGTGCCTTGAGAAGCAGGACTCATGTTTCATTTACTCCTATGTGTATACAAACCTATCTTAGGACAATGTGGACCAGCCTGAGGAGACATTATCTGCAGGGGGACCATTAAATCATGTGGGTGAAACCCAGTGGTCACATTGCATTCATTGGACCACAGCCTGAAACACCATTAGTTAATTTTATGAAGATTAAACAGAGAATGAGTATCATAGTGCAATTTTTGCCAAACCAGTTTCCAATGTCACAGAAAGGCTTGTAATGCTTGTGACATAGATACAAGAAGATAGAAGGAAGATGACATCATAACTATAGTCCAAGAATCATAGAAGGAGAATCTATTACAGATCTTTCCTTACTTCCCTACAGAATAATCCAAACAGGATTAAATTTTACATTCTCATCTGTTATGATGTTTTAGAAAAGATCACATAGGCTACCCACCTACTGTCAGTATCTCTGCACCAAAGATGTCTCTTGTTTATCTCAATATGAACCAGTCTCGCTGAAGTTACTCAATACAATTTGTATATTTGACATTAAGTCTTGTTCTCTAGAACAAGTGAGCAGTTTATGAGGAGTGGCTGAGGAAGATGGGAGATTGGAGAAAAGACTCAGGAGAGTCCTTACTGTACTTTAAAATCACCTTAAAGGAGGTTGTAGTGAGGTGGGAATTGGGCTTTTCTCCCAGGCACCAAGTGATAAGATGAGGAGAAATGGCCTCAAGTTGCTCCAGGAGAGGTTTAGGTTGGACATTAGGAGAAATTTCTTTACTGAAAAGGTTGTGCAGCATTGGAATAGGCTGCCCAGGGAAGTGGTTGAAGTATTCATCAACCTAAAGACCTGAAGGTCTTCAAGAAATGTGTAAATGTATAACTTAGTAGAAGGGTTTAGTGGTGGACTTGTCAGTACTAGGTTGGACTAAGTGATCTTAGAGGTCTTTCCCAACCTGAATGAGTCTACAATTCTATGATTCTATAACATAGGCAAAGATGAAATGAATATCTTGAGAGCTCTAGAATGTCTCCACGCATTATTCTCAGAAAGAAAAACTTTTGCAAGATCTGCAGTTTTCTGTCAGCTATATGTAAATAATTCTGAGATGTTGCTTTTTGAAAACTATGCTAATAATCTTGCTGAACAATCTAATAAGGGATAGTGGCTAGAGGTATCAACACTGTAGTTAGGCTTCATAATGGCATACTTGAAGCACATCTCTAGATGAATATGGGAAGTATTTCTTCCTTGGTTACATGGCATTTACATTGTCGATGTGGCCCACTTGGAATAGGCATCAGCATCATCAGCTGTGATGACATCTGCTAAATACATGTCAATGTTGTCATTTATTATTATTTATGTGCATGAATCATGCATGCATTGATGTAATTTTATTTTATTTTTTAACTATGAACTACTTATAAGAGAAAGTATTCCACTTTCATTGCTTTGGTACCATGCTGGTATTAGTATAACATTCAGAGAAAGAGACTGATGACAGATTTGCATCCCACTACTCTCTTGGCTCTTGTATATGATAAGATAAACTAAGCATATTATTGATAATCTGGTGATAATTTAGTAATTCATTTATACATGCCCTTCAGTTTTTGAGATAAAGGTGTCTCTCAGCTTAACTGGGACATTCAAGCTGTTTGGAAGAATTTCACTGTTTCTGCTGGAACACAGAAATTGAGAAATAATTAAATATTGATGCTCAAATTCTAGAAGTCATAAGTATATCCATTTTCCAGCTATGGACTTCTAGATAGTACCATGTTGCAACATGGTATGGGAGATATAATTATGTTTATATCAAACAAAAGAGAAAAATGATTTTTTTATTATTATTATTATTTTTTAATTCAGGTATGTATATCCTTAGTATTTAAGACTGGCAAATGTTGAACCCTTGCTTGAAATGTTTTAGAATCATTGGAAAATGTTAAAAATGAACATTCATAACAGAGCTATCAGTAGAGTGTATGTATGCTTATTTTTAAAATCTATTAGCCAGAAATATGGAAATAGTCCTTTCTGTACCCTTCTACCTCACAACAGTTCTTGATCTGTCTTATGAATGGCATTCATAAATACTAAAGTTAAATAATGAGAGGAAAAATGGCTGGTTATATCTTCTGTATAGAGAGGGCAAAACTATGAAAGGACTTTCTTAACTTTTTAGGCTCTGTTGTGTTTCTAATGTGTATGCCCAATATATATTACTGATTATATGCCCATTGACTTTTGGCCTTCAATAATGTGTCTCCAGTCAAGCAAATTTTGACAAACTTTTGGGCATGTGTTACCACATTAGTAAGGCTGAGAAAATGAAATATCCATTTGTTCTTTTTTTGCTTGCGACAGTGTTTAGTTTTTAATATCATATTAAATAGTATAAAAATAAAAATCATAAATGATAAATGGTTGTCTATATATATTGCTACCACTGTGAAGCCCAAAGTGAGAGAGAAAAACAATGCATCACTGGTGGATTTTTATGTAGAATGTGGACATTAGGGATTAAACTACTTGCATTAAACAAAACTGCACAGGCTGTGGACAGATTCAGTCAGGGAAGAAGGATGAGACAGAGAGCAGCTGCAACAGAAGTAATAAAAGAAAAGCTGAGCAAGGGAAAGCTTTGACTTGGAAACACTCTTTTAATTAATACGAGAATCAAATATCAATCCTTTTTCACTGCAATGCTACAGCATATCAACTTTAGAAGAGTTGTTTGAACTCTAGGGAAAAAAGGTACCAAGTAATCAATTCAAAATACTTATTTTTTTTAATACTATGTGAAATGGAAACACCTGGCTCTTCATTCTAATATTGTACATTGATCTAGTGACACAAAGGAATGAGGATTCAGGCAGCCAGCCTAAAACGGGAAACGTGTCCGTAGTTTCTAAAAGCTCAGATGCAGCCGACATTATTGCACTGATGACTGGACTTGCCTTATATACTGAAGGCAACTAATTCCAGCCAACATTAAAGCCAGAAGTACAGGTGACCTGAGCAGAGATTCCAGAGAACTGGAAGAAAGGGAATATTACCTGAAATGACTGCAACCACAAAAAAAAAAAAAATAAAATAAAAAATTACAAAGGTTAAAAAAGAACCCATACTTTTACATATTTTTTCCTGATTTTCATTACAGAATTACAGAATGGGTTGGAAGGGACCTATGGCGGTCATCTTACCTACCCCTCTTCAAACAGAGCAACCTAGAGCCAGTTGCCCACGTCCAGATGGCTTTTGAACATTTCCAAGGAAGGAGACTCCACAACCTCTCTAGATAGCCTGCTCAGCCATCCTCACAGTGGAAAATAGTTTATTGATATTCAGAAGGAATCTTGTGTTTCCATTTGTACCTATTGCATCTTGCCCTGTCACTGGGCATGACTAAAAAGGGTCTGTTTCCATCTCCTCTGAATCCTCCCTTCAAGTATTTGTACACATGGATGAGATCCCCTGATCTTTCTCTTCCACAGGCTGAGCAGTCCCAGCTGTCCTGTATAGTAGATGTTCTCCAGTCTCTTAGTAGTCTTTGTAGCCCTATATTGGACAGTCTTCAGTCATGAGAGACTCAGTCTCTGACCAGGTTTCTTTTGTACTGGGGAGTGCAGAACTGGAACCCAGCACTGGTGGAACCCATCACTCCAGGTGTGGCCTCACCAGTACTGGCTAGAAAAAAAAAAAAAAAAAAAAAAAAAAAAAACTTTTACTAAAGTAGTAAAATCATTTTACAGTGACCTTTACAGCAAACAAATTTTCAACCAATAACACAATGTATATGGTCTAATCATGTATATAAATGTATATGCGTTTTATCGTGATCTTTTTTTTTTATCTGCTATTTTATCAGCGTCAAGTCATAGGGGCCTGTCATCTTATATTTGATTAATTCACTGATATTCTCTTATTATACTTGAATTTAAAGCAATATACTTGTTTATTCAAATCACTGAGATGTGATATTTTAGAACCATTACCTCCCACATGGAAAATGGTAGCAATAGTGAATAGACCCATGGATTTCATGAAATATTTGTTTCTTTTCCCTGGCCTGTGTTAGGGCAAATATACGGTCAGATCTATTTATATATTTATTTATTTTTAGTTTCCGAAGTTTCAATTTTTAAGATACTTGCATCAATAGCAAAGTATATTTCTTGGATATTAGAGCTCCGTTGCTCTTTTTATTTTTAATAAAGTGCATTCATCAGTACTTTTGCATTCCTCTTCAATAACAGAATTTTGTTTTAATTTTAATACAGTTTTAATTTCTTGCTGAAGTGTATATTTCATATAAAATGCAAACTTTTGATCTGAGTATACTTGACAAAATCAACAGCAGGATTCTTCAAGACATAGAATGCCTTCACAGCATTTCTTTTGCTGTCTTGATGACAATACAGCATGATCAACAGGTTTCCCAGCCTTTGGGTTCTGTGGCTTTAATAATACCGTCCAGCTAGTAAGACAGACCTTTGAAATTGTTCATGCATCAAAAAAAAGTACATAGTTTGATAAATAAATAACCTTTGTGGTTGCTGTTTTCCTTGATGTGCAAAGTTCACAGATGTTCATTTCAGAGAACTGGCATCGTGATTAAAGCATGCCATAGGCTATATTGTTTGGCTAGGAGTAGAAATGCAGGTGAATGGTATCACACAAAGATGTAGATATTGAACAAATAAGCTAGCTCTGAGTTCCATGGAAGGCTGATATTGTGTGTGTGTGTTAGGGATTTTAGACAGATCTGAACTGGAAAATACATTTGTTGATACTCTCAATATGCTCCCGCTACTGTCTCAGTAAAACTTTCTCTGTCTGACTCAGAAGTGCTGTAAACCAATACTGTAGGAAGTCATACCTACAGGTACATAGTACTGCAAACTCTTTGCAGACTGAACTTTAAAGAAAAACAAAGGATCTTGCTTTATAAGAGCGAAGAACTTTAGTTTTTTCTTCCACAGCCTCCGTGGATGGGTTATGGATCCCAGAGATCCACAGGAGGGCAGAATTTTTGAGACAGTGACTGTTAAATGTCAAGTTTTGCACAGGAGACTAGAGTGGAGAACTGAGTGGAAATTAACGTGTTCTGAAATATTTTCATTTAGAGTAAGTATATTTTTTATAAAATTTAATTGTTGGCCATGGTCCACATGTTTCCCTAAAACCAAAATACCTTCTAGACATCAAAAAAATGTATCCATTATATGCAAAGAACATGTAAGAAAGTCAGCTTCATTAGCTAACAAAGGTCTTAAAATCTCTCTTAGAAAGTGATATTTGTGGATAAATGTTATGTCAGGGATCGCTCTTCACTTCAAGATAAAAGAAAGCTGAGTTAAATATGCATAAATATATTATGAGGTACCTATGTTTACCTGAACTTGATCCAGTAACCATGTATTTGCCACCTGGGTGGGGCTGTTTTAATGTGATCATGATACTTTACAGAACCAACATATCAGTTTTGCTGGTAATATAACACCAGCATTACTGACTACCTGACTTTAATAGTCTAAGCTTTGGTCAGCAAGACAGGGTATCATCACTGCAAATAAACAAAAGTACCACCTGTTTTCAAAACTGGATCCTACCCTAGGTATCTCATCTAAACTGCAGCTAAGGCTCAGATACTCACAGATGTTTATACACATAAGGTAGGAGCAAGTCTGCCACTTATCTTGAATTCCACTGTATTTGTGTGTCCTGTGTGTCCTTTTTCCTCTTCTATATCATCTGGATCTCCCTTCTGATGAGCCCACTTATCCCAGGGTACTGTCTACAGAAGCTATCAGACCTGGGACTTTGAAGGCTTGTCCACTTTACTGATTTCTAAGGTATTTTACTGCATTGATGTCTTTGCAATTTGAACCTAAAACCTATTGGTGGCACTTCAACTCTGGCTTCATTCCAGCTTTCTCTTTTCTCTTTTTGAATCTCATAGTGTCCATGGGATTTTTAATGTGAAAATCAAATCTCAAGAGAGTTTAGTATTAACTTTGTATTGGCTGATGTTGGATGTTATTATGTTGGACAATCCAGGGAAAACTACTTGTCATACAATCCACACATAAAAGACTCCTTTTAGAAATCACTATTATATATATTTTTCTATCTCAAGTATTACATGCAAGATTTACCTGTGATACCAGAATGCCAGTGAATTAGTATGGAAATAAGGCCACTGTGGTGTTTCCATACTGCACATGGTCACTTCTCATTTAAGCAGAAACAGAAACATCACGTGACTATCTGACTGCTTTGTCAGACACTCTCTAAAACCACTTGAAGTCTGACAAGGCATGAAAACTGTCAAAGTTTTGTTTGTGTTTACTCTTAAACTAGAAGTGATTTAAGGCAGTTTCATACTTAGAAGCAGTTATCTAGTTGGCAGCTCAGAAAGTTCTTTGAAAATAGATGTATTTATTAAGATCAGACCCTTTTGAATCTATGCACTTCAGCCGTATCAGTCAAGATTTAGATGACCCATATTTACTGCACTCTTTGAGATACAGCATAGAGAGATTTTACATCCTGCTGTTCACTTTTCTTTAAAACACAAAATGTTATAGCTCTTGGCCTTCTTTCTGATGTTATTTGGCTTCTAGGGCTGTCTTGCATCCACCTAGCTGATCCTTTCAGAACTCTCCATCAGAGTGAATGGAAGTAACCTTTTCTATAATTTACTTTTCTTGGAAAAGAGAGACCCATTTCTGAGTAATGCTCAAGTATATCTCAGATAACAAATGAAGTTAAACTTATGATTCTCCCCGTAACACATAGCACCCTCTTTTAAGAAAAGCAAAAAATAACAATGCAGGAAAAAATAATTAGAAGTATAATTGCTTCTGACCATTTCTTTTCCCATGACAACCTCTCTTACTATTATTTTCTATTGGACATATTGGACATATCTAATCTAATTGTCAGCTGTCACCAAGTAATTGAATACCCTTGATTTTTAACTGTTACAGAGCCAGTGATACATGTCTGTTCTTGTTACTTTGGGTTTCAGAAAGAGAAAGATGGCTTATATCTAATTGTTCTAGGTGATTTGACATTCAGACTTGCTTTGCTTGGCAGCTATATATATGAGCATATATATATATATACATACACACACACACGAATACAAAGAAATCAATAGTCATAGAATCATAAAATGCCATGAGCTACAAGGGACTGACAAGGATCACCAGGTCCAACTCCTGGCTCCACACAGGACCACCCAAAAATCAAACCATGGGTCTGAGAGCATTGTCCAAATGCTTCTTGAATACCATTAGGCTTGCTGCGGTAAGCACTGTCCTGGGGAACTTGTTCCAGTGCCTGACCACCCTCTGGGTGCAGAACCTTTTCCTAACACCCAGCCTGACCCTCCGACCCTCTCCTGTCCCTGCTCCATGCCATTCCCTCAGGTCCTGTCACTGCCACCAGAGAGCAGAGATCAGGGCCTGCCCCTCTGCTCCCCTGTGCTGCCAGCCACCATGAGGCCTCCCCTCAGTCTCTTCTCTGGGCTGAACAAATCAAGTGACTTCAGCTGCTCCTTATACATTGTCCTCTAGACTCTTCACCATCTTTTTAACACTCCTTTAGATGCTCTCCAGTAGTTTTATGCCTTTCTTATATTGTGGTACCCAAAACTGAACACAGCATTTGAGGCGAGGCCATACCAGTGCAGAGCAGAGCAGGACAACCCCTTCTCTCAACCAGCTATCAGTGCTGTGCCTGATGCACCCAGGGTACAGTTGGCCCTTTTGCCCGTCAGGACACACTCTTGACTCATATTCAATTTGCCACCAACCAAAACCCCCAGATTCCTTTCTGTGAGGCTACTCTCCAGCCACTCATCCCCCATCCTGTACATATACCCAAGGCTGCCTCATTACAGCTGCAGAATCTGGCACTTACATGGCTGGTGATTGCCCAGCCCTCTAATTTGTAAAGATCTCTCTGCAAGGCCTCTCCACCCTTGAAGGAGTTAACAGAGCCTCCTAATTTAGTGTCGTTTGCACACTTACTTAGTGTACCTTCAAGTCATCCAAGTCATTTACGAAAACATTAAACAGAACTGACCCTAAAAGGAGCCCTGGGGAACCCCAGTAATGACTGGCCACCAGCCTGATGTAACCCCATTTACTAGAACCCTTTGAACACGATCCATCAGCCAGTTGTTCACCCATCACATTATGTTTTTGTCCATCTGTGTGCTGGACATTTTATCCAGAAGGATACTGTGAGAAACAGTATTGAAAGCTTTGCTCAAATTCATTAAGATTACATCAACTGGCTTCACTTGGTCAACTAGGTGGGTAACCTTGTCATAAAAGGAAGTTTGTTAAACAGGACATTTCCCTCAAGAACCTGTGTTGGCTGTGACCAATGACTGCATTGTCTTTCAGGTGTGTTTCAATACCTCCCAGAATGATCTTCTCCATAATTTTACCAGACACTGAAGTGAGACTGACAGGCCTGTAATTACCAAGGTCTTCTTTCTAGCACTTCTTGAAAATTGAAACAATATTTGCCAGCTTCCAGTTGACTGGGACCTCTCCAGATCCCCAAGATAATTTAAAAATAATTGAGAGAGGTCTCGCAATGATATCAGTCAGCTCTCCGAGTACCTTGGGATGAGTCCCCAAGAGACTTATATGCATCCAGCTGGAGCAGCAAACCCCACACAAGTTTGGTGTTGCCAGGGAATTTTTTGTTAACACAGTCATGATCCTCCGACTCAGGTCTCTGGAGGTTCCAGAACCCATCATCAGTGTTGAAGACAGAGGTGAAGAAGGCATTAAACATCTCTGCTTTGTATAAATCTCTTTTTGTGATGTGACCATGCTCTTCAAATAATGGACCAATGTTACCTCTGGTCCTCCCTTTTCTGGCAACATAGTTTATTTTCCCCAGCACTACTGACCAGCTTCAACTGTAATTGAGCTTTGGATGCACAGTTTTTCTCCCTACAGTGGTGAACAACATCTCTGTAGTCCTCTGACGTTGCCCGACCTCACTTCCAATGGCCATACACCTTCTTTTTGAACCTAAGCTCTAGAAGAAGATCCCTGCTCATCCAAGCCAACTTTCTACCCCACTTGTTTGACTTCTGACATTTTGGAATTGTGCATTCTTGTGCTCTGAAAAGGTGGTACTTAAAAAGTGACCAGCACTGATGGAACCCTATGCCTTCAAAGCAGTGAATAATCTCAGAGCATGCTGCAATATTTTATATTTCATTTGGACATACATTCATATATTTTGAATAACTCATTTTTATCACAAAGGCAAAAAAAAATAAGGTAAGATGATGTCTGAAGGACACTTTATCATTTCTTAATTTTTCTTCCTGATGCTTCATTGCTTACCGTAATTCAAAGTTTTGATGGCAAAGCCATTATTAAGCTTGCAACAGTGCTGAAACCTCCAGAACAGCCCTTTTTGTTTTCCTCTTCTCATACCATTTTGGATGATGTTAAGCCATTTAGGAACACAGGATTCAAAGAAACCTCCCTGGCTGTGAGAACAGTCTCTAATCCTGCAGGTGATAAGATCAGATGATCACTGTCTGAGTTTCCCTCTTTTCCTTTTTGACATGTACTTTTATTTCTTCACTAACGCTACAGCCTCTAGGTAGAATTCTACCCTCATCTACATCATGTTTAGTCTTTTATCATATCCTTCAAAAGAAACTTGCATGTAAAAGACATCTATATATACATACATACATACACATACAGACAGACACACACACACAAGCTACTGTAAAAAGAAATGCATAGTGTAAGACTCAAAATGCATAACATCACACTGACAAGAAGATGCAGATTTCTCTTGACACTTCCCCTTCAGCTCAGGTACAGACTGATGATGGTATTGAAACTTAAAAAGTTAGAGATTTCAAAATTCTGCAGATAGAGAAAATAGATCCTTGAATTTCATAATTTGTGAGTAAGGCAGAAAGAAGAGTGCATGATGGCTTGGGGAGTAGGTTTTCTGCTTCTAATTTGCACAAAATTTTTGCCACTCTCCTGTTCTGCCATGAGTCATATTTATTATAGGTTTCAATAGACTATGGAGGTCTAAGATTTCACCATATTACAGTCGTCCACATGGAATAATTTAACAGGTTACGATAAAGAAATGGTTCACTAATTCCAATTATCTCCCACAGTAATATAGCAGAAAATCAGATTTAGACAGAATTTAAGCAGTCAAACCATTCTCCATATCTTGTCTTCTCAGCTGCCACGTGTCCTGAAAGTATGAAGGGTCTCCTTCCCTGATTTGTACATCCCCCTGGTACCTGTCACCATTCCTTGCACCTTGCCCAGAGATGTACATAAGAAATTAATTCCTCTCAGTGGTGGTAAGTATTCCTCTGACTTCCTGGAAGATTTACCCAGATTTAATAGATATAATCTGAAAAAATGCACTGCACTACATAACAGGTGGTAGTTACTTCTTTTTTTTAAAGGTCAAAACCACAACCTTTTATTTAGTACTTTAGTAGTTGTAATGGTAGGAGAAAGGGCAGAGAAAAGGTGAAAGAAATGATAGGAGAGCATTTAGAGGTTAAACACCAATACTAAAATAAAACGTTTTGACTCTTGGCTTTGCTCTCAGGATTGCTTATGATGTTTTTATTAAATACTTTCTCTCTCTTTCTCTTTTTCTTTCCTTTGTCTTTCTGTATCCGAGTTAAGCTTGAGTTCCTTTCTACAAAATGACTTCAGCAGTAGATTTTGAATGTCTGGGAATGTTTGTCCACCATCCCAGTTACAGAATAAATTATAACTTGGTGGTTAGACCACTCCTTTGGCACACTGTGAAGGTATTGTATACCTCCAAAAGTGGGAAGAACACCTCACCTCCCACCTCCTGGCAAAATGGTCACCATTTTGAAATAAATAACCTCAATTTTTCTCTGACATATCTTCAGTGTTGGGCTTGAAGAAAGAAGAAGAAAAAGTCTTTCTGGAATTCCAAGAAAGAGCTAAAAACATGCAGTTTTAAGTTTTAAGAAAACAGTCATCGTAAGGTTATTCCTTCTGAGTAGGTCTAGGCAGAAAACCAGTCAGCATATTGGTTGTTCTGAGGTGCTTCTGTCTCTCTAAATATTTTATATTTAATTCCAAACATAAACCAAAGTACTGGGTATCTTACTTACACATTTAAAAGTTATAGGGATGTGAGGATATTCTTCCTGGCATCTATTTTTCACTGTTAAAAAGCAACATGTCATTTAATTGAATTTAGACATGGAGATAATGTGCTTCCATGTGCAAGTTTCATGTGCCAAAGTTCATGCTGTTACAACTGCTACATTAAAAAGACAAAAATAAACATGGTTATGAAGACAATATAGATTTGGAAATAAAAATACAAAATAAGTTATAAAACAAATTTCCTGTCATATGTGCAGTCCATGCTATTGGATCAAGACAAAATTAGTTAGTCTGGCAGCTCAAGAGATGAGTGAGCGTATACATTGGGATCCTCAGAGGAATGCAAACTTAACTCTGTACAACCTGCCTTTCCATTGTTAAAGAAAAACCCTCACAGACATAGAAATAACATGTATCCCGATGTCCCAAGATATTCCTGAATTAATTTCTAATTTAAAACTTACTTTGTTAATTTTTTTGTCAGTGAATGTGTAATTTATTCACTTTTATGAAAAGGAAAAGAAGAGTAATGAATCATTTAAGCATTTCAGACATGGCATGACAACAGGTGCACAGTTTTCTTGACAGTACACTGTAAAGTGTCTAGCTGTACGGTACATATGCCTGTGTAAATTAGTGGAGGAACTGTGCTGGGAGGGAAGGAAGAAACTAGACAGATGAAAGGTAAAGTTGGCTGTGGTAGAAGACCCCTGTGATGCAAGAATACTTCTGTTCACCTAGTTAGTCTAAGCACTAGACAAAAATGACTAGCAATTTGGATCTCCTATTTCCAAACATGTTTAAATTCTCTAAGTTGCTACACAAAAATGTGGACACAGAGATGTGCAGACAAATTTAAAGAAATGGCAGATTACTCAATAAGAAGCAAATAATGAAGTGCTTAATAGAGTCCTTCTGACTGTTTGGTGACATCACATTTTAGGCACGTAGGAAACAAGCCAGACTAGTCATGGACTCATAAACAGTGGTTAACTTCTGCTGTTTCTGCTGCCACTGTTCACATTTTATATAGTATCTTGGTGGTTTTAATACCAACAAGTCAAACAGATCACTACCTTTTGCAGTCTGGAACTCAGAGGGAACATTTGTGCTTATGTCTTATGTTCATAAATCTCTCCTTTATTGGATGTCTCTCCTGCAGAGAAAGGTGATTTTCTATCATATGAGTACTTTTTCATGTAATTTTACCTTAACATCAATTCTGTAGACTCTATTTTGCTTATTTTCACTGCCTTTTTTACTTTGTAATGTCACATAGACTAACTTGTACTAACAATACTTAAATCATTGCTACTTTTCATTAAATCAGAAAGATTCCCATGATGCTAGGCAAGATCCTGGGTCAAATTACCAGCTGATATATCTACTTTCCCTGGAAAATGATGTGGCTTATTATGCAAAATGAACCTATCTTTTCTGTGTTCCTCTGAAATAACTCTTTGGTATAAACACTACATTTAGTCTAAAACGCATTAATGCAGTACTACCATTTGCCGTACACAGTAATTCACTGAAATTATGGAAGTCACTTGCATCCTGGAACTAATCTAGATGGACAACTGGGGGATCAAAGTTATAATTTTACTTGTGACTCAAAAAAAAAAATGGAAATAGCAGAATGCTAAAATATCTTCTTGGTCAAGTTAAAAATGGCACTTCATAAGTATGCCATTTCATAAGTATAGTTCCATATGCTTTTTTTCCTCACTAAATAAAGGGTTTAACTTTTTGTTTATAAGTGTGTTTAAGTTCACTTTAGTGTTTGGAATAATATACTTGAGATATGATGAGTTGTGTGAAAAGCTGTTGCAATAAGAACAAATGAGGAAATCTTACAACAAGGAATTTGACATAATATTGAAGAACTGAAGAGCAATTGCCTTATTATACATAGAGTTTGTCAAGTAGATGCCTCATCTCTACTTTTAGTTATGACTACTATCAAAATTTACATGGCAAAACTCAGCAGTGATAGATTATTTATTTATTTATTTATTTATTTATTTATTTAAATGGTGGGGGTAATTTCCTTTTCTATAATTTTCCAACTTGTTTATTTTATTCCCCGGGGTGCATATGTTAGTTTTGAAATGCAAGAGATGAAACTGCCCTTCAGATTTTCCTTTCATCCACAGAAGTATAAGGGAATGTCAGACCTACCCCTTTAATCTCAGAATCTTTCTTGCACATAGTGGAAGTATCATATGAGAGTAACTAGCTGAAGTCCATTCAGCTTTGCTAGGAAAGAAGAATTAAGACCAACTTTTTTACCTGTAATGACGATACAAGTTTATATTGACTTTACTGTTGAGCATCAGACTTAGCAACTGCTTATGCATCTGCAAAATACTACTTACAAGAAGGTTCTGTATACTTGGTAGAATAAATGAATTAAATCTAAGCCATCAGTTTTAGTATTTACTAAATATTTACACTCAGGTGGTGACAGATTTAATTTACAATGATAACCATCTTTCCTCATACTACAGAAGTATCAATTCCAAAAACATTATGTTCCGTGATCTCATTTAAAACTGTAATCAACAGTATAAACTTCTGTTCAAATAAAAAGACAAAACTTTGTTTTAAGAAAGAAATTGAACACAATTTCAAGCACATGTCTACGAGTTTTCATTCATGAATTCAAAATAATATAGTAATAATTGTAATGGAAGTTTAAAATTATACCACAAATAATCACCATGCTTTTGCTAACAGATGGACCACAGCAGAAGACAAATACCACTACCGAAGACTGGAGTGACTGAAGTCTAACAGAGGTGATATGAGGTGGAAGGCCTAAATATAAAACAGGACAGACACTGACTTTGACATTGATGGTTTTGACCATCCTCATCTGACTCAGGATTTGCTCAATGAGCTCTCTTAGCTTGGTGCTTTATGTATTCTTTTCACAGGTGAAGAAATTCTGTCTGAATGTTTCAAAAACCCCTTGCATACTGGGGAGTTAATTGAGAAAGCTTAAGTTAAATAAGTGCGGAGATTTAATGCATTGATGAACTAGGTTATCAGCTGATATCCCAATTGTCTGAAATATTCATCTATCTGAACAGCATGTAGAAGTTGTGTTCATTCCCACAATTGTTCAGCTTTTTACCAATCATGCGGTTTTAGCCACAGTAATAATTCATTTGGAAGACCTTGGAGACAAACATTATTCAAATCACTTGATCCATTTACTAAGTTGTTGAAAAGTGAACAAGAGCACTGTTTGACGTATCTTTTCCTTTCCCCCTTTTTTTTTTTTTTTTTTTAATCATGAATTGAGGAATTGAATTAAGGAATTTTTATAAAAGCCCAACTACATAAGGACACTGAGAAGTTCTACAGTAGAAGGAGCAAAAAAATAAGGAATGTGATCTTTTTAAATAACTAATTTTCTGGTTAGTTGGCTGAACTTGAAAACTGAAAAGAAAAATCCAGTCAGATAAGTGAAGATGATATGTGTATATATATATATATATATATATATGTAAACTTAATATGGGGGAAAAAAAAAGAAATATGTGTTTGAGTGATTCTAAAACTAAACAGTTCAATTTCAATTCAGGTAGTTTTGGCAAATGAAAGCAATGGAAATGAAGAGATAGACTTATTAAAAAAAAAAAAAAAGAAAGAAAAAGAAAAAGCAGACAGGAAACAAACAGCCCATCACTTTTAATCATGTATACTCACATAGAGTGTGCATAGTAAAAGTTTAATTTTCTCCTGTGCTTCAGAGGATATAACTTTACAAGAGGTATGCCTCAGCTACTAAAGAAGTTGCTGAGCTGAGTAGGCTACTCTCCACCTTTTGCTTTCAAGATGGTCAATTTGATCTAAAATATTTACAAGCTGTTTTGATCAGTGACTGAAAGCTGTGTTCTCTCTTGCTATCTCTTCAATAAAATCCCTCACAGCTCTTCTGGATCGCTTTCTCTCTAGATGAATTAATATTTAACTATCCCATGCAAGGTGGAACTGCTCAAGAATTAGAATGAATGTGCCATGGCTTCATGGCTCTGTCTCTAGGGTGTCATTCAAAAATCTCTCAGCTCTAAGCACAGAAGAGCTTAAACTTGAGGGCAGTCAGTTTTTATGAACACCTTCTAGCTGCTGGCCTAGAAGATATTTAAAGAAGGAGAATAGACTCTGCTAATCTCTTCTGTTGGATGTCATATAAAATAGAAGAGACTGGCTCATATTCCTTTTGGGAAAAGAAAAATACGAGGTAGGATTCTTTATAAATATCCTAAAGATTCAACAATCATGTTGAGGGTGAGGGGGGGTCACTCTATGTTGGCTATACAAATGCAATCTGGAAAAAAAGGAAGCAGTATAAATAGTGAATATACAAACAGATTGAGGAGGCCAGGCCAAACAACTCAATATTTTTTCTAAAAATATAGATATTTTTATCTATATGTTTATCTATACATGTCTACATTTGAAAATGAAATCACAGTATTTATACTGACATTTTTTTCATGCATAGTGAGCTCCAGATATTGTGTTAGAAGAATCTGCTAAAGAAATTAAGACTTACATGTCCGGTCTTGTCTTTCAGGCTTGTGCATATTGTTGCATTTTAAGCTTCCAACACTGTCACATTTATGTCTGACAAAGAGTAAGAAATTAAAGACTTTGACAAGTTTGGAATTTATTATGGCCCTTTGCATGGACTGATTCTAAGGTCCCTCCTAGATTTCCAGGAAATAAAGCTACCAATGCACATGGTGGTCTAACACCAGCTTTGAAAGCTGGTAGTTAACTGCAGCTGTAGAATGTGAATTACTGAGGTTTTCCTTAATATTTAGCATTCTGCTTTTGTTCTATGTCTTTCTTCTCACGGTCAATGTTGTATTTGTATAAACATCTTAGATATGACTATTTTATATAGCAGAGTCTCAAATGGGCATTTTCAAAGCAAAATGGCTCATCAAAGACATCTTATGAGATAGTGGCATCCAGCAAAGGAATATGGAGTCAATGAGAATCTTCCTTAAACTTTGGGAGACTTCTGAGTGAGATCATATTCACTTTAGGGTAAAGGCATTCATGAAAATTACTACACTTTAAAGTGTTTTTGTGAACAATAGTTTTGTGTCCTCTGTTATGCTCCACACTTGTTTATGATATAAAAACAGGCAGATTTTTACAGATAAAGTTTTTAATCCAAAATATGCTTGTAGAGACACAAATGTCAAAAAAGACATATACCAACAAAGTCATAAAAGAATAAAATAAACTCTCAACATTACATAATTAAGGAGGTTTAATTCAGAAAAAGGTGGATGTCATACATGTTTGCATACAGTATCCCTAATGCTGGGTAACACTATACATTTTGCAAAAATATTCAATGAAAACTGATATTAGTGTCTATTATTCTGAACCTGTACAGCTAGATCTTGTTCCCTACAGACTTGCCCCAGAACAAAAGTATTTGCATTAAGTGTCTGAAATGTTGCAATAGCAGCTTGATAGCTACTCTAGCCCCTATTATTTCCCTCTCTTCTTCCAGTAAATTAATATTTAATTTTCAATTTACTAAATTCATGAGTTAAAAACCTTTATGTTTTTCATCAGAAGACTGCAAAAGGCCCCAAACCTTCCTCCTACAAAGTAAATAAATAAACAAATAATAATAACAAATAATATCCTATATACATCAGAGTTATTTATTAGGAAGTGTTTCATCAGAAAATTAAAAGAAGAATTAAAACATGCTTCTGCCTCATATAAGAGGCTGGTGGCACATTACAATGTTTCCAGTGCGTTAGAGGTAGACTACAGCTGCAAGACAATTTCACACGGTATTCTCAGTTTGGGATTTATTCCCAAACTATTCACAACTGTCTTGATCTTTAAAACATACTGAAAAAAGATGTTTTATAAAGCTGTCCATAGAACAAAATAACAAAATATTGCAGAAAAATAGATGGTTCTTTTTCTCTCTGGAATGCTTACTTTTATGATTTAAATGAAGAAACAACAAACAAACAAGCAAAACCAAACAAACAAACAAAAAAAACAGGATGAATTCCATTTTCAACATTGAGATATATATCTATATTTATACATTTCTGTATTTTTGCTTTTATATTGAACAACTACACCTGGAAACCAATATATCACATTCAGTGAAAGGACAATTCAGTATAAAATATTATTCTCCTATTTAAAGCAGAGCCACCTCTTATCATCATTTACAATGACACAAAGTAATGTCATTTTAAGAAAAGGACAGCTGTAGCAGCTGGGGCTTGTCTCTCCCTTTCATTACGAATAGGGCAACCAGAACATCTCTCTCATCGTGGTACAGTTGTTCATACATGCCTCTGAATAATTGAATGAATTTTCCTTTGACTCTTGGTGACACTATATTAATTCCTACTAACAGTGCCTTCATCTCTAAGGCAACGTGTCCTTATTTTCCGAAAATTTAGGACAGGAAGATAGACTGTAAACAGCCAAGTCTAAGCTGAAATGTCATTTTGTCACAGACAGCTTAAGAAACTCTGTTTGAAGAAATTGCACGACAGGGAAGTAAATTCTCCAGGCCAGCAATAAAATAGAAAACTTCTGCTTCCACGTATATTCATATATTTAATATCTTTCCTTCATGGGAGTTTTCTTTTTTTTTTTTCTTTTTTTCTTTTTTTTTTTTCTGGGCTAGTTTGTAGGGAGACTATGCAACTCAGTTCATCAAATCTCTAACACAAATAAAATGGCTTGTCCTGTGTTAAGAATTTTAGGCTGAAATGACTCATCTCTTTTGACAGAAAATGAAAGGACAGTGTCTCTCTTCCTTAGGTTTTTAGCAAACAACCCTGAGAAACTCTCTGTTGCCAAAAATAAGTCTTTGAGCAAAGTAAACTTTCCCTTTTTTTCCATTTGTAACTTTAGGGAGCACTTCCAATAACAGTAGCTTTCTCTCCCTTCCAAGGCAACGACAAGGGCAGATTAATTATTCTAGCTCCAGGCCTCAGATTTTTAACATTCAATAGTGCAGCATAATTAATGCAGGTGGTATTTACACATCATTAGATTTTATAAAGGTTTTACCTCTCTCCTCAAGCTACCATCTAGCTTTTTTGTATGAATGATATCTCTTCCTCCCCCGCTTCAGTTCTGGGTATCCTTCTTCTGTTTAGCCTTGTAAAACCACTCTGCAGAGCATTTACTGTCATTTATTAACACTCATTTTCAATCTTTCTCCCTGACCTGGAGTTTAACTTTGAGGGCTCATTGGCCTCTCACTTTCTTCCCTTGTCTTTTTGTACTCCACCCCCACACATATTTTCCAGAGAAGCTTTGAGTCACAGGACAGGGACCTCATGAGATCCCTTGGTCCATGTTCCTTTCTCCAGTCAGCAACATCCAAACAGCTCAGGTGGGTGCTTTTGTAGCACATTGAACTGCCATGGGTAAAAATGGGTAAGGCTGCAAGCATCCAGTTCAGAAAAGGATGTTTCAGTAAAGACAGTATTACCTGAAGAAAGCTCACATTACACTTCAGAAGTTTTTTGTTTGTTTGGCATGTTCTGTGAGGAGAGGCTGAGGACACTGGGTTTGTGAAGCATGGAGGAAAGGAGGTTGAGAGGTAACCTCATTGCCCTCTACAACTTCCTGAGGAGGGCAAGTGGAGAAGGAGGTGTTTATCTTTCAAGGCTTTCAATACAGTCTCCCATGACATCCTGCTAGCAAAGCTCAGAAGGTGTGGGATAGAGGAGTGGACAGTAAGGTGGGTTGAGAACGGTCTGACTGGCTGAGCTCAGAGGGTGGTGATCAGTGGTGCAGAGTCCAGCTGGAGATCTGTGACTAGCAGTGTTCCTCAGGGGTCAGTGCTGGGTCTGGTCTTGTTCAACATCTTCATCGACGACCTTTACAAGGGAATAGTGTCTGCCCTCATCAAGTACACCGATGACACAAAGCTGGGAGGAGTGGCTGACACAACAGAAGGCTGTGCTGCCATTCAGTGAGACCTGGACAGGCTGGAAAGATGGGCAGGAAGAGACCAAATGAGGTTTAATAAGAGCAAGTGTAGAGTTCTGCACCTGGGAAGGAACAACCGTACGTATCAGTACAAGCTGGGGACAATCTGCTGGAGAGGAGCTCTGAGGAGAAGGACCTGGGGGTCCTGGTAGACGACAGGTTGACCATGAGCCAGCAGTGTGCCCTTGTGGCCAAGAAGGCCAATGGGATCCTGGCACGCATTAAAAGGAGTGTGGCCAGCAGATCAAGGGAGGTGATCCTCACCCTCTACTCTGCCCTGGTCAGGCCTCACCTGGAGTACTGTGTCCAGTTCTGGGCTCCCCGGTACAAAAAAGACAGGGATCTCCTGGAAAGAGTCCAGCGGAGGGCCACAAAGATGATACAGGGCCTGCAGCATCTTCCCTACGAAGAAAGGCTGAGAGACCTGGGTCTGTTCAGCCTGGAGAAAAGAAGACTGAGAGGGGATCTCATCAATGTGTATAAATACCTGAGGTGTGGGAGACAGAGGGATTTGGCCAACCTCTTTTCACTGGTTTGTGGGGACAGAACAAGGGGTAATGGCCACAAGATGGAACACAGGAAGTTCCGCAACAACATGTGAAAGAACTTCTTCACAGTGAGGGTGATGGAGCACTGGAACAGGCTGCCCAGGGAGGTTGGGGAGTCTCCTTCTCTGGAGATATTCAAGGCCCGTCTGGATGCCTACCTGGGCAGCCTGCTCTAAGGAACCTGCTTTGGCAGCGGGTTTGAACCCAATGATCTTTCGAGGTCCCTTCCAACCCCTACAATTCTGTGATTCTGTGATCTTTTCCCCTTGGTATCAAATGACAGGATACAAAGTTCAACAAAGGCAAGTGCTAGTGCACCTAGGGAGGAATAACCCCAAGCACCAGTGGAGGCTGGGGGCTGACCTGCTGGAGAGCAGCACTGCAGAGAGGGACCTGGGAGTCCTGGTGGACAGCAGGCTGACCATGAGCCAGCAATGTGCCCTTGTTGCCAAGAAGGCAACGGTGTCCTGGGGTGCATTCAGAGGAGTGTTGCCAGCAGGTCAAGGGAGGTGATCCTCCTCCTCTACTCAGCCCTGGTGAGGCCTCACCTGGAGTGCTGTGTCCAGTTCTGGTCTCCTCAGTACAGGAGGGCCATAGAACTACTGGAGTTAGTCCAGAGGAGGGCTACAAAGATGATGAGAGGATTGGAGCACCTGTCATATGAGGACAGGCTGAGAGAGCTGGGCCTGTTCAACCTGGAAAAGAGAAGACTGAGGGGAGACCTCATCAATGTGTAGAAATATCTGAGGGGAGAGTGTCTAGAGGATGGAACCAGACTCTTTTCAGTTGTGCCCAGTAACAGGACGAGAGGCAACAGGCATAAAGTGAGCACAGGAAGTTCTGTCTGAATATGAGAGGGCACTTCTTTACTGTGGGCATGACAGAGCACTGGAACAGGTTGCCCAGAGAGATTATGGAATCTCCTTCTCTGGAGATACCTGGATGCCATCTTGTGCAATGTGCTCTGGGTGATCTTGCTTGGCAGGGGGTTTGGACTAGATGATCTTCAGAGGTCCCTTCCAACCTTAACCATTCTGTGATTCTGTGATACGTGGGGATAAAAGCTGCACCAGGGGAGGTTTGTTCTAGACATTAGGAAAATTTTATTTTCCAAGAATAATTAGACACTGAAACAGGCTTCCTAGAGAGGTGGTTGATGCACTGTGCCTGTCCTTGTTTAGAAGACATTTGGATAACACTCTTAAGTATCTATTTTACCCTTAAGTTAGCCCTGAAGTAATCAGACAGTTAGACTTCATGATTTTGCTAGGTCTCTTCCAGTTGGAACTATTCTATTCTATTCTATTCAATCGATTCGATTCTGAAGGGCTGCAGATATCCTCATCTTGTTGCTAGGACTTGTTCCAGGTATCCTGAATGTTTGTAGGAACTAATGGTGTCCCAGAAGATGCCTGAAGGACACAGTTCCTTTCCTGTGAGGTTTGGTCTTCTGATGAACAGGTCATTTTCCCAGCCCGCCACACCAACTCTGTCACCCTTTTTGATACACAGTTCTTTTTCTGTTTTCTAAGGTAAGCTAAATATTTTCACCATTAAAGCTGTTTGCAAGTATCTCCATCTTACCAACGAAGCCTTCATTCATTGCAGAAATGTCAGATCTCACTTCCAGGCAGCCTGAGATGTCAGTTTCTCTATAACATTTGTTAAATTGGAAAACAAAAACTTTGATTTTTTTTATCCAAACTCATACTTCAGATTAACTTCTCATAACATCTGCAAAGCTGTTTAATATCCTCTTTTTCCACAGTGACTGTAAGATTGACTAAATGACTGCATTTAGACTACTTGTGTCTTGGAATAGATACTGGCCTTGATGTCAGGAACAAAGCTTGTTTCATGATTTGTTTCTGCACTCTTCTTTCTTATTGTTTGGTTCATCTGCTGCCCCGGTCCTATATTTAGGAAAAAAAAAACAAAAAAACAAAAAAACATTTGAAGGTAGGGACTGTAGTTTTGGTTTGATGTTTCTACAATGCCTAGCAAAATAAAAGACCAGTTCTGCAGTTCTGCTTTATTGAGCTCTCATATAGTCTATTTGAGAAAAGAGGTGTATATAGATGTTTATATCTAGCTAGCTAGCTAGCTGTTTATATGTATGTGTTTACATATCTAACCAGTCAATGTTAATATTAATACTTAGAATTAATAGTAAAGAAAAGCAAGATGATAGGGCTTTAAAGTTCCACATGAAATCTGAATCTGAGCTGAGCTCAGATTAATAATTAATAATTAGTAAGATCAGAAGTAATTTTTGAAAAAAAATCAGAAGTAATTTTTGAAAAAAAAATAATAATCATATGGGTTATTTTCTAAATATCTCAAGTAGAGCAACAAAAATACAAGTTAAGCAGAAAATATGGAAACTTCACGTTGATTTATTTGATAATTCTAAGTCTATATTCCTGCCACAAACACCAGAAGGTGGAAACTTCTGCAGTAGAAAAAGTAACTCTTTCTAATTTATTCTATTTAGCATATTTACTGATTACATGAAAACTTCTTAAATGTACATGTCACAATGTTTGCAGTACTTTTATAGTGCTGCTTGCAAGGATTCCAAACTGCACAGAGGTTTCTACAGGATCGATGTCTTAGGAGTGTCTGTGACTTTCAAATAAAACAAATCCTGGGAAATACTGATAGACTGGAGAGATCTCCAGGTGGAAGACTAGCCTACTGAAGGAAACCTAGGTAGTCCTGGCTTTACTTAGTCAAATAGGGATATAAAGCTCTTCAAGAAATGGTGTAACATCTTCTTGGGTTTGGGCTCACAAGATCAGAAATAGATAAATTATTACATCTTATCCAATATTTTCTTCTAACCTTAAGTAAGAGTCAAAAGAAAAAGCAGAACATTGTGACTTACCTGTATCTTTAAGGAAAAAAAAAAAATTGCATAAACTGTTTAACTAAAAGAAAAATAGTACACAATTCCTCCTTAAAGGCAGAAAAAAGAATCATGTCCTAGAAGGTATCATGAACTTAAAATGCCTCTCAGTCAATAATCTGAAAGGATATGTGATCCTGGAAGCACAACATAGCACTGAGTGATGACTTCATAACAGACAACGGATCTATATATTGCTTTCTTTCAGATATCAGTACAAGTATGTTGTGGTTTAACCCAACCAGCAGCTAAGCACCAGACAGCCGTTTGCTCACTCTCCCCCTCTCCATGGGATGGGGGAGAGAATTGGAAAAAAAAAAAAAAAAAAAAAAAAAAAGCTTTCAGGTTGAGATAAAGAGAGTTTATAATGACTGAAAATAAAATAAAATAATGATGATACTAATAATAATAATAATAATGTGTACAAACAAGTGATGCACAATGCAATTGCTCACCACCCGCTGACCGATGCCCAGCCTATCCTCAAGCAGCTGGCCCCCCCACCCTGGCTAGCCACCCCTATATATTGTTCAGCATGACGCCAGCATGGAATACCCCTTTGGCCAGTTTGGGTCAGCTGTCCTGGGTCTGCCCCCTCCCAGCTCTTGCTGCACCCCCAGCCTGCCTGCTGGCAGGACAGTGTGAGAAGCTGAAAAGTACTTGGCTTAGTGCAAGCACTGCCCTGCAACAATTACATCAGTGTGTTATCAACGTTCTTCTCATCCTAAATCCAAAACATAGCACCCTACCAGCTACTAGGAGGAAAATGAACTCTATCCTAGCTGAAACTAGGACAAGGTACTGCACGTTATATATATATTATTTAAAATATTGTGAGAACAGGAAGCTGAGAAGACTGTGTAGTTGTATTTATGTCCTGGTCTCACAATATAAAGCCTTTTGGACTAAAAGGAAAAAAAGGACCTCACTTGCAAAGATATGTTGTACAAGGGGTGAGGGTTATTATTTTTTTCCCCAAAAATTTTCTTTAATCTGCCTGAGACAGTGGTTCCAATCCCTCTCCCTGTATAAAAGAGTTATTGTGTCCCAAACTATTATTTTGTGCTTTAATAAAATATAGCATAGGAGATTGAAAACTTTTGGGCTCTTTTGATAGTCTCACTAACAAGACAAAAATACGGAGACATTTCCACCTCATAGTTCTGATTAATTTTAAACCCTCCACACAGATACTTTCTAAGCTCTTGTATTTTTTTTTAAATATATATAGTATATGAGAATTATTTGTTAGTTACATATGGCCATGTTGTACAATCAATGTGAAGGAGAAATCCCCATTGAAGTTACTGAAAAGTTCAGCATAAAAAAAAAAAATCAATCACGTATGATTGCTCTAAAATATTAATGTGCAATAACTAAAGCTTTCTTTTTAGGTAAAACATAATTGATTCTTAGATGAAGGAGATAAAAAAAAAAAAGAACACCAATGGAAATTAAGTATTGATCTAACAAAAAATAGGCAGTTAGTCCTTTATATACCACATTTCATTCATAAATCCAACATCATTTTACAAGCAAGGTAATTAATGCAAACCATGACTTTACAGGCAAAGCTCTCCTCCTGGCCCTTGAAAGAAAGACTCAGAACTGCACTAAACACAACTCTCCATCCAGAGCCTAGCCTCACAGCCAGGCCTGTGCACTGTTGGCAGGGGAAGCAGAACAACATACTGATGCATTTCTCCTGAGTAAGCTGAGTATCAGCACAAATCAATCTTCTTTGCAGTTTATTCTACTGGCATAGCTGAAGTATTGGCATACTTCATGATAGGCTTTGTTACAAGGTTGGGGACTGTCAGCTAAAACTGGTAACTTCTTAAATCATCCCATCAAAATTCAGTAGAAGTCATTTGCCTGAGCCCTGAGACACTGAAGTAAAATGATTTGGCCAGCATCCCATTATAAATCATTTTACGAGTTGAGAAGCAAATTATGGTCTCCTCACTCTCAAACTTACATTTTGGACTGTGAAATATCATCTATAAACCGAATGCTACTTTCATTAGACTCAGCTGAGAAAATCCACACACACCAGCCTCCATCAATTAAACTAATTGAAGCAGTAGGTTTAGCCTAGCTCCCCATTCATGACTGCAGAACAATTGCTGGGAAAAAAAATAAAATAAAATAAATCATCCCTCAAGCTTGAAAAACCTTATTTAATTTTAAAAAAAAAAAAAAAGTTAAAGAAAGTCTTTAAAGACATCTGAAGGTAAACCTCTGAAAAGAATAAAATAGGCTATAGTTGAAGAGTCACCGTTCTGTCAGGCAGATTAAATGACATGCTGGAAGAAGCTTACAGGAGGTCCGGGAGTCCTTTGTGATGAATTCTGCCACCTAATTGGAGATGGATTTGGGGTGATTTTCTTGTCTCTGAAGGAATTCAGCCCAAACTATTTATTATTACATTTTCTCTGCCTGAGAGGACTGATCCTCAAGATGAAGAGAAATACTATAAAGCGTATTGTTTAGAGTTATTTCTCCCTTTGGAGGAAAGCATATCATATCAAGTGACAAGAATGCAAATTTCTAGGCAAAGTATACCTAAGGCAATGTAAAATGTGCATTTCTTCTGTGCTATCTTCTTATTACATGGATTGAAATCCACTCAGATTACTTTTTCCAAAAACAGTGACTAGGTGTGTCAAACAACTCTGCTATTTGTCACTGTGTTTTGATTAGCTTTGCGAAAAGTCTAATTGTTTCAAGGATACCTCATATTAATACATCTCTTTTTTTTTCTTTTTGTTTTCCTTTTTTTTTTTTTTTTCTATTCCCAAATCTAGGTGTTCTTTTGGATGATACATAGACTGATACATGGAACCTTAGGAAGAGATTTCAGGCCAGACCCCCAAAGTAGAGAAACAGATGCATTGCTTTGGCACACAAGCCTGTTTTTCTGTTGCGGCAAACATTTTAATTGATTTGTCTTTCAAATTTATTAAAAAGTTCTATAAGCTTTCCTACAAAATTACTTAAGCAGTCCTTTTTTATATTAGTACAGTTTTCAGGCTTACACTCTGCTCATTTGATCACTTTAGCAGTGTACAAAATTGTGCCTCCAGGCACAGCCTGTTGCAAGAAGCCATGTGAAGATACATTGCCTCATGGGGCTGAAAATGATGCTTCCTTCCTCAGTGTGTTATCTCTCAAAGCAGCCTGGTTGTGCTAAGAGGAAAATAATTGATACACATTTTTAGACAGCTGCAGTAAATTCACATTTTACTGCTCAGCCAATTCACAGGCAAATGAGGGGGTGTAGATAGAGGTTTTCTTCTGACCCTTAACAGCCAGGTTTCTTACAGGATGTCAATCAACTGAGCTTTCCCAAGAACAAAGGTTTCTGTTCTGCTTATGCCTGATATATGGACTATGTGAGGTTGTCAGGTCTTTACTTGCAGAAGTATCACTGAGTTCTTACAGGACACTAAAAGGTAAACTCACATCCGTTTTCAAGGTCTTGAGCAGAGAGCTAATTTACTTTGGGCTCTGCTTGAACAACTCAGAGTAGCTACCCATTCAGGTTTTAGGTTTAAGAAAACTCATAAAGGCTCTCTGATGGTTCCTGAAAAAGTATGCCTCCATCAAAATCATATTATTTTTACCTCAATTAATTAGCAGATATTAGGTGCTACAGTATTAGAAAGGAAGCGTAAACACCCTACTTCTGATAAAAGTCTTAACCATGCAATCACTAACCATCTTTGCCTGATGTGCCAGTAGTTTTCCCAACCAGTGCCTAAAACCAAAAATTCCCTTTTATATCATCTTCCCTCTTCCCACTTTCCAGTAGACTATGATTTCTGTATCAAATAAAGATTTATTATATGGGAGCCACCCATCTCAATGTAACAACAATAACAATTCTCATTAACATCTGAACTTGTTGTTGTTGTGAATACAGGTGCTTGACAAGGCTATCTTGTTAATATTTCCTGTGCTTGATAAATTCACTAAGAACAACTTACTGCATGATCAAAATAGTGGTCTTTAAAGGAACCAACATTGTTATCCACTGAACGAAAATGTCTCTTATGGCCTTAAAAAGGTCACCTTGAAATTTACAAAAGCAGTTGCATGGCCAGCTTAAATTGGCAGTTAGAAAATTACTTCCACAGTCAAGACACTAGACTAAATTAGCATGTTATTGAAGATCCATTTAAGATTCCATTTACTACTCTGAGAAATAATTTGTCATTCCTATTGCTAACGAATATACAAAGCTTATTCCTGACATAGCAGAACTCTTTCTGCACCTCACCAACAATATGCACCAGCATGACAATCCTGCTTCTGTCAAGCCTTTACATCAAAGTTATCTGGTTTTTAGAGCTTTTTTAAATAAGTTACCAAAGTAGGGACTAAAACTTGCACAATAGTCTTGTTCAGCAATGTAAATGTAGCTTTACAGATTTTGATGGAATTACTTGTGTTTAAGGTACTAACTTTGTTAAATATTTCTGAAGTCCAATCTACTTGGACTGTACATGTTTCCCTTAGGTACAATGGAAATATAGTTCATAAAGGCTGAAATATTTAAGTCATATCTATTTCTATTTTAATTACCGGTCACAGTCCTAATAGACAAGCTAGGCTTGGAAAAGTTTCACTTAATCTGCAGACAGATAACATGCCCAGCTGAAGGTATTACTTAAATTATACTGGGGTTTTGAGGTTTTTAGGGGAAAAAAAAATACAAAAAAGACAAAAAAAAAAAAGACACATTTTCTTTCTGAAATGCATGTGAAGCTCCGAAGATACAATAATTGAAAAGAAATTGGGAGCTTTGTCATCAGCTTCAGTTTGAGTGAACAGGATATCATTGCAGAACTGTAGGTACTTTCTGGAGAGTTTCTAGCATAGTCTGAACAAGATGACATTTTATTTCTAGAATATTTTTATTATTATCTGTTTCACTATAGTGCAGTTTTATGTTCCTAAGTGTATTTTTCTCCTCTGTTCAAAGAATTAATTAACAAGTATTTTATGTGAAATGCGTACTGTAAAGCTATATATACATACTGATCAACAGTAGCACATCACAATTTGATTTCCTTCCTGTCTTTTGCATGTTACATGAAGAATAACTTTTCAAAAGCAGATACTTGACTTAAGAGGTTAAGTTCCATTTTCAAAAACTGCTTATGCACTTAAGAACCCTTAGGCTCAGTGACTTATAATGTAACTTGGACTATAAGTCCATTTGGAAAAATGCATCTGAGTGCTTTTGAAAATTACAGATGAAGCCAATTATCTCAGCAAAAACTGAGACTGAGACAGGGAGAAAAAAATAAAGTATTATACAAAGAGATGAATGAGTAGATAAAAGAAAGTGCATGAACTGAAAATTAGGTATAAAAAACATCTCAATCAATTACAGGAACTAAATGCAGGATAACTGAAAAAGAGGAAAAAAATGCTGTGTTGTTGTTATTGATTGGAAATAGCACTTGAAATTTCCTGATTTTTTTCAGATTTTTTTTAAATCTTAATTATCTCTTCACACTGACAAATTTAATTTGGATTTTCTGGGTCAAGCAATTGCTCCATAAATGTAGACATAACAAGTAGCCATCTTCATAAATGCAGTATATTTGTTTCTCTCACTTTCTAGGCCTGTGCTCAGAAGTAGATATTCTTGAATTTGTCTGGAGGTTCCTATTCTTTGTTTAATCACAAACATTGCCCTGAAAAATGTTTCAGCCACATTGACCCCTGCTGCTCCTTAGCTATCTGAACTCAAATTAAAATGTTTGATGTTAGAAACAGTGAATTGAGTAAATGGAGGACAAGGGATTTGTGTGGGGGCTTTGACTGTATCACTTACAGAGATAGGATAGGGTGTATTTCACCAGTCCCCAGTCATTCAGGTATAATGTATTTCCAGAACATGCTCATATACAACAGAAACAAAGGTGGTTTATGCATGCGTAGAAAATAAAGTAAACTAGTAGCACTGAGCTTCCAATGGCCCATCTCCAGAGTGAAAAACTGATGTGAAGTACTGCCAGACAAAGCCACCTGTAGGGTATAACATCAAATTGGTCCTAAAACACTTTCATCTTATGTCTCCAGGCACATAAATATTAGCAGATTGAGTACAGCCAGCTGTTGAATATTCCTGTGAAATCCATGTGGTTCCCCACTAGTGTCCTCCATACATCTGGATTTGGCACTGTAATTTTAATTTAGGCAGTCTATTAGCTTTGTGGTGTAGAGCCAAACTGGGGGTTGAAGCCCCAAGTGATAAATTAACAAAACTTGTGCTGTTACTTTGCTGGAGACTTTAAAGGGAATAACATGCACAGATGTGTGGAGAACAAAATAGAGAGGTCATACAAAAGAGAATAGCTAACTGCATACACTCAGCCAAAACAACTGATTTTTTTTTTCTATAGAGATTCATTGTTCTTTCAGATGTTAAAAGGAATAGTGTTACACATGAAATACAGTCAGCTAGACTTCTCTTTTTCTTGGGAAAATTAAGTTTTCTTCACTTTTTTTTACAATGTACAGATTTCAAGTCTGAGTGGGACTGTGAAGACCCATTTCAATGGAGAGGCTGGGCTAGATGACCTCCAGAGATCCCTTCAAATCAAAGTTTCTGTGATTGTAACACCATCTTTGTGCTGCTGTTAACAGGTTGTTAACGTAAGGCATAATGTATTGAAGCTAAGCAGTGCCTCAGTCACTCAGAGCTGGAAGATCAGAAAAGGAAATGGCATCCATTCCCTCCAGAAACACTGTGCTTCTCAGATGTGTGGCAAGCTACCTGTGAACTTTGTTGTGGAATTTTTGGCTGTTTTTGTTGAGCAGTTCTTGAGAGGAAAGGTCAACAAAGTGAAAAAGACAGTGTGTATGAATTGATGAAAGAGAAATGACAATATTTTGCAGGTAAAATACTGAAAATCAATTGGACATGCATGTCTGGACATGAAATTAAGACAACTATATGCAGAAACAGAGACACCTCTATCATATTTCTATCAAAGTGTTACTGGCTATTACACTAAGGATTGGCACCATTACAGGTTTCTTAAATTGATCCAGGAAGAAAAAGATTTATTTGAACCACATCTGTTTGATCAGTTCAGTTTATACTTGTATGTCTGAAAGCTTTTAGGTCTTAAATTTAAAATGAACTCTGTACAAGTGAGGAAGCAGGCTGGAGTGTGTTGGTTTTTTTTGTTTTTTTTTTTTTTTTCACCTAGTTAATGTGACAAACTGTTGTCTTGAATCCCCACTCTTCTACAGGTGTTTATAACCTGTTTATTTTTCTAAGATTTAACCCAGAATTTTGGTTGCTATAAATGAGCCATGAAAAACTGAGAGTATATGTCAAAGACTGTCTTGTCTGAATGAGGATTCTGCATACCCCCTGATCTCTTCAGAGGAAAACTCACGTGAGTTCTGTGTTCCTGGTGTTGGCTTTCACTGAGTTAATTGGTGATGACTGTTTGCACGTCGTATAATTTTTCTTTTTTGCCTCTTTCTTAAGACATCCTCCTCCCAACACACTTTTTTTTTTCTTTTCTCAGAATACCATCCAGTAAAATTGATTTTATCCCTTTAATAGTTTCATTTTTCTTTCATTTCTATAGCAGAAGGCAACTATAAAAGCTGATTGGTTCCCAGTTAGCATAGCCTGTAAGTAAGCAGAGAGATAAGAAACCTCCTTATCTTTGTAGGTTTGGCAGAAACAGGAAATTTTCATTTAAAAAGAAAATGCATTTGAGATAAAAAGACTGAAATGTTTTAAGGGCTATTAACTGTGTTTACTTCCCTGTCAGTCCCATTATAAGTGATAGCAATTCCTTCTGTTTCCAAAGTCCAGAAGGAGAATAATTCAAACATAAGTGTACATGCATGACAGTGTGAGTATATAACCATATAGGTTATATAGGGGCTGTGCTTCTGGGGTTTAGTTCCACGGGCTGGGAAATATGTAGTTGCTTATTAATGCTCTGTAAATGCCTAATATAATCATTTATATGCTGGATTGCTGGTATTTGCCCTGAATATTTAGTGTATTGATTACCAGTTAATTCTTTGTTGTTAACAAGTCTATGTACTGCTTTGATCATGAATTAAATGACATAAACTGAGATGCTCTTTTCCCTGCAGCAGTAACCATTGGAGAAATGCTTTGCTGAGGCAGCAGCTGGAGATGAGATTTGGCCTGGAGAGTCAGGAGTTGCAGCTGGGATGCCCCAGTTCCACTGTGGAGCACTGCAGAAGCCAGAACATGCACTGTCTTGGGAAAGGAGAAGCACTGCCCCTGCAAGAATATGGCTTCTCCAAAAGGCCAAATCACCCTTTCCACCCCCTCATTCACTCCTCCTTTCTCTTGCACCATTCTGTGTCAGGAGCTGGGAGGTGTGCATATTTCCTATTTCCCTTTGGTGAACTGATTTACATCACTCTAAGCTCATCTCTAGTGAAGTTCATAATACTCATCCACAAGTCTCTTTGATGTCTGATTTGGCTAAGGGAAGATTTTAGTAGCCCATTGCAATTTTATTAACATACCAAATCTGACTTTTAAGAGACTGTACTGTGTAGGTCACAGGAAACAACATAATTCATAATCTGAGCAGCTTCTGCCTAGCCAAGGTTTTCAGTCAGTCTGCATCCTTACAGAGCTCTCTTGCTTAAAAAGATTTTTGAGGATAACAAAAGATTTTCAGCTTGTAAGAACATCAGATATCCATTTTTACTACAATCACAGGTCTACCAAGAACTCTATGGTCATCTTTATTGCTGGAAATTAAATCTATGGCTTTTTATTCACCTTGAATAGAAGCCATAGTGTGTGACACACGAGCAGTCTTGTAAATAATGAGTATTCTTTTCAAGGCCCAGCACTTATGTAACCAAACTTTGAGTCTCTGGCTTTGCGAGAAATGGAGTAAAATACTAACTTTCTGGCACTTTAATTGCAAGGAAGAATAATCCATGTTGACTACCCTCTACTCCAAAAGTTATAAAGCAGATCTCCAAAACCCAATCTTGAATTATGTGCATAGACACGGTTAAAAAACAAAACAAAACAAAACACAAGCGAATCACAGACTCTTAAACTCCTAAATGTAACGTTAAAAGAAAAGGAAAAGGAGTAAGTTCTTCCTTAACTCATTGCTTGTAAATTGACCAGTGGCTAGGTAAATCCCCTTTAAAAAAATGGTGGGGTCTACTTCTGCATTCTCCATTGTGCACCTTTTTGTTCCTTGGGGACTGCTCACCATCTTTCAGCCTGATCAGAACTGTCTCCCTATGGGTGTGGGATGTCTTTACCATTATCTTTATTGAGTCAGTCCCTACAAAGATATCAATAAGTTGGATATTAACTTAAGGGGCTATGGCAATGTCTGCTGCAGCTTTATTTGTTGTATTACTCTACCCCCACGCAGAGAAATCTGAGGTAGGTCTGAATTCTAACAACCTTAAAAATGCACTTGCAGTCTCAAGTAAAATGGAATGATATCACTGACCTGCGAAAGAGCTGATCGTGATCATAAAGGCTTGTTTTTGAAGCACGCTATTTCAATTTCTTTTGCAACTACAATTTGCTGTTCATGAATATTTGAGTGATCACAGGGCAGTAAAAGCTTATGAGTAAGTACTGACACAAAATCATATCAGAAGCACATCGTTCCCTATTTTTCCTATAAAAAAATGTCAGTCACTTCTTCAGGGACTGGAATGTAAGCTATGTAGTATGTAACAAATTTCTAAACTTGAATACAGAATATCAGAAAAGGATGATTTGCCAGATGGCTAAAGTATATCAGCTGATCACTGAGGATGGTGTGAAAATATAGAACACTCCCCAGCTCTAAAACAGCAGGACAACTAATTAAAGATGTCTATTTAAACCACTTAAATTGAAATTTTCAAGTTTCAGCCAATACTTTTGAACTAGTAATACTTTATTTGTTTACCTTATTGGTGCTCCGTTTGGTCTGTATTTTTTCCCAAGTTCCCTCATTTCCTTTCTTAAAAACACTCTGAAAAAAACACTGAAAGAGAGAGATCAGATTCACTATCTTCCAGTAGAGAATTAGCACATCCTAAAACTCCAGAAAGCTTAAAGCCCAACAGTCTGGTTTGTATACCCTGGCTTATAAACTTATCCCCAGCAAGAGTAATGGGCATTTTTAGCATAAAGTTAAGTTTAGAAAATCCCATTTCTTTTGGATCTCTGTATTGTAATAACATTTTAGCCATGATGTTTGTATATCTTTCTCACAATATATGATTCCTGCCAGTATTTCTTACAAATGCAGAGGTTTTATATGCTGGAGGAGAAGAAAATGAGCTATACAGTTTCATAACTGTTCTCAACAGTCTGTCAGGGGAAAAAATGCAAACATGACAGAAAATGCATACTTTAAAAGTAGGAATATTCAGAGATAATTAAATATAACTCCATGTAAGGAAAAAACTTGCATTTCAGTAAGAAGTAACCTTTCATATTGAGAGTGTCATTAGTTCAAAAATCAGCATTTAAAGTATTTAAAGAGTAAGTTATTACTTTCAATTTATTCATTACTGCTCAAAGACAGAACTTGTAGACACAGCTCATATTAGTTTTAGTAGGAAAGGAATGCCATGGGGGATTTCAGAGACAGCGACTTCCTCCTCAAGCAGGGAGCCCTGCAGTCATTAGCAATCTTGCTATACAAAATGTTGTCACACAGGGGTCACATTTCAGACACAGGCCAGGCTATGTCAAGTTTGTCAGCTTTTGATGAGTGTTTCAGCACTTATAACCAGTGAGACATAGCCGGCAAATCCATCCAGCTCAGCAATGTGCAGCCTAGAGAGTCACATCATCTGACTGTTGTTCAGACCAAGTGAGAAGCACTGGCATGGGAGTTGTGAGAGTGGATTCAAAAGGGTGAGCTGCCCTTCATCTTGGAGTCATCCTCATCGCCTGTGCAGGCAGCAAGCTGTTGGAAAGTACCCCTGTGCCCCTGGGGTCCCCCATCCGCCAGCCAGAAAGGAGGGGGTAACTTGCATGGGTGAACAGGGCTGGCAGGTCAGCATGCTGCCAAACCCTCCCACATGGGCTGCCTGGGAAGGCACAATGTGGCCAGAGAACAGTACATGCAATGTACTGCCCTGAGCAGCTGCCAAGTGCAGTGAAGACAGAGACTTCACAGTGAGTTCTCGGGTTTGGAATTTGTCCCTTTTCCTTCTTGAATGCAGCTTTTGAAGGTGCATGCAGTTGTGTTTGACAGAATTATGGCCAGCAATGACCTTGTGCCTTCATCTCATGCATTCTCGGAAATTCATGGCATGATTTATGAGGGTTGAACTTGGATATATGATACATAAAGCATAAACTCTGCCACTCATAGGATAGATGAACGATGCTGATTGTGTTGCATTTGTCAGCTCAAAGAGACACAAGTACATCGGAGTCCAGGCATACAAGTAGCAACGCATTGCATTGGAGGGCTATGCACTTATATTCAAGAGAAAGTACAGAAGCTCATTAACACTTCAGTAAAACAGATGCCAAAAAATTCAGTGCTGTCCTTGGAAAATGACAGCTCCTAGAAAGTCTAAACCAGGTAAAATAGCAGGCAAGGGGGCAATTTTAAGTGTCATACTTTTGTCAGTACTCACTGACAAAGCAAGGTGAAATCTTAGCCATAACTTTCAACGTGATGGAGAGGAGGAAAAATCACTTTGTAAGGTGCAGAAAAGTGAAAGTGTGTTGATATAACAAACAAATATTGAATACTTCACCTATCTTTCAGTGTATAGTATACCCTGTACACTTGTATTCCATGTTTTCACCGGAATTGTTACTATCTGAATCACAAGAGTTAAATCAGTAATTTTCTACGTTCTTGGCATCTTGTTTTTCTGCTCCTTCTGTTGTATCCAAACATCTCAGCTGTTCTCATTTTTGTGGATAAGGATTTCAAAAGCAATAGCAATTCACAGTGGGATGGATTTTTTCCCCTTCACTGAAAAATCAAAACAAACCCAATGTGATCCCAACATTTTCTTCATTGCTCTGGGAGACATCCAAACCCTATCTACTGAGGCTATTGATGAGATTTGTATATCATAATCAAACAGGAGAAAAAAAAAATCTGTGTTCTTAGTAATACATTGTGAAATACTGGGATAAACAAAGAACAGCTTAAAAGAGCTATTAAATCATTTGCACCACCAATAAAAAGAAAAGAACATTTAACCTTCCTCTGACACAGAAAGCTTCTCTGTCTGTTCTGTTTGGCAGAAGGTTACTATGGGTAATGAACTAAGCAAAATGCTGGTCTAGCTGCCTGGAATGCAATTTTAAAATATTATCAATGGCAGAGACTTTATGTTCATCCCAGATGAAGGAAATAGGCTAGATCCAAGTAAGGGCAGATGACTTCTTTATATTGCGGGCACTTGAATCCAAAACTACAGGCCTTTGCTCAATTTCTTGTGCTCCATTCCCCACCTTACCTGAAAATTCCCTTTTTGTGCCTCACGTTTCTGCAAATGGCCCTTCTACTACCCACACTTCATGTATAGGAATGAGATATGATATTAGGCAAGTCAATGAGTCAAAGAAATATATTCTCTCTTTTTAGGAAGAATACTTATTCCTTAGGAATAAGAGATACTGGCTATAAAGGAAGTTATTGCCACAGCTGATGATGTTCTGTGCCTTCTACAGCCGCAAGGGGTTCAGGGACTTACACAATACTTATATGTGTCTTTAAACATAGAAACAGTTTGGAGAGAGAAACCAAGCTCTTGCTGTTGCTGGCTCTCCTGTTAAAGTGGCAGCACCTCAGGGCATCAAGCAGTGCAAGGAGAGGCTTCCACTTCAGGTTAAGATTCTTAGATTTTCATGTCCACATGTAGATGTCCATATGCATCAGATGCTTAAGTTTTTGCTGCACTTGCTGGAGCTGGGGAGAATTTAAGATGGCCAGTCTGTGAGCTCCTACTTTAGGCTGAATTTTACTTCTCTATGTTTGTTTAGCTTTTGGGAGCAGGTCCCCACTGACTGGAGGTTCGGTACCTTAGACACCACCAGAAAAGACCACAGGAGCAACATGCTTATAGCATTTGGCTGGGAAGGTGAAGTTCCTATGCTTTTGTCTTTTCTGTTTTTGTAAAAAGCTCACTGTTCAAAATGAGAAAGAGGGCACTCTGCACTTAGATAAATGTTCTCAGATGAAAGAAGCCAGGCTCCTTTTTTGTGTTCTTTCACGCCAGTTATGTTCACTATTGTGTCTGATCACCTTATACATGCTTATTAACTGATATGGCTAAGACCTGACTTACACAGCTCCTTTATTATGCATTTTTTCACTGGAATGGAATTATAAGCAATCAAACGTCTCTTATCTGGTAAGAGCAAAATACTTTTTACTTCAAATGAAAGTTGCAGACATTTGTGATCAGGTCATGGTTTCTAAACCCATTCATTTCATTACTGGAACAGCCCTTGAGAAACCACCGTCTCCTGCAGACAGAAGTATAACTTCATAGTGATAGCTCCATTGTGAAGACAGAGTTTTCCAGAGTGAAACTGTTGAATTCACAAGGATCTTATTTCATGTAGTAAGTGCCAGGTAGCTCAATTATCATTTCATAGTTTAATCTGGAACATTTCCCGTATTACTTACCTATTCTCAAATACTTGAACAAATGAGTAAAACAAGTAAATTAATTAGAATGAGTAAATAACCAGTGAATAGAGAGTTCCTTCTCAAAAAACTGTGGCTGATATCCCAGGTCACTCTGATTCCTTGGATAATACAGATTCTATCCAACACAGTCGTGTCAGCTAGAAACTTGGCAAGGATATTTCTCTGTTTGCAATTGTGTAGCTCACTGCTGTATTATTGCTAATTTGGACTGAGGGAGTGAAAAGAATACAAAATTGAAAGAAAAGAAAAAAAAGGTTTTCAGCTAGTATTGTTAATTGGAACATTTGATAGTCTTAGAAGAGTAAATAATAATTCAATTCATGTTATAGCTTAATCTAGTCAACCCTTGGAAAATATAATAGTTTTGCAGTTGTTATCTATTTTTGCATAAATATAATTGTTTTCAAGTTCTTTTTTCTCTGCCAAGAGCATTGATAAAAACAAGAAGTTTCTCTGCAGAAAACAGTAATACTAATACATTAAGGAGGTGATCTTTAAAAACACCCTTCTCTCATTCAAATTATAGAGAGGAAGAGCTAGTTTTGCTAACACAAAAAGTTGTAAAATATAGTACCTGCTGTGGGAATCTCATCTTATTTCCGTGTGTTCAGGATTCATACAAGAATCTAGTTTAATTTGAAATAGGTCTCTACAAATACCTGGCTGTCAGAGCAGTGCGGATTCATTGTATATAGGTTTTGGCCAATATGGGCAGAAACAACTGCTTTCGGAGATGCATAAGCATCAAGTTTACCAGACACTGGAGTTGTTTTGAACCACTCTCGACTCTTGTTATCAGTAGAATTTTTCTTTGCCTTTCATCCACAAGGATTTTACTGTCTGGAAACCTACAACTGCCTGTCTCGCAGTGTTCTCCACCTAGCTACTCCTCTATTCTATCTGCTTTTTCTGATTATAAAATAATGATGGTTCAGACTTTATCCAGAAACCGAGATGGAAACTCTTACCTAGCCTGAGTTTGCAAAATCCTTAGAGGCCAAAGGACTTCCTTTCTTGTTGATAGATACTGCATATTATTCTATAAATAGCTTAAATCTCTTCAGGATCTTCTCTGTCCTCTCTTCCAGAATGCTTTCAGCTCTTAGAAGTCTTAGCTACAATAGTAAATACCTACGTATAAAAGTTTATATGACCTTTTATATTCAAAAAGAAGTGAAAGGTTCATTCAGAAAATGACCAGCATTGTTTTAAGAATTATAATAACCAATAATAATTCAACTGATAGATTCACCATCACGAATTGATTAATTCCTCAGAGACTATTTAGGGCAGAAATACCAAGAGTATCTTCTGTTTAATAGAGAAAGATTAGAAAAAAGTTACTGCTTTGGAGCATTTCAGAGAAATCCTTTATCTTATATTCACTGAGAATGATATTTTGTTTTGTTGTTGTTGTTGTTGTATGGTTGTGGGGATGACAAATAGTCCATCCACTTGCCTTGGAAGAACCAGGAATTTGATTCCTCCCAAAAATGCAAGGACATTTGTGTCTGCTTGAGTAAATGCAATGTTACCTATTATTTGAAGATTTTCCTTACCCATAGAAGGAAATAATAGCTAGATAGTTAAAAAGTATTTTCAAACTTTATTTCTTAGTAAAAACACAAAGTCTCCCTCACCTGTAGACAAGCACACAATTCATTTTTTACTAGCTTACTAACAGCAAAAACTGTTATTAATACCTGCCCAAGCCGTACACATTCCCCTTTCTGGCATTTCTCTGGACTCCCTCTCACCCTAGCATTTCATTTCACTACCAGCCCCAATATTTATTTGAATTAGGTTTACCTCCTTTCTAAGTTATAGTATGATCTTTTATCCCATGGCTTGTTCCAAATTCCCTCTTCCCTTGCATCATGACAGAATAGTGAAGGGAAAGACAAATTCCCCTATGTCTATTTCTGTTGCCTTGTTAAAAGTTACATAGTGCTTAAAGTACATTACAGCAGGATGACATGTGGGTCTGCATCTCCTTCTCTTTGGCTTTTAGTTCCCATCACCACTTTTTCCCAGAAGCTGATTTTTTTCCTAACTCTATGGTGAGTTGGTTTACCAATGAATTGGAAAACAATCCAACAAAAGCACTGAATAATTTTCTGTGTTTTAGTGCTCTAAATCAGCTCATTATAAGTTTGCACAAGAGCTAGTGGTGAGAAAAATGAGATGGTGGGACCTGTGGCCAAGGACAGCCCAGGGATGGGGGAATGGGCCTGTGAACCCTGCTCACCAGCTCTTTGCCATTAGATTGGCTCATCTGATTTTGTACTTGGAACACAATTCCCAATCCCTTTTTCTTTAGCATAATAAAGCATATCAACAAAGTATGCATTAACAGGGATTTTATGAGGGATTTAATATGGGATTAAACTATTTAATTGACTGATTTCATTAAGATATTTATTAATAGTGTTCAGGTTACTTTTGAAACTGACATCTAGTTATGTGTTGTATATGATGACTGTAAGATAACTTTCATAGGAGTATGTATAAGTTGCTAGACTTTATCTCAAAACTCAGTGCCCCACACAGATATTTAGGACATCCCTGCATCAGTTTCATAATGCTCGTTTATTAACCAAAAACATAGAAAATATCATCCATTTTCAAATGTATATTACATCTTCCCACTGTAGAATATCAGATTCGCAAAAGAGACTAAGCATGTCAAGTGCAAAATTAAATTTTGATTTACTTATTTTCTAGGAAGCATTGGTCTTCAGTAATGAAAAACAATATGGCTAAATCCTCCTTGCTTTTTTCATACAAGTAATCTTATTATGGACTTGCTCTAACATACCTGGAAAGATTTACCATGGTTTCAAAAGACCCTAAATCAGTCTCCAAATTAATATATTTTATTTTCTTTAGAAAGGATATTCTGAAAGACCCTTTGAATAGGTAACTACAGATTTCAGTCTTAAAGAAATAGGGACATATATATGTAATATTGCAATATCACATATATTTTATGTAATATATATGCAATCAGTTCATCATGCAATTTTAGCTTCTGCACCAAAGCAACCCTCAGCCCAACCCAGCATGTCTGAATGTAAAAAGCATTCATATTGCTTTCCAAGCTGCCAGAGTAAACAAAACACAGAGACAAAGAAAACAACATTTCACATGAAATTTCTATTTTTTTTTCTATTGCTGGGCTTGTAAGAAACTGAAAGATGCACCTTTATATTCAAAGATTTCTAAAACGCTACTTGAGAGTTTAGGCTTGCTGTCACTGCATTTATTGATAATGAATTATTCTTGATTTCCACTGATTTGAAATCTAATCTTGCCTTACTGATTTCAGAAAGTATGTTCCTGACTTCTGCTTTTGTGACTAGGAGGCAAACAAATTTAATCAATTTTATTGTCTTTTTTTTTTTTCTTCATGTAGTCTATATCTCTTATTTTTTCATGTGAACAGAATTCTAGAGAGCTGTTCAAAGGCAGAGAATGTTTCCTGACAAGTCTGAGGCAGAGAAGGAAATAAAAAACATCAAAAACTAGACAATGTCAGGATGGTCATTTCATACTGTCACTCCAGACTTTACTGCACTTCCAGACACTTTTACAACTGTGCCAACTGACAGCATTTCAATGCAGTTACAGATTGTTTATTGGACCTCCAGCTGTTCTGTCAGAGAGTAAATTGGAAGAAAATGATAAAATTGTGTCCAATTCTTTAGATATTAAATATTATTTATTTATTTCATTTATTTATTTATTTATTTATTGCAGTTAGCTTTCTTTTAACATATAATCTTACCAAGGGAGAAATATTTTATTTCCAAGGGAGCCACTGTATGCAGAATGCAACTATCAAATCACTTTTGTCCTTTAAGTCCTACAGGGGATGTGCTTATGTGTTTTGCTGCATACCAGTGACAGAATATAAATTAAGATTTAGCGGTAATTCTTCCTAAAACACTAGTCATGCCCTTCAGCATTACGCTGAATCTTTATGCCCTTAGGGATGTACTGGCATCTATACAGGTTGTGGGCATGGATATAAAGGTCACAGATAACAGCTAGATAATTACTACTTTCAACCTCAACTGCAAATTATTGCTTAATTGTCATCTGTGCCTTTGAAAATGTTCTCCTTAATTGTTTTGCTGGGTTGGAACCTATGTGTGGCCTAGCTCACTTCATACTTTACAGGGTGGAGTGCACAGCGAAAGATTTTGCAGGATTAAGAAAAAATCTCCCTGATACACCAGCTCTTTTTCTTTGCTGTTTGTAACGTCAGTGAAGTTACCAGAATGTTATTGCATACCATAAGATAACAGAAACTGAAAACTGTAGTATACAGAAAAATAGTGCAGGACGGTGCAGGGATATGAGCAATCACAGCACTGTTGGGGAACCTCAAGGAACAGAACTAGTTTTTACAAGAATCAAAGGAGTCTTAGTGTTTCAGTAGTCTTGTTTGTTAGGGATGGAAAACAGTTGTATTAATCAGTTGTCAGTGACTGTTTTATGTCTATGTTACTAAAATGATGGGAGGTAGATGAGCACCACTTCAGTGAGCAATAGTTGAGGCTGTGACTTTCTAAAGTCCATGCTTGTTACTTTTACCTACTTTACTAACTCCTGTAAGGAGAGGGGTCAGGGAAACTCCTGACCACTTTCAAGGTTTAAATATTGAATAGATGTGAATAGCATATCTGAATAATTTATTAATAGATAAAGAACAGATAATGATAGTTGCAATAGGGAAATATATCTGTTGCAGAAAGGACAAGACTGAAAAAAATCTGTAATAATAAATGAAAATGTACCCTGTCTTTGAAGACAATCTTGTAGTTGCACTTTCCCCACTAATCCTTCATTGATTGATGTCTATTAGCTCTTTCTTTGCCATTATTTTCATTAACCTCTTCCTTATCATATGATGACAATCTCCTCTCCTTCATTTTCTCCCCATTCTACTATAAGGACCATCTGATATTTTAGACTCCTTGCAGATGCCAAAACCATAGTCACAAATGGCTTGTCTTTGTCTTATATTAATTATTTATCATGAACAAACATCATCCAAGCTTGAGATTTTCAATGCTAAAACATCCATATCCCACTCACCACTTAGTTTTACCCAAAGACTGAGTTTTTATAGGCAGGACGAACTGCATAGTAAATGTTCAAAGCAGTAAAATATCAGTACTAGCTTCTCTTCATCTTGTTACATTGCTGGCAGCCATGATGAATCAAAATATTATCCCATTAGTGGTCCATTTTGTGGATGTTACCAGTAGAAATGTAAAAAAACTATTTATTATCATTTTTATTTTTATTATATCAATGCAGTATACTATGTAGTATAAATAAATTATAAAATAAATCTATTCTTTTGAATGCAATAATTATTATGCTAAGTATGCCATATGTAAAATGGAAAAGAACCATCCTGTACTCATTAATAATAGTTGCTTCAGGACAGAAAACTCAGGAGTAGTTTTCTTTTAAAATATTGTTTTTCACGGTTGAGCACTGTCAGAAAAAGCACTACTTTCTGAAGGTGTAAAATTTCTACAATTTAGATTTAAGCATAAAATATCTGCCTGTATCTATACACCAAAGTCTTTTGTGGCACTACTGTTTCGTCCCTTTTGAAACATTAATATAGAAACTATTATAGTTGCAAGGTATCCAGTACCTGAAGAAGCAAAATTTACCCTCTCTATACAAGACAGAAAAGTCTGTATCTCACCTTCAACTGGATCTAAGTTCCTTACAATATAAGCACCCAGTTGGGAGCAAAGTCTATTCATATAATCATAGAATGGCTTGGGTTGGAAGGGACCTTAAAGATCATCTAGTTCCAACCTCCCTGCCATGAACAAGGATGCCAACCACCAGATCAGGCTGCCCAGAGCCTCATCCAAGCTGGTCTTGAACTCCTCCAGGGATGGGGCATCCACAGCTTCTCTGAGCAACCTGTTCCAGTGCTTCGCCACCCTCTGAGTGAAGAATTTCCTCCTAATATCTAATTTAAATCTCCCCTCTTTTATTTTAAAAGCATTCTGCCTTGTCTTATTATTATCTGCCCAAGCAAAAAGTTGCTCTCCATATTATAAGCCCCCTTTAAGTATCAAAAAGCTGCAATGAGGTCTCCCCAGAGTCGTCTCTTCTTCAGGCTGAACATCCCCAGATCTCTTAGCCTTTCTTCATGGGAGAATTTGTTTGAATGCCCTCAAACCAAGCAGTGACCTGAATCTCAGATATTGTATTTCTAGGGCAGGGTGATCAACTGCTATTTGGAGTTCAGACAGACACTCATGTTATCATTTCCTTTTGTTTATCACTAACATTGTTGAACCTATTTCTTCAAAGGTGTTCATCTTGTCAGTATTATACAGTTTACTTGCCTGGTCTGCAGAGACATTAACTCTTTCAGCAAAATGTCTGCACAATTTAGTCTTCGTTTGTACAAACCAGTCTACATAGGTTATACAGAATGAATAGCCATAACCATTTGCACAGTTATGCCCATTCTCACTTCAAAGTGTTTGTAATTATGTCTTTTCAAACTCAAGAAAGCTTTGGAGAAGGTAGTAGAAAATATCACTGTAGTTCAGTGTATAATAATCAGAGACATAAAAAGAAAGATCAGGTAATTGTTCCCCAATGATTGTCTCATCAGTACCTCAAATACGAAAACTCTCAGTTAAAGTCATGAAAATAACACAAAATTATGCACGTAAGTAGGTAATGACATGTAGCAGGGAAAAAGGTATTCTTTCACAACGATAACTGTAGAAGCATCTTGCAGAAAAAATGCTATTTATAGATACTATATTATTCAAAAATGACAACAACAAAAATCAAACTACTTCTAAATATCTTTCAGCATATAACCAGCTGCACTGAAAAACTTAATAAAAAAAGCCAAAAAATATGGTACTACCATCTCACCAACTTGAAAAAAAAGGCGATTCAACTCCAGATGAAGACACTGTCATTAAGATATCTGAGGGTATCTGTGGGTGAACTAAATGTATAAGACCCCTCCAGCTGGTACAGATCTAGTTAAAGGAATAAAAAGTGACAGCTCAATAGACACCAACATTCAATCAGCTGAACTGCTTCCTCAACTGTATTGACAAAGTACTAAATTTAGTCACATAAGTCTAACTCTCTCATACAGTTTTGGGTGCACTACAATATCCAATATGGCTTCTGCTTACCCCTTAAAAGAACACAAGTCTTTGCTCATCCCATGCAGAAGGCTCACATAGTACAGGGTGTTTCAAATTTCAATATGTGCCAATATTTAGATGTTTTTTTTTTCTTGATTCTTAACTAAATTGGCAATTGTATTTTATTCATTTCAATGTTTGTGCCTCGGTTTGTTCAGATAGGTTTTCTATGGCTGCTCTTGGCCTGAAGAAGCTGGCTGTTCATGTCTTGGACAGGTGTACACTTCATTGTGTTAAAAGCTGGTTGGGTGGTCAGGCCCAAAGCGTCATGGTGAATGGAGTTAAATCCAGTTGGAGACCAGTCACTAGTAGGGTCCCCCAGTGCTTAGTACTGGGGCTAGTTCTGTTCAATATCTTTGTCAATGATCTTGACAGGGGGATTGAGTGCGCCCTCAGCAAGTTTGCAGATGGCATGAAGTTAGGAATGAGTGTTGATCTGCTCAAGGATAGGAGGGCTCTGCAGAAGGATCTGGGATCAATGGGCCGAGGCCAACTGTATGAAGTTCAACAAGGCTGTGTCGGGTTTTACACTTGGGACACAACAACCCCATGCAATGTTACAGGGGAAAGAGTGGCTGGAAAGCTGCCTGGTGGAAAGGGACCTGGGAGTATTGGTCAACATCCAGATGAACACGAGACAGCAGTGTGCTCAGGTGGCCAAGAAGGCCAACAGCATCCTGGTTTGTATCAGGAATAGTGTGGCCAGCACGACTAGGGAACTGTTTTCCCCTCAAATATTGTCTTCACTTTTGGGCCCCTCACTACAAGAAGGACATTGAGGTGCTGGAGTGTGTCCAGGGAAGAGCAACAAAGCTGGTGAACGGTCTTACGAGGAGTGGCTGAGGGAGCTGTGGTTGTTTAGCCTGGAGAAAAGGAGGCCCAGGGGAGACCTTATCGCTGTCTACAATTACCTTAAAGGAGGCTATAGTAAAGTGGGGATCAGTCTTTTCTCCCAAGGACCAAGTGATAAGATGAGGAAATGGCCTTAAGTTGTGCCAGGGGAAGTTTAGGTTGGATATTAAGAAAAATTTCTTCACCAAAAGGATTGTGAAGTATTGGAACAGGCTGCCCAGGGAAGCAGCTGAGTCACCATTGCTAGAGGCATTCAAGAAACATGTGGATGTAGTGCTTAGTGACGTGGTTTAATGATGGACTTGGCAATGCTATTAAAGGTTAGATTAGATGATCATAGAGGTCTTTTCCAACTTAAGTGATTCTATGATTCGAAGATCTTTCTCCACTGATCATGTGAGGGACTTTGGCAGTTACCTGGGCTTTTCCTTAGACACCAAACATTTAGGCATATGTATCTTCAATGTGAGTAAAAGAACAAGTGATTATAAAAAAACAGATGATATACTTTTAAGGGTTTATTTTAATGCAATGAACATTAAACCAATTGTCATCTATTTTATACTACTTCTTCCTAGTACAAGTACATGAATATATAATAGATATAACACCAATGGCAACACTCTTTGAAGAAAATCATAGACTTTTAGAATGGTTTGGGTTCCAAGGGACCTTAAAGATCATCTAGTTTCAACCACCCTGCCATGGAGTAGGGAGAATCAAAAATAATGAGTCATACAGCAGAACTACATTGTGACTTCTCTGAAGGATATGGACATTATGTTCATTCTACACACTTGCTTCCTCTCTTTTGTTTTATTTCTGTCACCTTTTAGTCAGAGACAAAATTACAAATGATATTGAGTCATTACTCACATCTGGTAATTAAGGTGTCTTTATGAGTAGATGGGCCAAATTCTTATCCAAGATAACTCTGTTAACTTTAGCCTTGCAGAAATGATGCACTGAACCTGATTTTAGATTGTAATAATAGTAACAGGTATGTTCAGTTCAGATCTTGATTTCTCCTAAATTGTAGATGCAGCCAAGTCCTCTCCAAGACTCTAATTTGCTTTGTAGTGCACTTCCCACTTGCACTACAAGCTGGACATATTCAGCATCCAGCTGTGTACTGTACATGATCCATGTACATACATCCATGAGTGTACTGTAGCTTGTTTTCCTTGAGGTAACTGTGACCCCAGGGACTGACCACACTGATATTTAGGATTCTTCTTGAGTTACCTTGACCTCTTCATGTGAGCTGACCTTCTCATGACATACCTTGTGACTGCACAGAGGCTAGTCACCTTGTATTTCTTAATTTTGAAGCAGGAGCACGTTAGGAGTCAGTCTACTGTTCTCCATCTTTTCTGAGGTGTTTGTAGGGGCCATACTGGAAGGACATATGTTGGAAAAGGACTAAAAGTTGCACAGCTTAATAAATTTGGAGCATCCTAGATGTACCCAAAAGGTAAATAGAAACACAGGCTTTGTCTGCTAGAGTTTGAATGATTACCTATAACAGCACTTTTACTGTGGAGTTAGATACCATTAAGCATCTATTATATTTTGTTAGATACTTAGACATCGGAAATTATGTGTGGCTTTAAAAAAAATTAAATTTTCTTCGGCTTCTCTGTGCTGTCTAAAGAATGCAAGTATCACAGTATAATCACATTTCTGTTTTCAGTTGCAGTATTAACCTTGACTATGGAAGCACCTTTAAAAAAAAATGTTTTTTGATACCATTCTGTCATATTCTAATTACACAAACAAATGAGATTTCGATCATGAAATCTCAGACAAAGCTGTAACATGACATATTATGGAGATGCATTCTCTGAAATAGTCCATGGCTAACTCCTTCCCTTTTCTGAGACCCTGTCAGGCTGTTTGATAAGAAATATTCATTAAATGATTATCTTCTTTATTACACTTCCATTTTATCACTGAATAGACTATCTCTCCTCCTTTCATAATTGTCTTAACAACACTGTTACAACAGCTGTGATTGCATGTATGGCAAAGTGACATTAGGAAAGTGATTTGTGTGTTTCTAGAATGCTTTAAGGAAATTAAGCTGTTGGAAAGAAGAAAAATGGACTAGAAAAAGCTGGTGTCAAAGTCCTGAGAGCACTGGTAGGCTTTAATAACTTGTATACTCTGCACAATGCTGAGTTGTGTTTTTCTTTTTTTGATGTTTGGGCCTTTCTGGACTACAATAATTAGTAACATATATACAAATAATTTAAAAATATATATATTATTATTTTAAGACAAAATAATAGTCTTCTCCCAGATTTTTTTTTTTTTTTTGCCAGGTCAGGCACCATGGTGAATTCTTCTTGATGCTCTCTCTCTCTATTTCTGATTTCCTAATGAGCAAAATTGTTTTGGCCTACTCCATATTGCATCTGTCATCTCTCCATTCCATACTGCCATTTACACAATAGCATTTTTTTCATGTCAATATATTTTTCAGTTGAAAAAAGGTAGATTACATATGAGATGCAGAATCAAAACTATTAGTCTTCCAATTAGCCCGAGTGACAATTTCTATGCATCAAAATCATTTTCTATTACTTTATATTTCTGTTCTAGTTTTATTTTACTTGTACAGTCTCATTTTCTTTCTCAAATTCACTTTTTTTTTTCTTTTTTTTTTTCTTGCAGCTTTCTCAGTCTGTGGAAACTATTTTGCAAGCAAAAGAGTCAAAGGTATCGACATTACCTCAGCTTACCATGCTATGTGTTTGCCAGAAATTCCACACCAGAGTTTTTCAGATTTCTCTCTGTATGTGAATTATGAATCCCCCACTTCAAAAGAACATGCATCATTTATTTCCCTGTCTAAAAATGCATAACATCTATGGGGCAACTCTACAGAATACAGACAGAAAACAGAATATTGGCTAAATTTTCATTTTTGTTTATTTGTTTGTTTGGCTTGTTGGTTGGTTTACTTCACTATAAAAGCTAAGGATACAGAGGTGTCAATTACATATATTTACCGCACTTCTCCCTGTGATGCATATTGACTATATTCAAAGCCTATTTTGTGATAGGAATGGCAAACATTTGTTTGAAAATGGAAAGAGATGTATTATTTACTCATACCCATTTGTCTTGCTTCATATGAGTCCAAGTATTCTCTTCCTGTATTGATCACTGTATTGTTCTGGTATATGTTAAGCCTGGAGGCTACATATCAGCCGCTTGCTGTTCAGTCAGAAGTCTAGTGAAGAATTAGATGTCTTACCTCACTAGCTTTTCTGCAAGAAAATCTTAAAATATGTTTGTTGGTATTTGAGAAAGGGAGAGATACAAAAAATGTAACAGGCATTTATAATGGAGTATGATCCTCTTTGAAGTCCTGTTAGCTCCCAGGTGAGATTATTAGTTTGTGTGACCATCTGTAGACAGGAACATTATGTTCTAAAGGATTTATGTTGTGATGTTGTGTCTTTTGCTGCACACAGAAAGTGATAGAATTCAGGAATATTCCCCCACCTGCCCCATCTTGTCACATATCTTTTATCTTAGGAAGCAGCAAGTAGTGCTGTCAGCTCTATTAACAGCATCACAAATCTTGCTGACACATGCATTAAAAAAATTATCACAGTCTCCTGTGGTAATATTTTGAAGTCTTCAAAAGGGTTTCCATTTCTCTTTAGTTTTAGTAGAACTAGGCCTAATTGACTACAACTGGTATCCTTTTTCCTTTTCATAGTGCCCAAGAAAATGAGAGGCAGTCAATAAAAAATAATAATAATAAAAGAACTAATGACAGAGATAAACAAAGTGTTATAATGGAAACAACGACTATACTTCAGGTAAGGAAAGAAGTAAAAGAGAAGTAGGAAGAGGAAAATGCCAGAGGTAAGATATGTGATTCTAGAGAAAAGCCTAATGGAGACAGGAAGAATTTGAGGTGGAAGATGGTACAGAGAAGGGCTGGAAAGGCAGAGAAGACTGTAAGGACAAATCTCCAAGCAATGAAGAAGGTGTCTATGCTGTTGAACATACATTTACATTTGCAGTGACCACTTCACAATTAGTGTGATGTAGTCACATTAATTAGTGCAAAATCACGTGTATTAGTGCAAAACAAAATAAGAACAAAATAAGAACATCCTCAGTGACCATACTTCACCAACTAATTTAAGCCATGGTAAACCAGAACCAGAGTAACTGAGATAGAAGTAGACAGAATCAAGGCTAGATCTGAAAAATATGCTGTCTAAACAGATAGAAAAAGACCATCTTATCATTCCTTTATCAAGATCTGAAATACAGTGAGATTAAGTAACCTGCCTACATTCATTTTAATTTATCCATTAAAGAAAATCTTTATTAGGCATTTTGATCTAATTTCCCCAAATCCCAGTGTTCTCTCTCTTTCCTCTTTGGGGAAACAGAAATAAATTTAGCAGAACAGAAAGGAATTGAAAATAAAGATAGAAAGTCAAGTTGGAAAGAGAAGGGTTCATTAGGCAAAAACTCAGATGTTAAACACACATACTGTGATATGCTAAACATACATACTGAGAAGTTGCCTCTTCCAGCCCACCGCAGATGTGCACAGAGCACTACATTATGCTGCATTCTGGTGATACTGTAATGTGTGCTGGATGCTGCTACCACTGTCAGAACTGCATCTGCTGTGTTTAGTGAGGAACCCTGTAAACCTGGTTCCAAAATTGCATGGTAAGAGCTGGTAAATAATAAGAATTGGAAAAGAGTGAAAGGAGCATCATGACACTTTTTAAACCTCATCTAACAGAAATTTTATATGGTGAAAAAGAAAAGTGAAGAGCAAAGTGGTAAAATCTATCTAACAAGCTGACAGAAATGGTGAAGTGTCTGTCTGAATTCAGAAGTCCTCTTTAGTCAGGCATTTTCTTTTTGCCATACAGTGGATCACAAATAAATCAATCAATAAATGAATAAAGTCATATATTGCCTGGAGTATCTCCTTTAAACAAGAGGGGCTGCTTATCTTTCTTAGAAATTTCACATCTCTGGAAACTTTTAAGACTTTCACATTTTAAATCAGAAAGTATAGATTATAAGATTCAGGGTCTTGATCAATATGGTTCAGTCTTTCTCCATTATCTTTTAAATTTTCCATGTAACTTTTTTTAAAAGGCTGAATAGGACTTTCATACCAGCTTTCATTGTTGACCCATGTAATTGCCTTTAGTCTTTTATGTTACATGAAAATCCATCTTCTGAGCTGTGTGATGACAGAAAGGCATCTTTGTTTCTCATCATTTCGAACAACCCTCACCAAAAAGAAATCGCTAACAGGTATTCTGCAGATTACTGATTTACTCAGCCAAAACAGAAACGAGAAACACCAACTTTAAACTGCCTCTTTTCCCATAAAACAGCTTTATTATCAGCTCTGAAATGGACATGTCTGCAGTCATAGTAAAGTTTGATAGAATACAGTCTTATTGACCTGAACAAAGCTTTTGCTGTTTTTCCTGTTCAGCATTCATAGTGATATCTATCAAGGGCATAAGCCTTTTTTATATTTTTAAATGAAAGCTCTTTCTGCAGATAACCTATCAACACTTCAGCTATCTGCATGGCTTGTCCATAGAGTCACATTAATTTAACATATTCAAGCTATTTGCATATTGACTTATTTGTTATGAAAGATGGGATCTTTAATCATTTTCTCTGAGCAATCCCTTTTGCTCTTTGCATATGGGAAAACATCCAAGAAGAACATTCCTATGGAGAGGTAGTACCATGAATTCAGTGCATTGGGATCCTTGAAAAACGTATCGTGCAATGATTTTGCCTATTAATTTTCCTAAAATTAATTTGCCTAAAAATTTTCTGAGAATTCACTAGATACCAAGAGAGTTGTTATATTCAGTTGCTTAGCTGCTTTTGTCTGCAATGCAGGACTTGCAAAGATGTCTTTCATTCTGAGACTTAACACATTAAATATCACCTGATCTGAAGATGTTTGAGGGCCTAGAGCCTATTAGAATAAATGTCTTATCTAAAAATAGCATTACACTTTTACATAGTTCTTCATTTTATGTCGCTTTACTTTGTACATAAATTAAGGCATAAGAAAAGCTAAAGGCCTGTCTTCACAGTGACAGAGAGAAGAAAATTCAAAGCTTAAAAAGAAAATCCTCTGACATTCCTACTTAAAATCACCCCAGTATGTCCAAATATTGCATTGAATAGAAGATGGAAGAAGGTATCCTTCAACAACAAAGACGGAAAACAGAAAAAAAAATTAAAGCTGGAATGTCATGCTGAAGAACAGAATACATTAAAGCTGCAGTATCTCATTGAATATTCACTTTCATTCTGTAGATTTTAAATAAGGCCTTTAACCTAAGATTCTGAGTGATTAAATCTCCTTTAGTGTATATTCACTGAATCTCTTAAATTACTATTCCTTACCATATTAGGAAACTAATAGATTGCTAAAATTAAAAAAAAAAAAAAAGTCTAGAAAACTAAAGGAGAACAATATTGAAACTAACTACCACCATAGGCTGTACTGAATACCTCCATGGATTAGCAATGACAAAGCACTGGACAACAACAGTCTCCTTGCCCATGTTATGTGAATATCTTGACAATGAGGAAAAGTGACGTTTTAATGTCTATTCAGTGCAGTGGCTTTCAAGTTGCAAAGGCTCTGAATTACCCATATCTGGAAATAAAACCAAACTATGTATAAACATTAACACCAAATTAGTTATTAATCAGTAGCTGGATCCTCACACCATAAACAATACCTAATGCTGTACTATGGAATTGCCATTTGCAAATTGTAGGTACCATTCCAGTTCTCTTAAAGCACAATGTAGTAAGGAGCCTTTTCCCTGCATACCTGCAGTTTTCTTCATTTTCTTGGTGATCCTTAACTCCATTTTATTTACAAGCATATTTATGATTTAAAACTTTGCCTGTTTAACAATGGAGGAGGAGAATATGTTTTAAGGACATAATGCATTGGAAGCCATAGGATGGTATTCTGGCTGACTTGCTGAAGTTGCTTCGACCCCTTTTCTGGACCTTCATAGCAAAACATGCAGAAGAAACGCAGAGGTAAGGTCAAGCAGCCTTCTGTAAGATATAGCTATAATGTCTTATTGTTAAGAAAATGAGGACATACATCTTTCCAGTCTATTATTTGATCTTTCCTTTGATAGAACTGGAACTACTGACAATGGAAAAATGGAAATAAATTTTCACTCCATGCTGATGACAGAAATGAGAGCATTACAAATATCTGGGAGCTTCACTCCTATGATTTCAATATCTTCGTGACTGAGGGCAGACAGAATTCAATAACGAAGGGCAGGGCAGGGCAGGACAGATTGGGAAAGGGAAGGGAAGGGAAGGGAAGGGAAGGGAAGGGAAGGGAAGGGAAGGGAAGGGAAGGGAAGGGAAGGGAAGGGAAGGGAAGGGAAGGGAAGGGAAGGGAAGGGAAGGGAAGGGAAGGGAAGGGAAGGGAAGGGAAGGGAAGGGAAGGGAAGGGAAGGGAAGGGAAGGGAAGGGAAGGGAAGGGAAGGGAAGGGAAGGGAAGGGAAGGGAAGGGAAGGGAAGGGAAGGGAAGGGAAGGGAAGGGAAGGGAAGGGAAGGGGGGAATGAAATTTTATGTCCTTTAGGGAAAATGTAGAAAAGGATTTTTTTTTTTTCCAGGTGTTGTTTATAAAGATGCTGCCTATACAATTTGGGACAAAATAATACTATAAAAATCTTATGTACATAACAGTCTTGTGATTCCAGGATATATAATCTTTCCAATTTAATGCTTTTGTGAATCATAGCTTAATTGAAAAGCTGAGACACGCAACATATTCCTAAATAATACAGTTATATTGCCAACATGCACAACCTGAGAGAAAGAAGGTAGTTTAAAAAATGGCCATTATCCTACCCTCTTTCTCATTCAGTATCACTGTTTGCAGTAGTGGTTAGGATTAAGGTGGAATTTATTTTTTGGATTAGCTTTTTATTTTTTTTTTTTCCAAAATTTATGACTTTTGTGTCATTGGCCTACTCATAATGAAAACCATGAACATTTTACTCTCCAGCATGTTTATTCTTCATTGATTTGTGGAACCAGAATGTATACCTCAAGGCATATTTCTCATAATGAAACTACTAACATGGAGGAGTTACCAGGCTTTTTCTATTTTTTTAGTTGGAAATCAGATCTAATTTCTTCCAGATGTTTGTTCTTCTAATGAAGAAAAAGGAAAGTTCTGTAAAAATAAATAAATAAATAAAACCAATTTAAATTTTACCTGTCATTGCTTTAAAACAATTTCAATAACTGCTATGTTCTTTATGAAGGCTGTAAATTCCATTTTAGCACTTTTATAATCGCTTAAGCCACAGGCAAAGTGTATGCAAAATGTGATGAAATTATACTATGAAACAATCTGACAGAACTGCAAAGACATCTTGGCCACTGTACTGCTTCTTTTCTATAATTTAAATCCCCCATCCTCTACTTCAGTAAGTAAACTGTAGAGAAAAAAATGGGAATGTATGGGCTCAACACTGGCTAATATTTTCAGGAAAGAGTTACAAAGAGTTACAAAATAAAAGATTTCCAAGGAAGGACACAAAGGTAACCTTCACTAAGACTAAGATGCACACATAATTCAAATTCTATTTAGTAATATGATGGAAATTACATTTGTATATACAGTCCTAGAATAAAACATCGAAGACAAATTTGGTAGGGACAGACTAATTTTGTAGAAATCATGATATACTGTGATTGATCAGATCTTGATTCTCTGAGATAGTGTCAAAACTATACCATTGACATGATATTTCTTATAATTTGAATAAGTTTGAGTTCATAGTTTGAATTATGTTATCCATAATTGACAGAACAGCATAAGAAAAGATAAGAATGACATCCATCAATACTTAATCTTTATGTTGCATTGAATTGCATCAGTATCTATGAATGTTTACAACTCTAGAGACTATATTGGTTTTATTTAAAAGACTTGAACAATTCCAGCAAACTGCCTGCATTCAATGCTTTCACATTTTCTAAAGGTTCCCAAATTTGGCCAAGACTACATCTACAATTTCCATTGATCTACTTAATTAGGAGGCAAAGAACTCACATCTGTAGTATGCAATGATAAGTATCTTTATAGGCAAAAAGCTTTTAAGAATTAGAATAATGATGAGCAGAATAACCTCACATTAAAGCTTAGGGGTCCTCAGGGTAAGCGAAATACATTAAGTAGGTACTTATTACAATTATGTTTAAAATAAACTTTTGTTATAAATCAGCAGTGATCTATCAGATCATTCTCTTGGGCCAGACTTCATGGTAACTGGAATGATGGCTCTAGAATTTAGTACACAAATCACAATGTCAGGAACTGCAGAGCTACAATTAACCCACAGTGATAAACAGAACTTTGTATCAGTCAATAATTTGATCATGTAAGGAGTAATACAGATATCCACATTTCACAAAACAAATGAGAGTTTATTTACTATTTAACTAACTTACTGATTAGACTTGCTTAATTACAAACAATTTTACTGAACTCTGCAAGAAAAACAATAAGTAGGACCATAAGACATCAATGCGTTTAAGCAAATTCGGTAGCTAATGTCTTTCAAAACAAAATGAAAATACATGTAGATGTTAAACATGAAAAGATGAGTTTATAGTCAAAACAATAGAAATGTCTACTTTCAAGTTTTCTGAGGAGTTGAGTTTTCACTTCAGAGGCAGGTGTCAATTTGCTAAATTCTGTAATGCACGTTACCCCACACAGAGGAGCAGATGTAAAGGCATAAGCAAGACCTCCCTGGGTACATGTTAAACCTGTTTTCAATAAGCCCAGCTCTTATCATCTGGAACAGGAAGCCAAAAGCATATCAAACACTTACTGATTGTAGCCTATCCACAGGCTCAGATTAGCTTTTCAGTCCATCTGTGGATGAGACATTTTGTGAGATGACACTGTTTTAATGGAACAGCTACTAGTGCTGGGTACTGGTCATCCTGGGGAGACAAGGAGGACAAAATCTACCTCAGGACTACCAAGTTTCCAACTTGTGCCCTGAGGCAAAATTTCATACTGGAATGCTAAAAATCAGCATTTAAGAGATACTCTATGCCTATTTGAAACAAATGAATGTATTAAACTAGGAGTTACAGTAAGGGACCCATAGCTCTGTAATCTAAGCAATGATATTTGGAAACTGGCTTTTTCTGTGTCTGAGTCTTCAACTTCTATTGAAAGTTTGACATTTTGTGTGATTCCTCCTTTTCTGTAAAGTGCAATATTATTTCATCTGCAAAGGTGCTCAGAAATTAGTGTAAATGTAACCTGACTGAGACTGTTCCCCTGTTTCGGCAGTGTTTTCAAATACCTGATGAAATGGGTGTTCATTTTCAGTGAAAGAAAAAGCTCAATGGATTTCTTTAAAATCAAAAACAACGTTTGATTGGGATAACAGCAGGAAGTAAGTTACCTAACAATAAAGACAGAGATTTTAATGAACATATTCAGTCTTCTGCATAATTTTAGCTTAATAAAAAAATACAATGAACCAAAATCCAGAATTTATTAAATGACTTGATATTCCCAACTTCATTTTAAATGTCAACTTTTTTCTCAGAAAAATAAATAAATAAATAAAATGTGCAATGGAAGGGTAGTTCTTAATGTTATTTTGCTGTTGCAAAACTGGCCAAAAGACAAATTTGAATGGATTTGCTTTATATGTAAAACCTATCATGCAGTTCTAATTAAAATCTGCTGAAGCTTTCAGCTTCATTTAAAAGAATTAATCTTCTGACTACTCTCCATTCTCTTTTTAAAGAGAAACTATCATACTTTCTTAAATAAAGATAAGATGGACTAAGTTTTAAAGCATCAGGAAATAAAACCCCAAATTTGGTTTCCTATAGACAAAAATCTATGAAATTTTGTTTTTAAAAACAGGATTTTTCAGTGACAGAAGCTTAGCCTTCTGTAAATATTCAATATCAGAACATGGAAAAATAAACAAAACATTTAAAACAATCAATATTTAATTATTTCTTCCCATTGACAGAATATATCCTTTTTACATATGAGTACATCTCACTGATATGGATACTGACTAACCTGACCATATATATAAAATATTTAAGTCTGTTTCTGTCTTCTACTTTATTAAATAAAAAAATATATGGTATGAGTGACATTGCTAAAGTGATTAACTGTGGTAGCTTTTATAAGAACTTCATTGATCTCATTTTACTAGATGAATAATAACTGGCAAGATAGCAGATGCTTAGAATTGTTTAGACCATTTTTAGTAAGTCTCCTGTTCAGTCTTCCATATATTTTATATGGGTAATATATATCTACTATTCCGTATAATTCATATTAAGATAATAAATGGTTAATAATGATACAGTAATGTAATGAATAATAAAATGAATGAAAATAATAGTATAAAGGCTACAATAATGAAGATAGATATAGATTAGATATAGATACAAATGCAGATATAGATAATGCAGAAAAAGTATTTTTCATGGTTGTATATAGAAATGGTAAGTGAACTGGTCAAACAACATAGACTGAACTATTGCCAGCAGTGATGGTGATGACGAGCTCTACCCCTCCTTTGCCTCTGAAGGCCAGTGTCAACCTATGCTTGACTCACTGATGAATGGCACTCAGGTGCCAGCCACACACCCAATGACGTATCGGAGGCAAGGGAACCCTTCTGAATAGTTCACAGCTAGGGTTAATTCCCTTTGGTAAACCAGCACATAATTTATGGATATCTTTAGAATTACCACATAGAAAGAATCCCCAAAACTAATTTCTTTCACCTGTGGCTGACTAGGACATCCTGATCCCTCCTGACCTCAAGTATATAGGATGGGCTGGTGTCATATATTCAAGCTGGAAACTCACAATTGGGCTATACCAGTGCAAAAACCTGTATGTCATAACTGAAGAACTTAAAAGCTTCAAAGCACAGCTGTATGCTATAGTTGATCGTCTCAGCAGCATTGTCACCAGGAATACAAAGTACAGGATACAAACTATTCAGCATATTGACTTTCTAGTGGATTGCGAATGAAATCTGAGAGAAGGATTTTTCTACATGGCACTTAATGTCCCATAAAAGCTGCTTCACTGCCTAAGAAAGTAAAAAGATTTTAAGGTATCTAAGGAATGAGCTAACGCAGTCATGGCACAGGTAGTGTCAAAAGAGGTTATACCAGTTTGAATCTTAGTGGAACTCCTCCTTGAAGTTGATCTCGTTTAAATGTGTATTAATGATGCACTTAGGTTTTAATGGTGTTAAGTAGGAGTGGGCTGTGAAGTTTGCTGATGGTATAAGACTGAGAGCTCTCACTAATAAAGGAAAATTTCAGGATCTCATACAGAAAGAATTGGGTGATCTTGAAGGATGGAGAAATAGGACAGGGAATAAATGTAAAAACTGAAAATAAGCCTTCCTGCTATACATTAAGAATTAGAAATGACTGAAAGAGTTGTGACTGTTGAAGTACTAATACTATATAACACTTAAATATCTAAATACAATCTTTGAACACATCAGGGAGGTCTTTCTTGCAGATATGAAACAAATGTGTGATTTCTTCTCCCCCTCCATCCAAACAATTTACTCTGCTCTTCCATATTTAAGAAAGATGAATTCAAACTGAAGCTGGTGCCAAGAGGACTATATGAAGGACTATATCATTCAATGGAAGAAAAGGAGATACATTTTTTAGACCAGCAAAACAAGAGCTGCAAGGAAAGATGTCTAATGTCTATAAATAAATCCTAGTGTTAAATACCAGAGAGGCAGAGAAGTCTTTTCAAAGATAATGTTGACACAGAAATATATATATATCAATTGATTATGCACATTTGTATGTGAGGATGCTCAGAAGAATGCTCCTTAATGCAGGAAGGAAGGTTTTAAATAATTTTCATAAACAAACAGTAGAAACAGAAATATAATCACTTCTAAAGTGATAATGAGAAGTTTGTGAAGGAGATTTCCACTTTTGAAAACTTGTCATATCAAGAAATCGGACTCAAGGACCAGGGAATTGCCTTCCTACCCCACTGTGTTTGTACAGTATCTAAACTACTGCCTTGAACATTAGGGTTAAGGACATAATGATTAGGTATAATCTTCTAGCAAAAAAGGAACTGTGCAATCAGAGTAAAGGTCATCTGTCTGAGAATAAGGAGTTCTTTGGCATCAGCAGTCAATGGCATAATGAATTTCCCCAAGATCTACAACCTGAATCAATTCTCCTAACTACTTAGCCACTAGGTATTCTGGATGAGATTCCGTCCCACCTGGCAGTGGTAAAAACAAACAAACAAACAAACAAAAACTTCTGTGGAAAGAGAGAAACCTAGTATGGCTCTAGTTTGGCTCACTCTGTGCTCATGTGCTCCCCTGAAGGACTCTGCCCCTATTCAGTAACACAAGCAACACAATCTGCATGACAATTTATGCCCAGATTTACTACTGGATCATGTCAGCAGTTTCCCTCCAAGAAGAGACACAGCACAGCCAACAGGACAGTGCCCTCCACATTTTGTTCTGATTAAGCAATGTAGAGCCTGGAGTGTCCCAAGTTTCTGTTTACCTCTAACACAATTGGTTAGGCACTATGAAATGAAAGGTGTCCCTATGCTCTCATTTTCTGTACAGAAAAACATCTTCAGCAAAATAAAAACAACAAAGTAAAGTCCACTATTTTGAAGGATGGCTCTCTCATTGAGTCAGACATTTTGAATCAAAATAAACAAACAAAAGGAGGCAACAAACAGTTTTTCCTTAGGGTTACCTGCTAGGTTCCAGGGGAAAAGATACTCATGTACACTCTATACAGCTATAGAATATAGCCACTACACTCCAAAAAGTCTTAGTCCTGAACTGCGAAGGCAAAAGTCGGACCATGGCTCTGAGGGAGAATGTTTCACCTTAGCACAGTCAAAAGAAATAGAAATTTCTATTTCTGCAATGCTATTTATTTGCAACAGCAACAACTTTTCTTTGCTCAGTAACTTTGGATCAAACTGGCTCTGTTTACAACTAAACATCAGCTTTTTCCCTCTGGCTAATGATTTTTCATCTTCTTCATTAAAACTGAAATTCAGTGTTACTAGCTGGGCTGTGACCAATAGGGCTCTGAAAGAAAAAATCCTTCTTCATGTATATCTGGAGTCCCAATGGAATTTTGCCTTTTGATGCAAACAGAAGGGTTATGTTCTGAAGATCTTTGTCCATTTTACTCCAGCTAAAATGAGTTGGAGGTGTGGGTGTTCAGAGGCTTTGGAAAATCAAGCAGCTGTGTTGATGATGGTGATTCAGAAGGGAACCCATACCACACTCCCACATCTGCATCAGCTCCTTTCTTCTAACAGCAAGATTTAGAACACATTTATTTTTTGTCACTGAATTCAAATATGACTGAATACAGAGCATATCTGCTGAATAAGAAGGTGCATTTCTACATAATACCTTTTCAGAACTGAATAAAGGTCAAAATCTGTTTGACTTACATTGCATGAAATAAATTCAGCAGATCATTTAAGACAAAATTCAGCCCAAAGCTGCTGTAAGACTACAATTGCAGATGACTTTTTCAGAAACAAAGGAACACATTACAATATCCTTCACATACACCTTATAAAACTGTTTCAAACTGCACACAAATGTAATTAATATCAGATATTAAATAGTTATTGGAGTGGAATCACAAAATCATAATGCCGTATGTCCTGAATTTGACTGAGAGTGAATTTTTTTCATAGTATCTGGTATGGAGCTGTGTTTTGGATTTAAGATGAGAATAATGTTGGTAGCACACTGATGTTTTAACTGTTGCTGCCATGCTTACACATCAAATTGACCAAAGGGATGTTCCATGCCATATGATATCTTGCTCAGCTCCTTTCCTTTTTTCTTTTTTTTTTTTTTTCTTTTTTTTTTTTCAGTCACTTTTCGTTTCGATTCTCTCCCACGTGCCACTGCGGGTCAAGAGAGCAAATGGCTGTGTGGTATTTAGCTGTCTTACAGGTTAAACCACAACACCTTCATAATAGGTCTAAAATTAATTATCTAACTCAAAGCAGGATTAAAAAAAAAACACATATACAACTGGTTGCTTTTCATGGGCTGCTCTGAATTAGAGCTTCAACAATACAGTCAATGAGACATCATATAGAAATCATACTGAAGAGATTTAATGGTCAACAAATATATAGTATAAAATTCAGAATTTCCACATTTGAACTGTTTGGTTGCAGCCAAAATGGACCATTCCGCAACCTGTTGGTTACAAAGAGGACTGGTACACTCCTAATTTTGTGAGAACTGTCTCTGCTCCCAGCAAACACACATGAACACACAGAGTAGTGGCTTGAATTCAGGCTCTGAATGATGCATAATAGAAGGACCAACTAAATTCTTCTAAAACCATTAAAGTCACATTTTCATTGTTAATTTGCAGCACAATACCCCTGTGACCAGTAATTCTGACTGCTGTGAATGCAGTAATATAGTAAGAATGGTTCCAAAGTAATTTATTGGCTATTTCAATTAGTCAGTGTAATAATAGAATTAAAAGATGTTTCATACTGTAGTACAGTATTACAGAACAACAACATGACACAGCTACATTGATTTTATCTTTACTACCTTTTCTGTGTAGCATCAGGCTACATGTAGAACACAAGACTAAATGCGCTTATGAGTCTTTAGAGTTAGCAGCTGGACATGGCAAAAAGTATTTTTACGCTCTTGTCCTTAAGGAGACCAACACACTGAAAAAAAAATCCATTATTATAAAGTTTTTGGGTGGTTTCCCAGATACACTGCACAAGTTGATAAACACTTAAGAATTTTTCAGCCGAAAGAGAACAGGTGTCAGAGGAAAGAGGTGACCTATTATGGCACTTATATTATACAACAGTGCATCATCACAGTGATAGCTTAACCCAAAACCATGGTATTATTCAATATCTGCCTTTGTATTTAAATTCATCAATTCCAAGGTCAGGAACAAACTCTGAATACATGGACTCTGACCTCCTCTTGAACAGAAGCTGTAGGATGCCCTGAATGTGGTTTGACCTGGAGTGTATATGCAATAATCCCAGCTGTAGAGTACTCAGTACTAATATTACAAATTTTTCCTGCTTGCAAAGTATCCATAGCTTTCTTCTGATCTGAGTTTGTCTAGTTTTAACATTTTGCCCTCAGATCTTGCCAATAATTTTGTCTTAGTTTCAAGTTTTTGCTCTTCATGTAAATGTCTTTAGATTGTGAACACACCACCTCTTAATCTTGATAAACAATTAATTACTGGTTAAATTTAACAAGATTAAACTTGATTCAACTGCTAGAGTTATTCACTATAAGGGTTTACTTAATCCTTTAAGGCTTCATGCAACCTCTCTAAATTATACATATGCCTATAGCACCAGATCTGAGCTTGCTGCTCTCAAGCAGTAATATTCGAAGTTGACATAACATCCTTATTTCTTCACAAATACTCCTAGCAATAGCAGTAATATTTGAAGTTGACATAACATCCTTATTTCTTCACAAATACTCCTAGCAATAACATCACAGTTCATGCCTGAGCTTTACAGTCAAGGCTCCTCAGAACAGAAAAGTTTTCCATCTTCATTGTAAATAACATCCTTTCATGCTATGGCTATGGCTTTATGCTTGGCTATAAGTAAATTCAGCTCTTTGTCTGCACCTAGCTAGCCAGACAGTCTTGATCACCTTGCACCAAAGACTTCCTTTTCTATTATTCACTATTCTCACAACATTTTTCATCTGCAAATTTTAACAGTAACATTGTACATTTTTTTTCCAAGCATTGAAAAAGAATATTGAATGTAATAGAGTCAAATACTGATCCCCATGAAGCTCACAGACAAAAATCTGAAGAACAATTTTTCATTTACAGTAATATTTTAGGACCTTTCAGTTGGCCAGGTTTTAATCAATTCAGTATGTGCCATGTTGATTATATTTCTTAATCAACATGTCATGTGCTACGAAATGAAATGCCTTATAGAAGCCTAAATGTGTTCCATCCATTTTATTACCATTATAAACAAAACAGGATTGCTGTATCATCTGTTTCATTTTTCTGCCTGAGACCATTATCAGGCTGACAAAACTATAATTACACTTTTGTTGTTGTTTATATTGGTACAGAATTGCATCTTCCCTTGACTTCTAGAATTCCTAAAGTCTTTCAAGTATCGAATCAGTGTTGAAAATAGGCCCTAACAATTCAAGGACATCATCAGCCAGCTTTGTTAAAAGTCTTGGGTGCAAATTCCCTGGACTTCCTTATTTTTACATGTTTGTTTTTATTAGCCTTTGTTTATAATTTACCTACAGTTTTTTAATTGAAAGATTTTTGTGCTTATACCACAATACATTTTAGGCTACAAACTGCAAAGCTGCTATGAATCTGTACAATAGTGCCACCTCTTCCTTATCACAAGATACCCATTCTCCCAACCATCAATATGCTCTGATATGCCCACATCATCTGCATTTTTCCAAAAGCACCAACAATAGCATCATCAGTTTCCTAAAGCATCATTAATGGCATTTTATTTAAATAACATTCTGCCTAAATTATTTCATTATCAAAATTTTCGTATTTCCATCTATTTTTAGACTAATACTAGACCAGAAATCTCTTGTCATAATCTACATGAAAATATCTTTCTTCTTGCATTGACATTTCCCTTTTTTTGTCCTTTTACTTCTGCCATTATTCTTCTATATCTCAAAAGATTTGTTTGTTTATTTATTTATTTGCAAAATATGTTATGAAACAAATACATATTTTTTAAAAACTATTTTGAAAGACAGTGGTGAATGAGGTGTGCTTCCTGTTCTGTTTAGTCTAATCTAAAACTCATCAGAAAATACCATATTGACTGAGATAGAAGCTAGTTGTTCCCACTAAAATAACCATATAATATCTGATTTATATCTTCATTAAATGTGCACACCAGTTTTGCAAAAGCCATCAATATGTAAAAGGTCTATTTTGTTTTAAAATGTCGCGAAGTGTGTATATTAACACAATACTTAAATGATTTTCACTTTTAAATGTTAACATTTGGAATGAAAAAATTCAATTTTGCCTTCCGACAATTATATTTATATGGGAATTAAAATAAAAAAAATAAATAAGTCAGAAGTGTTCAATTATTCTGAAAAAAATTACCTTTGTAAACTGAAAGTAATATTCAGGAAGTTGTGGCTGTTGGTTTCACCTAAAATATGCATACATACACAAACAGGTTCAGTTGTACTTTTGATGAGAAAATTTAGTCTTAAATACAGACTTTGCAGCAGACTTGAAGACTGATTTTCATGACTTGTTCAAAAGAACACTGTAGGAATGGAAGGCTTTGCTAACAGAGAACTTGCTACAGAATCAAGACCATCATTTGTAATCTTAAACCTTTTTTAACAATTCACCCTCATTACTGCAGTCATTTCCTTCATACTGTCTTTGTAAAGAGGGTAGAATTCCTCATACAATTCTTTGTCAGTTTTGTTTGTCAAAGACCTTGAGACTTCTAAGAGAAATTTCATCAAACACGGAACTCTAAAAACATCATGATTACTTAGAGATTGTAGGATAATACAACCTGTTCAATATTAATATTTATTTTGCACAGTTTGTAGTCTTTTTGTCTCCTTCTGCTCCCTAAATACCCACTGTGAACCACACAGGAAAATGGATATTGTCTACACTGTACTCTGCCTATCAGCCAGATCTGTATTCATTTTCTACAAAGTACAAATTTTGCTCCATAATCAAACACTACAATATGAGAAATCTTGGAGGTTAGAGTAGTGTAAAGACAGAGTAGTGGCCTGTTATTGCACTACTTGTCTTGTCCATCAGGAAAGGCTGCTAAAGCCTCATTTTCACTGCTGCTAAAGCATGCAATACCTCCCTCCCCACCTCTGTATTACTGTTCATCATATTTGATTTATAACAGAAAACAATATTTATCTTTCAAGTCACCTAGGAACAGAGGTGGCAGGGCACAGCTGAATGAAGAAATACCACAGGGTTCCTTTCAACTGACTAAACGGGCATGTGAAATAACAGCCATAGCTCTGTATTTTGCTCATGGGAGCCTAAACCTGTAGTAGAGAGCAATGTAACCCCGACTAACTTGGGAAAGGCAATATTCTGCCAACTGTAGTCTTCAAACACCAGAGACGATAGACGATATTATTCAATTTTGTGTGTATTTTTTGGTATAAATAAGAGTAGAAAATTTCAACTTGATATATCATATTGTGAAACTGCTGATAAACTTTTTTTTTTTTTTTAAATGGAATTCTGTGTATTTTCTTGCTGGGATGTATAATGCAGTCAAACCTGCACTAGAGCAGCTGAGGCCCATGCAGCCACCACTGATGCAGGACCGTAGTTCCACGTAGGTTCTTGCAGCTGCAGACAGCAACACTGAAATGCCACAAACTCCCCCACACCTACACCAAGCTGTTGCAGTAGGACCAGAATGCTGTTTTTGATGTGACTGTGAGTAAGGTTTTCCCCATACCAACCACCAGTGTCTTTCCCCAAGCCTCTTGGTAAAGAACATCTCCAGGACAAGATGCTGTCCGAGCAACACTGTTCCTACTTCTCTGAGCTAGCTGTATGCGCGCGACCACACTCAGCCTCCAACTCAGAGACTGGAAAGTGATTTACCTGTGGGCTTGTTTGTTTGTTTGTTTGGTGTGGGTGTGTGTTGTTGTGTTTTTTTTTTCCAAACCTGTAGAAAACTCTCCTCTTGTTCTCTGCCAGTGTTCCAATGTCCTTGCAAGTCCATTAGTTCTCCAGAAACGAAATGGCAGGAGGGATTAGTGTAACCAAGTTGTACACAAGCCCTGCTGTTTCCTGTCCAGTCTTGTTCATAAAGCAAAAAGGATAATGCTGATGTTGCTGTCAGGGCTGGAGTGCAATGCATCTGTGCATGGGACTAAGGCAGTCATATTATACCTACTTTTCTTTTTTTTTTTTTTTTTTTCCACTGGATGACTATTCCTCTGTTGCAGAACATGAACAAATAACCCCTGTAATCAGTAATCTTTACTGATGAATCAGTAACAGCAAAAGCAGCTCAAGTAATGCAGATGCTATCAGGGCTTACACATGATGAATGTAACAGTGCAAAGGGAACAACAGAAATGTGGACACTGGATTTCTATTAAAGTTCAATAGGAAATAAAGGTTCCCTAAATTTTAACCAAATCTCTCTTAGAAGGTGATGTTTTAGAACAGCATTTAAAAAGAAACTAAAGGCATATTTCAAATTTCCAGTTTGCAATATCTTAGTTTTTATAAAAGCAGAGATAATGTTTTAAATCTAATATACCAAGGAATTACAAAATTCTTTCCAGGGCTCTTTATTAAAAATGTAAGTTTAATACATATACATTATATCACAGCTACATGCGTGTATACTTATTGATTTATACCATCGTAGATAAAATTTCTTTAATCTAATGGAGGAAATAGAAAAAAAAAATCTTAAAAAAACTGCAGAAGGTACAAAATTATTTATCTCAAATTAGAAAGTGAGTTGATACTGGCAGCTACCTTTGAAACTATTACTGTTGCCAAGATGGTTTTCTTGTTTGTTTTCTATAAACAGGAACTGCAGATAAAAACACTAAATCATCATGTGGAGTTTGGTTGGAATCTGGTACTGTTCAATTTTTATAAGTGTTTTTATTTCTCATAACTCATTCAGAGCTCTTTAAAACTTATGTCTTTCAAATATATATATATTTTGGCTTGCTTTTTTGCCCTCAAGGTGTTTTCAGTATGTAAGTCAGAGCAAAAATAGTTTATTACTATTTGTGACAAAAAAAAATCTCTTCCCTACAAATACAAAACCAAAAAATGAACAGAATGCCACTACTTCTAAAGAAGAAAAAAGGAGTTGTATTAAAATTCCAAATTAGCATGGAAATATCCTAAGTGAACAACTCTACATCTCTTCTCTGAAGTAATTGGTTCTGACTGTGTAGGGTTTTTTGTACTTGAAAATTTCATATTTTTTCAAAAAAAAAAAAAAAGTTGTTTAGTGTTGTATACCAAAAGAAAATTTGCTGCAACAGGAATACATCTAAAGTGATTTTTCCAAGAGGCATTATTTTAATGAGATAAAGTCTGGGTCTATCTAGCATTAGTTATTTATACACGAATAATTCTGTGGACTTCTGCCACCTTCTGTAAGTACATTCACTATGAGTACCATCTTGTCACCTAGTAGTCAGTTTAAGCTGGAAACTGTCAAATATGACCCTACTTACTTGTCATCCATGTACCTTACTAATAATACTATTAATGACTATCACAATGCCTCTCCCTCATTAACTGCTATCCTGCAATATTTGATGGACAAATTAAATGGGAGAGAAGGTGATCAAAGCTTTTCTTAATTCTTCCTGAAGACCCAGCTAGATTATTACATTATTTTTAAATGGAAAGGTAGAAACCTTAGATTTTGTTACTTGAAGTTTTCATAGAAGTGAGAGGAAGAAATGTCCTTCCACCCACTTCAGGACTGAAACCTGAAATAATGACCTTCAAAGACTATAATGGAAGTAAGCACTAGTTTCTCCTTTTGTGTCCTTCCATTCTTCCATCTGCCTCCAACAACCTGCTTTTTATGAGTCCATAAGTACCTAACAATTCACTCAGCCACCTCATCCACCATCTGACTCCATCATTCTAGCATTTTACCCTTGAAATTCAACTTCTCACTCCTTTATCTCACAAGTTATTCTAACACATCTATTAGAAATCTTACTCTGTGAATACACCTGTTTCAGAATGTTTTTCTTTTTCTTTCTTTCTTTCTTTCTTTCTTTCTTTCTTTCTTTCTTTCTTTCTTTCTTTCTCTTTCTTTCTTTCTCTCTCTCTCTCTTTCTTTCTCTTTCTTTCTTTCTTTTCCTTCCTTCCTTCCTTCCTTCCTTCCTTCCTTCCTTCCTTCCTTTCTTCCTTCCTTCCTTCCTTCCTTCCTTTCTTCCTTTTTTTTTTTTGGTGGTGGGTGTTTTTTTGTTTGGTTGTGGGTTGTTGTTTTTTTTCACCTTCATGTCTATCCCATCAGAAATCATAGTCATTCTGCTAAAAATCTGAATCTCTCATGGCTAAGAAACAAAATTGGAATAAGAACACTTTCTCTTTAATATTCTATTTCTCTTCACATTCTTAAAATTATCTTTCCCTCCTATTCAACACTTAAAACTGTACCTGTGCATTTTATCCGAGAGCATGGACAGGCATATTAGTAATGGAATTTTACTACTATGGTGCATTTTTCATTACCCTTTTACGTTTGAGGACAGGTCTTTTTTACACTTCAAAAACATCTTAGGAGATGTGGGTCATAGACTTATAGACACAGCAAAAGGAGTGTAAGAATGGCGTTAAGAGTCTATTATATATCAAAAGCAATAGATTTCACAGTTCCATTAATTTAACATTCAAAACTGCTAGGAAGGTCATATGAGATAGTGTTCCCTTCACAAAAACATTTTCAAGGGACGAGACAGCATTAAACTGAAACCCTTGACCCAAGCAGGTGGTATTAAATTCTGTCTCATACCAGAGCCACATGATCTGGAGATGGTTGCCCACAGTTCAATGGTGTCTCCCAGCACCTTAGCTGGGCTCCTAAGCTCGAGGCACAAGATTTGGGAAGTGCCTACAGCACATGGCTGGTGTAACCACAGGGAACATGCCAGCCACCCTCTTTTCTCACAACATCTTTTCTGTTGGAGCACTGTTCAGGGACCTCCCTGAAGCTACCAGCTGACACAGATGAACTCAGTCCTTTCTCTTCTCTACTCCAGACATATTCTTCAAGCCATAGAACTCTTCTGGGGCAAGGAGAGTGACTTCTTTGGAGAACTGTCAATCTGCTGGAGGGTAGGAAGGCCCAGCAGAGGGAACTGGAGAGGATGGGTCGATGGGCAGAGGCCAATGGGATGAGGTTCAACATGGCTAAGTGCCAGGTCCTGTTGGCCACAACAGCCCCATGCAGTGCTACAGGCTTGGGGCAGAGTGGCTGGAAAGCTGTGCAGAGGAAAAGAATCTGGGGGTGTTGGTCGATACTTGCCTGAACATGAGCTGGCAGTGTGCCCAGGTGGCCAAGAAGGCCAATGGCATCCTGGCTTGTATCAGGAATAGTGTAGCCAGCAGGACCAGGGAAGAGATCGTTCCCCTGTACTCTGTTCTGATGAGACCACATCTCAAGTACTGTGTTCAGTTTTGGGCCCCTCACTACAAGAGAGACATCAAGGCCCTGGAACATGTCCAGAGAAGGGCTACAAAGCTGGTGAGGGGCCTGGAGCACAGGTCCTATGAGGAGTGTCTGAGGGAACTGGGGTTGTTTAGTCTGGAGAAGAGGAGGCTCAGGGGAGACCTTATTGCTCTCTACAACTACCTGAAAGGAAGGTGTGGGGAGCTGGGGATCAGCCTCTTCTCGCAGATAACTAGTGATAGGACTAGAGGGAATGGCCTCAAATTGCATCAGGGGAGGTTCAGGTTGGAAATAAGGAGACATTTCTTCTCAGAAAGAGTTGTCAGGCATTGGAACGGGTTGCCCAGGGAGGTGGTGGCACCACCATCCCTGGGGTTGTTTAAGGATAGGTTGGACCTGGTGCTTAGGGACATGGTTTAGTGTGTGACATTGGTGGTAAGGTGATGGTTGGACCAGATGATCTTGAAGGTCTTTTCCAACCTTAATGATTCTATGATTCTAAGTTTGGATGTTATCTGAATTAAAAAGTCACCACCCCAAGGATTTGGGCACATGGTGGGGAGCAAGAGTGTTGGGTTCCAGGCTGAATTTCTTGAATACTTTGGTGTTCACATACAAATAGCCAGTGGAAGAGGTTAAATGCATTATAGCATGGTGTTAAACCTGCGACAGGTCCAACTGCAGGAATGATGAGCATGCTGACTACCACCAGCTCCAGACAGATTACAGTCTACTAATTAGAGTTCTCTTGTGAGAGCACTGTAAGAAAACAAAAGAATTAAGATCCATGAATGACACAGGCTCAAATAACTGACTTGTTGGACAAAAGGGAGCTGGCACATCCATACCCTCTGCTGCTCATGATTGTTGTATTATTTAAATTTGGTAATCATGCTGTGCAAATGCTGCCAAATCAGGCTCGCCTCCTGACAAACATGGAAGAAGAACACTTCTGCAAGTAATGTGGATCTTGTCTATGGGAAACAGATAATTAGTCCAGTGCTGTCAAAACTAAGTATTTTTAGCATGGCCAGAAACCTAACTCCAACACCAGCATACTTGACATAAAATACCTGGGAAGATTTTATGTCTTTTCTCATAAGCAGCAGCTTATGTGAAGCATTTAAGAACTGTAATTTTCAGTGCTGGTATTTCAAATTATAAATTGCTTAAGTTGGGACATCTAATATTTCTGCATCTCTAGTTCATCTTAGATAAGGTGTCTGTGCCTCACAGTTCCTACCTCCATAGTGATGTTGCCAACAGTGTTTCCCACTGCTTCATGATTCCCTCTATGAAGATTTGGGATGCTGAATAGTGTTTTGATATGAAAAATCATCTTTATTTCTCTGGCCAGAGACTAGTAGGTCCACAACCAACCAGCAGTGAAGATGAAAAAGAAAGCAAACCATCTGGTTAAAAATAAGTTTGTAGAGTTGCAGTACTGAGTCTTGTCGAACATCATTCCTAACACCAGAGGGAGCTGTGCAAAGGCATAAATTCTGAAAAATTCATAAATTCTGAGAAGCCCAGACTTTCATGGCAAAACTGGCCTCAGCAGCTAATACTGGTGTCTAAAACGCTTACAAATATTGCCATAAGGTAAGCATCTGTCATCTCCTCTTTGATGGCAAGTTAGAAAGACAGCTCAGTAGTGTATGCCGAAAGATTTTCTTTTCTGTTCTCTCACAGAGAATTTAATCAAATTCAAAATAACTTTTTAATATAGCATCCTTAAAAATAAAAAGTTTTCATACATCTATTTCCTGGTTATCACTGATAGTTTGTAGTTTACATATATTTCATATTCTTACTTAACTTTAATTGCCACTGTTATAGAGAGCCATGTTTTTCTTTTAGATAATTCATCTATTCACAATTTCATTTTACAGAGATTTTTATAGGTTTAATATTATTATATTTCCTATCAACAAGGAGCTGAGCTCTTCTGCAGTAAGTGGAGCTTAGTGGTTTTTCGTTTGTTTGTATTATTTGTTTATTTTTGTTGTTATAGTGGTTGCTTCTTTTGCATTTTTTTTTGTTTTCCCCATAGTTCTAAAAGTATACAGCAATATTAAAAACTTCCTGATCAGTATTACAGACAAATGTGTGTCTTTAATTTCAAATTACATAAAATTAAAAAATATAATAATAATAACCCTTATCGGTTAGTTCAACAATTGTCTTAAGGTTTGCTTTATTTCTTAAAGAAAAAGCAAAATATCCATTGCTCAATTAAGCTTGCTCAAGCACAGTTCATAACTATTTTTGTTTTTTTCACTGGCATAAATTCTGACACTGGGTATCTCTGCCAGCAGATGACAAGTATCATCCCTTCCCAGACATGTAAGAACTGACTAAAAATATGTAGAGCCTCCCAATGAATGCTGAGCATGTTCAGCATACACTATTTGAGCCAGTAGTTGAGCACCAGCCTTCAAATTAAAGAGAACTTAAATATCGGGTAATTTTTTGTGGATTTTTATTCATAACTCTTTTATTTATTTATTTATTCCTGACCTGTCATTATTTACTGCAGTGGCCTGTTAGACAGATTTGCCATTTCTGACTTCACTTGTGATTAACATGCTGCAGTAATTTTCTTAAAGTGCTTGCCTTTGTTTTCTTGTCTGACATTTGCCTATATCACCCCTCATTTGCCACGCAGGAGTCCAATTAATTTTAAAAAGTCCAGTCTTGTCTTTATTCATCTGTTGCTTAACATTTCTGTGTAATAAGTTCAGTTCTGTATGAAATACCACAACCTTGATTTTCAACAAGCATGTGGTTATGATTACTGATGTGCACACTGGGTGTCTGAATGTGAAAATGATCATCATCCATTTGCATGTGCAATTATCCATTCTGCATATACTATCCGCAGGTGAAGGTTTCACAGGCTACAGTGGTAATTTCACATGCAAATTAATCATGTGATTACACTTGCATGTTTCACATGCAATTATTCACCTAAGACATCTAGAAATCAAGACCTAAAATAACCATTTAAAATAAAGTTGACAATCAAATCCATCAATCTGAGGAAATTCTAATAATGATGTAACACTGTGAAATCTCATAGCATATTATTACACTTAACAATTATGCAATAACTGCAGTCATACGAGTGAATAACACAAAACAAAAGCAAGTTTGTAGATGGATTAGCACCTTAGGAGAAGCAGTAGCTGGTAAATGGAAGGCTTTGATGCAAAGTTTGACCTTGTCAACACAGTTGAGGTCGCCTCCTGTGAAAGATGCAAAATGAGAGCATAGGCTCATTTTTAAAGGGAACCTTAATCCATTGCTCAGTTGCAGAAGAGCTGAAGTTGTTATGTTTAATACACTACTGAAGCTGCTGATGGGTTTGGGCTAGGCTTAAATACATGGCTGTTAAAGTTACTGATTCTTCACTGTTTGAGATGTTTATATGGCAAGTTTATGTCTCACACAAAGATCAACAATGTGGATGTTAAAACCCAGAAGTGGGTCAGTGAAATAATTGCTTTCATCCTCACTTGGAAGAATTATTTGAATTTCTATTCAGAAATAAATGTCTGCATCAGGTCCTGCAAAAGCAGCAAGTGTGAAGAGAAAGGATTAGCAGGGATGTCTTTGTACTTTGCTGAAAGAATTTCTTCTGCTGAAAGAGTTTCTCCCAGGTGAGACCAACACAGAACTTAGCTTCTTTCATTAAAATCCAGGGCTAAAATAATTAAGATTTTGAATTTGGGATTTGCTTGGTTCCTTTTAGTTGAAGTAATCAGATCAAATTGTTATCCCATTTGTGAGTGTGAGACTTCCTGCCTTACAGATAAGTCTGTTGTAAAGCATTTCATATCAAGCATTTGTATTTCAGTGAAATTATAATGTGCATTTCAACATCTTCTTTTCCATAATAAGTCACTGACTTTCCAGGGCTTCATGACTCATCTTTTGTTAGAGAGCAATATGGCGTATGTTTTTGCTGACACCAAGTTAATCCTTGTTTCAGTGTTTTAAGTTTTCTGTAGCAAAAGAACACCCCTCCGGCTCATTTTTTGGAGTACTGAGAAACATATTGTGAAGATGGTCATGTTCATTCACTCTCACTTCCATTATATTACTATAAAGATTTCTTACATTTTGTGTAAGATAAAAGGAACACAAATGTTTAGAGGACAATATATACAAAAAGTATCTGCCACCAGTGACATTGCATTAACTACTCAGAAACACACATCTCAGTGCAAGTCCAGCAGTCCAAGAGAATGTGTCAGGGAGTCATAAACAAATTCTCTATACAGTTTAGTTATTAAAATAATCCCTGGTACAATTTTGGCTCAAACCAACTAGCATAGTCCCAAACAGCCCTTAGACATTACTTGGAAAAAGCAGAGTTCAGGGACCATTTGCTGTGCTTCAGCAATGAGTGTGCTGGCCACTGCAGCAGATAGCTGTCTCACCATGTGATCAAGCCTCACCATGTTTACTATACTAGCACAAACAGCCGGAGCAGCTGGGTCTCCTGAAAATTAAATTATGCTCTTAAGTTACTGAGTAGTAGTGTTTTTATAGCAGCAATTGTCCAAGGGTATGAGAGAGACAAGGTTTATAAGCACAGGGAATATCTTCTATCAGACTAATACATGCAGTTAGTGAAAAAGGGAATACACTTAAGGCTCAAAATACGTTAGAATAGGTATTTTTGAAAATGTATTGACTGAACAGTAACAAAATTTAATAAATAAATAAATAAAACAATAAAACAATAAAAACAATAACAATGTTTAAGAAGAAATACAGGAAAAAAAGAAAATGAACATGAGATTGTCTATTGATAGTCTGTCCTTGTCCATCCTGCCCCTTTACACTGTACTCATCTTTGTGATATACGAGAGCCTGTTTTTAGTTTGTCAAGAAATATGACTACAAAATAGACGCATGGAACTATATCAGTCTGGGTCACGAAGACCAGTAATCATTTTGTCAGGTAATCCCTTTCTTAAATGTATCCCTCTTAAAACTGATTATGATTCTTGCTCTCCCTTTTCCCATCATAAAAGGGTGTTCCAGAAACTAAATGCCCTTAAGCTTAGAAACTTCCTCCTAAATTCTACCCCAAATTGATTGATCAACCATTTTCGACTCATTTGTCTTACGCTAGAACAGCTTAAAATGCTTTTACCTTCACCAAGTTGGTGACTGACCTTCTTGTGTACTTGTAGAGAGAAATCATACCTAGCATTTTGCTCACCTAATAATCCAGATTCTTATAATTTTCCGTCTTGCAAGAAATAAATTTCCCTGATTATCTTACAGCTGTGTCTGCTGTAGTACAAAATAATCTTTCTTAAACACGGGGATAAGAACTGTGAATACTGTGAGGAAATCATACTATTTCTTTTAGTGTCTTACCTGTCTCTCTCATGGAAATACCTGACCTCCTACACCTTACAATTTCAGTTGTCTTTTTTTTTTTTTTATGACCACGTCACATTTTTTTTTATGTCACATCACTTAAGTGACTCATAGTCATCTTGTGATTTCTAATACACTTGGTGTATTATACATCTGTCATGTGTTTGTTCATTCTCTGAGTCTTTTCCCAGCAGGAGAAGCATGTCCTGAGATGTGTCAGGCTTTAGTGGCATTTTCCTTTTTTTTTTTCTTTTTTTTTCTTGTTTCACACTTTGCTCTATGGTATATATTGCAGCATATTTTTCCAATTTTTGTCTTAATATTTCCATTTGGTTGAAAAGATGATGCCATCTGTGATTGTTGATAGCTCCTGGATAGTTAATTCTTAAGTCTCAGACCAACTACTACCATAACACTGTCCTTCACATAGAAAAGTTTTCACATAGAAAAATGTCAAGTGTTCAAGAAGTGCGGTTGCAGATCATGGTTTTATCCTAATATTCCTAATATTAATAACGGTCCTTTAGGCATTTTGTCACCAAAACAAGAATGTTGTCACCAAATTCTTGAAGATACAGACAGAGATCTAGCATCAAAGAAATACTGTATAGTCCCCACAACAGCTACAAGCTTACATTAATAAGGAAAGTAATCTGCAGTATGTTGTATCACCTGTGTTTAGCACTAAAGACTTCATGCCTTGTACCTCAATATACCCATATTGACATCATCCAGTTGAGAGGAATGTGTATCTACAGTCAAATCATCCTGAAAAAAGGTCTTCATTCTCTTTGGTGAGAGCTGATATGGTCAGTCACACTTAAACAGGCAGCTCCCTAATTTCAACAGGAGTGAGGGTTATAGAAAGAGGACCCCACTATCCACAGAGAAGGATGACAATTCCTGTATTAACAGAAGAGACAAATGCTCTGAGTTCCTGGATCTTAATCTGAAAGGGAAAAAAGGCTAGTGTGACGTTTTTTGAATCAAAACCCCTCTCTTCAAAGAATCTAAAAGAAAGTCAGATATTTAGATGACTGGAAAAAACAACCAAACAAAAAAAAAAACTTTGATATTGATGAAGAGGGTATCTAAGCACAAGTTTCTCAATGTATTTTTAAATGGCAATTTTTACATTGTTTCTTCCCAGAAAGAAGAAGCTCACTCAGAAATTCAAAACAAGTTAAAATATGCAAAACAGTAAAAAATATGCAAATATGAGAAGAGATTATTTTAAAAATAGTGAAAAACAAAGTATGTAAAATACCTCGATGGGTTAATTTTAAATATTGGGTGAATTATGCAGCCTGTTTTCTTGTTTTGTTAATGAAACAGCAAGACCTAAAATATATTTAGTGTTTCATGAATATTCAATGAAATGTTAAATATTTGCAATGAGGTTTGGCAGTGTGAACTTTCTTGAAAACTTACCAACATGAAGATTTAAAAATGTTTTGAATCTACCAAGTCAACCCAAGTGCTGATCAGCTGTTCTCTTTTCCCAGAAGGATGACTTCCAGTGACTTTTCTTCTTTTCGTCAGGCAATGCAGAAGAGCATCTGCTATGGATGAAAGAGTTTATGACCTCAGTCAAATAATATCTTGACCAAATAGCAGATGGAGGTGCTTAAAGGCTTCCCGGATAGGCTGATTGGCTGGTAGAACTGAACTGGAGTGATTATTATTATAAAACACAATTGCTTGTTTTATCACCCGAAACAAGATCTTCAGGGTGTTCAGTGAGTTTTAAAATATTTTTCAGCTCTGTTAAATACCAATTTATTCATAAAAGATCAGTCACAAGTAGAATTAGAGACTAACTGTAAAACTTGGTAAAACGGAAGCTGTTTTGTCAGACAGAAAATAATAATAATAATAAAAATAAACAGCAATATAAAGCACAACAGTCTGCTTCATCATCTTAAGCTTTTTCTTTACTCACGAATATCATCAAGCCACAGAAAGGACTGAGGAGATGCTTCTTGCCCCATCATGAGGTCAGCACCATCTTCCTCCCACACTTGCTTCTAAAAATGATCAGAAAATGATACAGCCTCACCCTCACTTATTAGTAAAACTGCAATCAAATCCTTTTAATGGTGAGTATTTTTAAGTCATAGCAACTATCTTTCAAACTGCTGCTGGTAGTAGTGTTTTAATTAGTGCTGTGAGTCACATCAGGGCTCTGCACTGCCCTGCTTCTGGAAAGATGCAGGCATGGCTGAACAGGGTGCCTCTACTGCTCAGCAGCTGGAATGTGCAGACTATCTCATTATTACACACTCCTCTCTATTGCTGTTCAGGTTAAAATCATAGACTGCAAATTGCAAAGCTGAGAGGCAAACATATTCTTCCTACGTTGTTAGCCTACTGGAAGGGAAGCACAGCTTTTTAAGGAGACCTGGTGTGGGGAGTGGTAATCCTATCAGTTGTCTTACATAAACCCTTTTAGGTATGTATATACATCAGGGCTGGAGACGTGATGCCACGCAAGAAAGTGTGATGCCTTAGTTTGCAGGCAGAAAGCTGCTGAAGGAAGCTGGTCAAATGGCTCCAGACAGTGCACTCCAGTTTCAGTTCCAGTGTCCACCATTAGACAAGCCGTAGTATGCTCTGTTTTTCATGCTGGTGATGACAAGTGTTTTGTCTGACTTGGAATGACATAAGGATTTTTCCCATAGTGGCCAACACACACAAACACACACACACACACACAAAAAAAAAAAAAAAAAGCAAATTGCTGGAAGATTTGTTTATTTTCAGATTTTTTCAGACTTATTATTTTCAGATTTTAAGATTCTCCAGGTCAGCAAAATATATTAACATATTAACCACAAGCAAAAAAGAAGCAGTAAGTGTAAGTCGACCTATAAAAGCATGCACTTGTACTTGGGACTTCCTTTGTTCAAAGTGAAACAGAACTTGCAACTTAAAAAAAAGAAACCAGCCTGAAGTCACAGCTTCCCGCTCTGTTGCAAACCTAACTCATGTTTCCAAGCACATATTAAAAGTATGGAGACTGCAGCCTGAGTTGAAGACCAAGCATATCCAAGGGATTAATGCAAAACCTGCCATGTGTCACAGTTCAGGCCCAAACCTGATCTTTGACAGCCTACTTTGATAGCAGTTTGTACTGCTAAAGCAGAGCAGTTTCTATAGTAAATGGCAAACAGATAGGGAAATGTGACTGGCATTCAGCAAAAGTCATTGTTAACATTCAGCATACAGGGCCATTGGTAATTATTTAAACACCAGAAGTTTAATTTTATTATTATTATTATTATTATTGATATTGTGTGTTGTGGTAGCACTCAAGCTCTCATTCAGGTATTAGGGCATCTGTGTACAAGCAGTTTGGCAACCTGTAATCAAAAGAAATTCTTTGATGTATAGAGAAAATATACACAACAAGCTGACTGGGTAACAGTAAGAAAACAGCCATGGTGACATTGTAAGATGTAGTAGCAGATTTTTGCAAATTTTTATCAGATGAGCATAATTTCTAATACCAAAACAAAACAAAACAAACAAAAAAATATCATCTAGTCCAAATCCTGGTAGAAGATGATGGATGAAAAATAGTTAGCTCTTGGATTCTCTTGCATTTAAGCAGAATGTCAGGTTGTTCCTCTTTATATTACTGAAAGTTAAGTTTCTTGACAAATACGAAATCCTGGCAGAAGCCAATATTAAAGGTAGTCAAGTGAAACCTTTAGTGCTTTCTCTTTCTATATTGCCAGGGCAAATGATCCTTTTTGCTTCTCTTGAAAAGATTTTAATTGAATTTGGAGCCAATTCTGGTCTCCTGAATTTAGACTCAGAAAATCCAGTGGAGGAGAAAATACCAAACAGCATTTGTAGACCAAATGAATTAGCAGCAAAGAGCTATCCTCTGAATGTCTGGTGATTTTGATTCCTATTTAAATCACAGTAAGCTGTGATTATTCAGTGTAATGGGTTCCTGTATTGGGTTTATGTGGCAAGGTTTTGGTAGTGGGGGTCTGCAAGGGTGGCCTCTGTGAGCACAGCCCAGCAGCTGCCCCACGTCAGAGCAGAGCCAGCTCCAGACGGCCCGCCACTGGCCACAACCAAGCCAGGGAGCCATGCTGGTTGAGCCTCTGGGAGAGCAGATTTGAGGAAGGAAAAAAAAAAAAAAAAACAAAAAAACACCACTGATGCACAACAGCAGCTGGGAGAGAGGTGTGAGAACCAGCCCTGCAAGCACCAAGGTCAGTGCAGGAGGGCAGGAGGTGCTCCAGTCACGCAGCAGCAGTTCCCGTGCAGCCTGTGGAGAGGCCCCTGGTGGAGCAGGCTGTCCCCCTGCAGCCCATGGGTCCCACACGGAGCAGATCTCCACGCTGCAGCCCGTGGAGGAGCCCCCGGTGGAGCAGGTGGATGTGGCCTGGAGGAGGCTCCAGCCCATGGAGAGCCCCCGCAGGAGCAGGCCCCGGGCCGGAGCTGCAGCCCGTGGAGAGGAGCCCATGCAGGAGCAGGGGGTCTGGGGGGAGCTGCCGCCCGTGGGGGACCCGTGCTGGAGCAGTTTGCTCCTGGGGGATGGACCCCGTGGTACGGAGCCATGTGGGAGCAGTTGTTGAAGAGCTGCTGCCTGTGGGCATCCCCCGCAGGCTCAGTTCGGGAAGGATGGCATCCCATGGGAGGGACCCCACGTGGAGACTGACCGTGAAGGAGCGGCAGAAACGAAGTGTTAGGGACTGACTGCAGCCCACATTCCCCACTCCCCTGCGCCGCTTGGTGGAAGGAGGTGGAAGAGAGTGGATAGGGGGAAGGTGTTTTTAGTTTTCTTTTAGTTTCTTACTGGTACACTGTGTTAGTAATAGGCAATAAAATTCATTAATCTCCCTATGCTGAGTCTGTTTTGCCCATGGCGATAATTGTTGAGTGATCTCCCTGTCCTTATCTCAACCTTTGAGCCCTTTTTGTTGTTGTTGTTCTTATAGTATTTTCTCCCCTTTTTCCATTTCTTTTGAGGAGGGGGACTGAGAGAGCTTCTGTGGTGTAGTGTGGCTGTGCAGCAGGGTAAAACCACCACAGCTGTCTGAGGGACAATATTGCCCTTTAATAAGAAATATTCCCATCCTTGTTAGCTCTGGAGCAGTGCTGGAAAGCTGTGCAATGCCATGATACCTAACAGCTTGATTTTATTTAGTACAGAAAGAAGAGAATGCTGAATCTTAGAAATTTATAGAGATTCAGGAACCGTGGAAGAACATTTCAGATGCATAATATTTTAGGAAGTATCTGTTTTTGATCTTCTTTCTTCAGGCCTTTCTTTCACAGTGTAATTGCTGTGTCACTAGAATCAGCCATTCACCCAGGAGAATGCAGGAAAGACTGTCCTTGCTGTCCTCAAAGCTGTGATCAAGCAGGAAATGTCAGACCTCTGTTTTTAGTAACTTGCCATAAAATGTTGTTCAAATTCTGAAATGCCTTATGTAACTTTAAAATATTCTCATGTAGGAACCTATAAACACCATAATTATTTCATTTGGCAACTCAAGTGTAAAAACACTATGATTTCCTCTGGTCAAACAATGTTTTGTGACTGATGGACAGAATATCAAAAAAATTACTTGAAAAATGGCTTGTGATTTTATGAAGATTTAATGGAATAATAGTAAGAAACATAGCAACGTAACCAAATCACAGGAAAACTCCCTTGTCATTTTCAGATATGTCATAAATCTTGCTAGGATACAGAAGGTCGTTATCAGGAATAAAATAACGACTTCTATGAACAAAGCCACTCCACCCTGAATACCTGAGTTCAAACGTGATCAACAGTAAAGTGAATAGTCTTTCCTTAGGCCAAATGAAGTACAAATCAGCAAGAGAACAGCAGGGTGGTATGATGATGGCATGCTTGTAAGATGTTTTTAACCATCACACCTGAGATTTAATTGCTTCAATTTAAAGGTATGAGGAATCTCACTGTCACCAAGGATGAAAAACATAGTAATCATTGTCTGATGGCAGATCCTCAGCAGACATCTGCTGTCATAGCACTGCAGCACTCACTGGGGCATGTACTAGAAAAATCTCCTGTTTTTTTGTTTCTGATTACAGTCTCCCTTAAACTGTATTTTGGGGTAAAGCAGACACCAAAAGCAACACAGTCAGGCTAGAATGTGTGTCTGGGAAAAAAGAGCACAAGTTTTCAGTATTGCTTAACATGGTTCTATGTGTCCAGTCTCTAAGGCAGCTTATTTTATGATTGATTATCAAGTGCACTGGACTCCATTGTGCCATACTGGCAGAACTTCCCATCACAGCTGAGATACAATGACTAGGGATTTAGACATAGGACATGGCTTTTGAACGTAGCATTTGGCTGGAGGCTAGTGAATGTGACATCAGTCTAAAGGAGGCATGAAGAAGGATACAGAGAACTATAGGCCTGTCAGTCTGACCTCAAGGAAGATTATGGAGTAGATCATCTTGACTGTCATCACATGATACATCCAGGACCAAGTTGGTCTCTTTTCGCAGGTGACACATGACAGGATTTGAGGAAACAGTCCCTTGTTGCTCCAAGGGAGGATTAGATTGGATATTAGGAGGAAATTTTGACACAGAAAGGATGGTCGAGCATTGGAATAGGCTTCCCAGGGAAGTGGTGGAGTCCCCATCCTTGGAGGTATTTAAGGGATGTGTAGACATGGCATGAAGGGGCGTGGCTTAGTGATGAGACTCTGCAGGTCAGGTTGATGGTTGGACTTGATGATCTTCAAGGTCTTTTCCAGCGTGAATGGTTACGTGGTTTTATGGAACTGCTTCTTTGTCAAACTCTGGTAGGACTTCCTATTCTTTGAATAGTATGGTGAACTGCTGCAGCTTTTTCCAGGTTTCTGGACTTTCTGTTGCAGTCACCTTACTTTAAGTATTGGGATATCTACTGACAGTGATATGCTGAGATTAGATTAACATTTACCAAAACAAAACCTGAAAGCTTAGAACAAACTATTAAAATGGCATTAGTTACCCATCTGAACACAATACCACATGTTCAATTATCTTTATCCTTTTGAAATTCATACTGATTCACTATTGCACCACTGTTAAGATTTAAAAAAAAAAAAAAAAAAAAAAAGGTTATAAGCAATATCTTTTTAACATGCATATAATATACCGTGTTAAATGGAAAAGAAATCAAATTTGAAAAATATCCTGGTGTCATTTGTCAACTTTCTCTTTCTTCTTTGACAGTGGATTCTGTATTTTTCCACTGCAATGTAAATTAGCATTTCCACAGGATGCCATCTAGAAAAAAATTATTTCTCCTTACAGTGTGGTATGTCATAGTAGCTAGTTATATTGTAGCATTCAGGGACTATTAGAAAAGACGTATGTCCCTCTCATGTCTAATTCAATGCTCTACTCTCCAAAAGGTACCAAAAGCCTGCTTGTTTCACACAGTGAAATTATAAGAGCTATGACCTGCACAAAAAACTGAGTCGAGAAAAGAAATGAAGAAATTTGGGAAAAACAGAAACCTAAGTGAAACCTGAAAAGAAAATTATACATTAGATTTTCCACATAGTCTATGCAAGCAGAATACACATAATGCTGTGTTAACAGCAACTTATAACAATGACATGTATTAAACAAAGCAAGCATAATGCATACAAACATGCCTAAAAATAAAACTGCTAGACTGAGCAAATCAGTGAGGAAGAAATTTTCAAAATGATAGGCAAACATGGCATTTGGATTAGAAGATTGCATATCGTATTTCATCAAGCATAAAGTATATATCTGAAAGAACTTGGACACCGGTAAATTTTCTGTCCAATCAGAAAAAAAAAATCTGATCATGAGCAGGGTGGCAATGCATGAAATACTAGAAAACTATTTAGTGCTGTCAGTCAACAAAAACAGAGTAATAAAATAAATGTTTCCCAGCTGGTGGCAGTGAATTGAATGTAATCTTCAGGGGAACTACAGGCCTGTCAGTCTGACCTCAGTGCCAGGGAAGCTCATGGAGCAGATTATCTTGAGTGCCATCACACAACTCTTACAGGACAAACAGGTGATCAGGCCCAGTCAGCACGGGTTTATCAAAGGCAGGTCCTGCTTGACGAACCTGATCTTCTACGAGAAGGTGACACACTCAGTGGACAAGGGAAAAGTTGTGGGTGTGGTCCACCTAGACTTCAGTAAGGCTTTTGACACCATTTCCCACAGCATTCTCCTCAAGAAACTGGCTGCTCAAGCCTTGGACAGGTATACACTTCATTGGGTTAAAAGATGGTTGGGTGGCCAGGCCCAAAGAGTTGTGGTGAATGGAGTTAAGTCCAGTTGGAGGCCAGTCACTAGTGGTGTCCCGCAGAGCTCAGTATTGGAGCCAGTTCTGTTCAATATCTTTATCAATGATCTGGATGAGGGGATCGGGTGCACCCTCAGTAAGTTTGCAGATGTCACCAAGTTAGGAGCGAGTGTTGATCTGCTTGGGGGTAGGAGGGCTCTGCAGAGGGATCTGGATAGGCTGGACCGATGGGCTGAGGCCAACTGTATGAAGTTCAACAAGGCCAAGTGCCAGGTCCTGCACCTGGGGCACAACAACCCCAAGCAGAGCTACAGGCTGGGAGATGAGTGCTGGAAAGCTGCCTGGTGGAAAGGGACCTTGGGGTATTGGTCAATAGCCAGCTGAACATGAGCCAGCAGTGTGCTCAGGTGGCCAAGAAGGCCAACAGCATCCTGGCTTGTATCAAGAGTAGCCAACAGGACTAAGAAGTGATTGTCCCCCTGTACTCGGCCCTGGTGAGGCCACACCTCAAGTACAGTGTTCAGCTCTGGGGTCCCCAATATAGGAAGGACATGGAACTATTAGAATGAGCCCAGAGTAGGACCACGGTGATTATCAAGGAGCTGGAGCTCTGTCTGGCTAAAAAGGAGGAGTCTTTTCTCATAAACAGTGGGAAAGGAATTCACGTAATGTCATAGAAAGTTGGCTGTATTCTCATTGCTTCAGAAGTCATACCTCATGTTTGTCTAATATTCAGACTAATATCCACCCTTTGTGTTTTCAGAATCATAGGTGAAATATTTTAAACATGATTGCTGACAAAGCCTCTTTAATGTGGTTAGTGGGAGATATATGGTGCAGTCCTGTGAAAGAACAGCGTGATAGATGGATGCTATACCAGGCTTACCAGCCATCCTGATTTGTATGCAATGATTCTGTCCTCATTCTGAAACTCCTGCATTATGCCAGGGATTATGATTGTTCTGAGACTCCTGATCCCTAGGAGAGGCATGCAGAAAAATATCTGAAAGTGCTACAGTGAGGCAAAGTTGTAAAGGAACAGCTGGAGGGACCAGACATCAACAACAAAACAAGGAAAAGACAGTCCCAAAGGCCTTAGATGGATAATTGAATGACATCCTCTGTCCCTAGCATTCCTGATATCCTACCATTCTTTCTTCCTTGTCTATCACTGTGTCACTAAAGATAATAACCCTCTCTTTAATAATACAGAAGAGATGTGTACTTGACTATTATAATGTTTTCTAAATCACTCTGCCTTCATCATTTGTCTACTGCATCCTTGAAAATATACTGGAAACTGAAAAATCCTGTTAGCTGACATGCTCTGTAGTAAAGAAATTGGGGGGAGCAATGGAGAGTGTCTGCTTTTTGTTTGTTTGTTTTTCTTTTTGTTTACATTTTATAGTATCTGTTTCAAAAACGTGATCTGTATGGCTGCCCAATAAATGAAATCGTTTAAATTTTAAAAGCTATTTCCAAATTACTGTTCTGCACTGTATGTATTAGTTCATCAATAATGGATTTCCATGTGATGCTTCTTTATTGCTTTTTTTAATGAAAGAAATTTAGCCAGTTGTTTTCTAATTGTGACTTAATTATATTCCAGTTTTTACAATAGACTTTCCTAAGGTAAGATTAAACACAATTATCTTTCTGCAGTGTCACATGCCCTGAAAATGTACATCTAACTGGTTCAGCAACTCTGCTGCTTGTGCATTCACACAAGAAGCTGAAAGCAGCCCAGCAGAGGAATTATGATTTTGGGAAGCTATGTTTATTAGAACTGAATGCTGTAGAAAGTAACCAGGCATACTGGCAAAGAATAATATTCAATCACAAAATAAGTCGGTGAAAATCATCTCTTTTCTAGTTACATTGCTGGAGAAAATCAAAACAAAACAAAACAACAACAAAATGCACAATTGGTTTAATTGCCATGAGTGTAAAATTCAGCTGTTTGGAAAATATAGCTAAGCAAAGGCTAGCTTCAAAGACTGCGGATAGGTGCATAGAAATACATATATATTGATGCAAATTCTTTGCTAAAATTATTAAGATTTCAAAGCAGATTTTCTCATAAGTCAGGCAATGACAGAAATAAGATTTGTTGTAGAAGCCTGTGTATAAATTATTCAAAGGGTTTTCCTGCAGGACCCTGCCTCATGAGCCTTTTCTTCATAGGATCAAGCAGGGATTCAGATAGACAGCACAGTGCACTCAAACACTTAAAAGATTAGCAAGTAGCTGCAGAAGATTTTTATCTTCTGTGTGGGTCACCATGCATAGAGGGATAGAAACACACGCTTTGTAGTGTGGCAGCAATTTTTCATATGGCAAAGGAATATGCAGAGCTGTGATCAAAGAGCTGCTCAACCTCCAAAGGAGAACATGCTTCTGAGTTATTTTAATCTTCTTTTTAGCTTGTCCTTATTCCCCTCCCTTTTTTCTTCTGTCTCTTCCTTTTCTGCTGCTTCTCTAATCTTCTCCTTTCCCTTTTAATTCTTTCTCCTATCTCATCTCACTTTGGCAGTGTCCATTCAGTTAAAAGTGTTTTCTCCATTTCTTCCTTGTATGAGCTAAACTTAACATGGGAAGTCACTTACAGAGACTGGAGGCACGGCACTGCTGAAAAGGCGTGAACAATGATGTTCTGAGCAACATCCTCCTAAAGAGGAATATCCTCCTAAACTTCCACGTCCCCAGGCTGCAACGTGCCCAGAAATTCAGGATGACAGGAACAGGGCCATAGCTCAGGAGGCAATTACAGGCAGGCTGAAGCCAGACCATCTTCAGAGAACAGAAATGGTGGATTTGAACAAGTCATACATAATTAAGTTCTTAATATTTCAAAACCTTATAGCTTGTTCAAAGTTGGAGAAAATCGGCAACAAAATAGAATAAAATAAATTAAAATAAAATAATCATACCACCTTAGAAATCACCCTGCCAAATGTCAGGTCCTTGCTCCATAGCATAGATGTAAACTAATGAAACACATTTAAGATTTTTTAAATGCAAAAAATAGTCTTAGTCTTGTCCTCTGCAAACTTCCAAACTATTTTAGCTGAAACTACCTTAAGTAAAGAAATATACAAACCAGCCCACCTATAAGACTGGTTATAAACAGAGATGTTTGAGGTTTGACCATTTTTTTAAGCAGCTAGAAGGAGTTCTAACCCCAAAATTACTGGGAATCTTTAATCATTAACAGGGTTATAACCTTGTCAATAATGCTGAAGGTAGAATGATCCATTAAAAAAACTGACAAATTCAAAAATTACAGAAACTCTGTCTATAGTATCTGTCTGTCCCTCAGGTCCTGCAAGATAATGCTTACCCTGCTTACCCTTACTAGTACAAGGTAGAATGTTTTGTTAGCTAAGCTGTTTTTAAATACTGATTGATAAGAATCTTCCTGTTGTTGAAGGTATCTTGTCAATAACACTGACAATTTCCAAGCTCTACCATAAAAAGTTATAGCTGAGCTTTGTATGATCAAAATGACAAACAGTATAAATGATAAAATATCAATATACCTTTAAATTGTGTGTAACATTTGCAGACATTAGTCATTTGGTGGTAAGTATGAAAAACATGTTACACTTTTCCTGCAGATTTGTCTCATAACAAGGAAGATATGAGTATTATTCAAAAACAGAAAAAAAAAGCTCCAGTTCTTCTGAACAGCTGGAATACCCCAGCAGAGGTTGGTAACGCATGTGTTCTGGTTTTGATTGGCTATGGTCTCATAGCTCTGATCAATAAACTAATTGAGCTGTGTCAAATTGGTCTTATGGGCTTTTACTCCTATTAAGAACAATTCATACTCAAATTTGGAATAAAAGCATAGATGAAACAGGAAGGGTGATGTCTCCTCTGTGAATAGCCTAGATGTAATAGATTCTATCTCATCTCTCCTCATAGCTCATTCTGGATGGATAAAGACAATTAAGGCAATTTCTTTTCACAGTTTCCACTATCCGGATGTTGCTCAAGCTCTTATGTTACGGAGCAACTTTCTTTATACTCTGCAACAGTCTTACACATGCTAGTCCTGCTTTACTAGTATTCTTCAACCACTTTTCTCTGTTCAAAATGTCATTGCCTTCCTGAAGATTTTTTTAAAGTCGCATATTTTCCACTTTCATTTAAGAGGCCTTGCAAAACCACAGTCCTCTGTTCCTTTCACTAGGAGTTACTGTGACTGTGAAATTTGAATGTGTGGATCAATAATTCGTACATTTTAATAGAAATAACTATGGCAGACAATCATGTGCATAATATATTTACATTTGTTGTTGTTGTTGGCTTTCGGTGACATTGAGCTATATCAGAACTGCTTTTAGAAGATTTTACAGAACTTTGTGCTCCGGGATTGATGAGACCTTTTCCTTTCTGCTTCACCATTGACTTAACAGTGTCTTGAGAGGTTTATTTCAAAACAAATTTCAGTAAGCATGCACAGATTGTAAACTTCCAGTAACATTAAGAGTAAATGCAATAACATTAAATGTGCCTCTCAGGGAAGGATTGCTATACACAAGGTTGTACCTTCAATTAGTTCAGCATCTGCCTACCTGTTTTTTCAGCCCCCATACAGGTCCTGCTTACATTATCACTTCTCATAACGATGCAGAGAGTTCCTCTGGAGATACTCAGTCCTGTGTACACTACTAAGAAGCTCCCTTGAGAAGCCTGCTGGGCACAAGTGTCAGGATCTAGGTTTGCACTTCCCTTTGGTCTCCACCTATTAGTTTAGAGTTTGGGGAAAGACTTCTGCTGTTTTGCATCAGATGTACACAGAGAGATGTTGATTCCAATGAACCTCGTGCGGTAGTGCAACAGAGAGATAGGGGCAGAGCCTCCTCAAATAATCAAAATAACACCAGGATGAAATTATAGTTTAGGAAGTGCTACATTAACATTTATTCTATTAACATCAGGAGTTTTTGTCCTTATCCTCAGCAAAGCTTTTAAAAGATGTTAATTTTAATAATTATGCAGCTACACCTAAACTTTTTATGCTGTCATAATGAAAGGAGACATATGTTGTACTGCTGCAAATTATGCAAACCTTTGGGCATGATTAGTACTTAGAGATACTGGTTTAATAAAAGCAATTTTCTTTAGGTTTGCAAGGTTTCCTCACATTTGCTGATTTTAAAAATAAATAAAATAAAAATAGAATGCTGAGACTTCCTGGTAGCAAGTACAGTTCTTCAAATTGTAAATTTCTTTTTGGAGGGGGGACAGCATCTTCTGCACTTTGCACACTTAGGTCATGAATTTACCAAAAGTTCCCTTTATGGTCATGGTTGGGAGGTAAAACTTCTTCAATGACCACCCTTTTTCTGTCAGCTTTACTTTTCAAGTGAAGTAGATTTGCCACTTAGTAACTGCACCATGGCATTTACTGTCATGACCACTCTTAGTGTTTCCTTCACTAAAGAGTTAACAGGTGTTTTTGCCAATCAGTATTACATTTCCTACCAACAAATAATAATCCTTAGTCTGCTTTTAGAAGTGATTTAAACCTGTGCTAACTGAAACTCTGATTTGCTGAAATAATGTGATGGGAAGACCTGAGTTACGCTCTAACAGAAGCACATTTATCGTGAATTGAGGACACAGAAGAAAATCAATCAGCTGCCATTACTTCTCCAGAGACAGCCCATAATTCTTGCAAAGAACAGATGAGTTGTCCTGTATTTGACCCAATTGATAGGAAAGGGTTCATAGGACGTTTAGCATGTTAAACTTTGGAACTGACCATTGAGGCATGGAAGCAGAAGCAATGAGAACATGGAAAGAATTTGCTGATGAAATGATGAAACCTGTGGTAAACTAAAGTAGGTGTGTGCCACTCACACCGTGAGTGTCCTGCATGGGAAACAGTCCTGTGGACTGGCTGTTTTAGCTACACTTTTTAGTATGTAAGCATTTTAGAAAGTATTTGCCAACACTTATTAGACTTTTCTCTTTGAGCATCTGGCAGTAGCTGATTAAAATGACTGAAGACCAGCATCTGAAAGTCAAAGTAGCATGTAATTGCCAAATAGGATGTAAGATTTAGGAGTGTATTAACACAACAAAAAGACCCGATGTGCCTTTGCCTACATGAGTTCAGAGGGCCTGTCTATTGCTCTAGCATGGTCCAGCCTGTTTCTTACCCTAGGCTGGAAGAGAAACAGTGCTGGCTAGAGATAGCAGCGAGGTAGGGTTCAGCTCTGTTGATACCATCGTCTTCCTAAGCTTGGAGTTTAATGCTCCTTAACCACCTATGTTGGCAGCCTTCAAAAGAGTAAATGTAAACAACTTTTGTGGTCTTTGCTGGGTAGCTGTTTCTCAGAGGGTGGCTTTGCTTTTACTGTCTCAAGTCTTCTACAGCTGACATTTCACCTTTGCTGTTGCTTCTTTTTAATTTTGACTTTAACAATTTCCTAGACTTTAGGGAAGTTGTTACCGAACAGATAATCAGACAGAAATTTACAAAAAAAAAAAAAAACCAACAACAACAACAAAAAAACCTCCTTCTATTTTCACATATTTAGTGAAGGATATCAGACACCTCCTCAAATAGAACACTTGATCACTGTTAAACAAACTCATACAATATCTTATGCAGTATCTTTACCTACACTTATTTAGCCAAATCAATCTAATCTGTCAGTATCCATAATGTTAACAATTTGGAAATCAACAGATTTACTGTACTACCCTTAGAGCAGTAGTGACTTAAAGTCTCAAGTCTGTGTTTAAAAAGATTTAATTTTCATTTTAGCTGTAAAAGTATTACAACTGATTTCAATATTGTCTGTAGAGTAAAACTGAAGATTCAATCCTACATTTTCCATTATATATTAAACACTGAAATCAACTGATAAGTACTATATCAAAGAATTAATAAGTAGTAAAATGGGTATAGAATATTCATAATTCTGGGAGGGGATGCAAATGCATATGAAAGAATTGAATGGCAATATGGTGATAATGTTTTGATTGTTAGAATCATAGAATCATAGAAACACAAGGTTGGAAAGGACCTACCAGATCACCTAGTCCAACCATCCTCCCATCACCAGTACTACCCACTAAGCTACTAAATCATATCTCATAGCACCTTGTCCAGGTGCTTCTTGAACACCACGAGGGACAGTGACTCCACCACCTTCCTGGGCAGGCCGCTCCAGTGTCTGACTACTCTTTGAGAGAAAAAGTTTTTCCTGATATCTAATCTAAATCTCCCCTGGTGCAACTTGTGGCCATTTCCTCCAGACCTACCATCAGTTATCTGGGAGAAGAGGCCGACCCCCTCCTCATCACAACCTCCCTCCAGGAAGTTGTAGAGTGCAATGAGGTCTCCCCTGAGCCTCCTTTTCTCTGGGCTGAACAATCACAGCTCCCTCAGCCACTCATCGTAAGACTTGTGCTCCAGACCCCTAAAGGTTAAATACCTTTTATGTAAAAAGCTATATTTTTATGCTATGCTATGTTTTCCTAATGAATGTGATGTTTTAACTTTGATATAGGTGGCAATTTCTCTCACAAGTTAAAGATTAGGACCAGTTTTCTTTCTTATGTTCAGCATGCCTGTAATCAAAGCCAGTGTACTGCCCAGCATATTAGTGAAACCATACTTATATTCCTTCTACATGTGTTCTTTATTAATGCATCAAAATGTTTTCCCTACAAACTGTTAAAAGACAAGTAATGAACAAACCTTTCAAAGAAACCACACAGCAGAGCTCTGTGTTAGCAATAATAATCAATACCTGAATTTCCCTCAGGAAGAAATTCAGTCTATAAAGTTATTTGCCTTTGGAAGCATTTGGGCAACAGGCATTCTTGTTGCTTCAAACCAACGGCAGGGAGTCTGAAGCATACTGTTAACACCCTTTTGAGTAGATGTAACTACTGTTTCAATCTATTGAAATTCCTGCTGTGTTGCTTTTTATTTAATCACAATCTTTATTGACATTTATTCATTGTAACTGTACTTTATTCATTTATTCACTTAAATGTTTATACAAAACTGAATATATAAAACTGAGTCAACATCTTTTATGAGCAACAAATAAAAATTAAGCCTGCATGCATTGCATGTGCATATCTATTCAACAGATGCCCTGTTATTGTTTGATGAATGTCTGTGCCAGAAAAGAGCTAGAAGCATATTCTGTTTTGTTGAGAAATAATTGGTCGTTAAAAGATTTTCAGTTTTCTATTCGTCAGATACATATACACACACACATGTGTACATGCATACACCTATTTTATAGTTTAAAATGTCATTTGTATTTACCACAGTCAGAATTCTGATTAAAAGGAAGCATGATGGGTCAGAGTATCTACTAAAAGTCAGATGATTTTCACTGCTGCCAGTCATACCAACAGAGTAATGCCAGTACACACCAACTGAGTGTACAGCCAGTGTTTCTTGTAATTCTACCAAGAAAAAACAGTAAGTTCTTAACTCTAACTCACTTTTCTTTCTTAGATTTTTTTCCATACCAGTGTAGGATATAAATTTCTGTTTTCTACCAGGGAAGAGAAAGAGAAAAGTTTTCAAATCCACACTTGTCTCTATTTGGTTGTACTAAATTCTGCAGTAAAATTCCAAGGATTAAGCCAGTGAGATGGGAATATGCCACCAAATTCTACTTTATGCGCCAGAGTCCACATTCCCCGTATGTATATTCTCAATGAGTCAGAGGTCACAGATATACTGTCCCATTTTGAAAAGTATATATAAGCAGTCAGAATTATGTTTGTTCCCAAGTGAGAGGGGCTCGACACACTACTAGCAACACTAAATACTCCCCAAAGCCATGACTGGTTGCACCAACAGGGGGATGCCTTTTGTTCTTCCAGACAGTGTTTCAAACTGGCCACTGGAGAGGGAGCATATTACATCTTCAGTAATGAGACCCATGAATCATATCTCTGCATGTATCTCCAGAGTCTTTTCTCTTGCCTCTCCCCTCTGGAAGGATGTGTCTGAGAATTGTTTCTGGTGCAATGCCTCTGTGCACCTGCAGCATTCTGGCCTCTCATCAGTACAGAGGTGGCAGAGGTACAGCCTTTATCTGAGGTTTTAAATGCTGAGCTTAAAAGAGGATTTTTGAAAATGTATATATAAATATATAATATATATGTAAATATATATATTTATATATAAATATAAAAATAAGAATCAGGAGCAGGGTTTTTGGTCAACAGCTGCCTTTTCAGGCACTTAATTGCAAGTGACTCATGGGAGTCACTTAAAGACCCTCTTTTCTGTCAGCAAAATGCTTATGGCCCTTTATTATTTAATTCTTGACAGCAGTGAACAATTCTGTGTCTGCTTTGTTTCTAAAATGCAGTGGGACACACAAATACCTTTACTCTTCCTTAGCTGTTCAGTTCTGATCTAGGGCACCTGCGCTAATCACATGGTATAAACCTACAGGAGGAGATATCTCTGACCACTTGAGAGTCAACACATTCATTTGCACTGACCTTGGGCCAGAGACAGTATGTATGGATTAATAGACAGTAAATTTGAGCACTGGCTTGGAGTAAATATTTAAAGGATTTATATGAATAAGAGTGACATACACACCAGAGACTAATAATAGTACATCACATTGTATCCTATAGTTCGAATAGCAAAAACAGGTTGGCAAAAGGAGAAAGGAATTCCAGCTGCTCTATGGGTGTTTTAACCCTTTACATTAAAAGGACTGAAATGACCTGACTTCAGTAGCAAATCACAGAAAATTGTCTATAAGTGGACAAAGGTGTGTCTACCCAGCTTGGATGTAGGCTTCTCTGTCTCACAAAGATAGCTTGAAGCCAATTTCTTCACTTCAACAACTCCTCCTAATTGCCTTAGCAGTTTTGTATTCTGTGTTCTGTGAATCCTGTTCTGGGGTACTTTCAGTAAAGAAAGTACAGTCATTAAAGAATTTCTTTAATTGTTGTGTGGAAAATGTGCTTACCTTACCTGTGGCTCAGGATGCTGATAAGTAGAACTGAGAAAGTAGTTTGGCACACTGCTGCACAGAGCCAAAATTCACAGTGTGAGTCCAGACCTCTAAGGTTATCATAAAGTGTAGGGAAGAAAAGAAAGAAAAGAAAAGAAAAGAAGAAAAGAAAAGAAAAGAAAAGAAAAGAAAAGAAAAGAAAAGAAAAGAAAAGAAAAGAAAAGAAAAGAAGAGAAAAGAAGAGAAAAGAAGAGAAAAGAAAAAGAAAAAGAAAAAATAAAAAAAAGAAAAGAAAAGAAAAAGAAAAAGAAAAAGAAAAAAATAAAAAGAAAAGAGCAGAAAAGAGCAGAAAAAAGAAAAGAAAAAAGAAAAGAAAAGAAAAGAAAAGAAAAGAAAAAAGAAAAGAAAAGAAAAGAAAAGAAAAGAAAAGAAAAGAAAAGAAAAGAAAAGAAAAGAAAAGAAAAGAAAAAAGAAAAGAAAAGAAAAGAAAAGAAAAGAAAAGAAAAGAAAAGAAAAGAAAAGAAAAGAAAAAAAGAAAAGAAAAAAGAAAAGAAAAGAAAAGAAAAGAAAAGAAAAGAAAAGAAAAGAAAAAAGAAAAGAAAAGAAAAAAGAAAAGAAAAGAAAAGAAAAGAAAAGAAAAGAAAAGAAAAGAAAAGAAAAGAAAAGAAAAGAAAAGAAAAGAAAAGAAAAAAGAAAAAACCTTCAAACTAGTATTTCATACAGTAATTTCAGACTGATGGAACTAATTGTTGGAATTATAAATTACTCAAAGTAATGGTTATAAGGACTTAAGTGGCAACTAAAGGAACGAGGTACAGACTCATATTTTAGGGCCACTAGGGACCATTAAGCTCATCTAGTCTGACCTGCTGCCTAGGACAGGCCGTCTAATAGTCCCTGTAGAGAAAAGAAATATTCTTCCCTACAGTACAAGTTAGCATTACTGAGCCCCTTGGCTTGCAGCTGAGCTAGAATGTAGCTGTTAAGAAGACATCCAGTTTTGATCTAAACACTTATAGTTTGAATAAACCTTTCTCCAAATAAATAAATAAAAAATAAAATAAAAGTCTCCAAATTGCTTCTCACTGGAAGGTAAAGAAACAGTAAAGACAGTGCTTTTCTGAATTATAAAGCTGTGAGTTGCGCAAGAAGCTGTATGAGTCCAGTGTCAACCAAAGATGTATTTTCTTGTTTATTTCCTTTATTCTTCTATACATCACTGAGGTTTTAAGTAGGTTAATTCTGGATGCTGAAAGGGCTTTCCTACTGATTTCAGTCAATATAGCTTTGGATATATTCCAAAACCACTGCATCTAACAGAAATATTTCATTGTCTTAAACATGCTTTGGAGTCAACCCAATGTCTAAAACATTCTCTAAAATATTAACCCATACAATGGTCTGTAGGATGCACCCTTTATGACTAATTTCATACTTTTCAATAACTGAGTATTAAATCTAAGTGGCATCTTGAAACTCATATCCTAAAAAAAAATAGAGAAGAAAAACTTAACTGTAATACATGGTACCTAACTTTGCAAAAATAACCTTCTATCTGCTGTCTTTTATTCTGAAATAAATAAGCAAAATAAAACCCTAAGACAGTCAAAAACTGTTAATAAAATTGATCAAAACCATATTACACATATAATATGAAACATATATTAGCTGAGTCTGAACAAATAATGGAGTGCATATTATATTAGTACTTCAGCGTCCCTCAAAAGATGCACTGGATAGGTCTTTGTGACAAAGAGGCAGTCCTGAGACTGCTTCAGGGGAGAATTTGGTCTATTGAAGTGATGTGAGACAAGTCTTTATGTCTAAACGATCAAAAATAGCTGCAAGAGAATATTGCCAAGGTCATTTGACTCCCTCCCAGAATTCATTCCAACAGTAAGCCAAGAATAAATGGAGTATCAGAAGCCTGGAGATTGCCTAACAGAATCTAAGTACGTTCAATAAACTGTTGACCTCTTTGTTATCAAAGCTGAAGGCTCAATTCTCGATTACCATATTGCACCCCTCTGCAAACTTCCTCATCAAAGGTCTGTGGTAGGGTAGAGAGAAACTTCTATTGAATGAACTTTTCCCTATCACTCTAGTTTCAGTCCAGCATGAATAATTCAGTATAGAAGGAAAAATAATTGGTATTAGGCACAGGGTCATCTATCACTGATTACTTCCTCCATGGAGTGGTTTAAGAACAAAAGTACAAATATTTGAATCTCAAAATAATTTTTAGTCTCACTGATCAGCAAAAATTCCACTCTGCCCTATTTCCATCCATGCTTTTTGATATGTCATAACTGGTAATGGTAGCTCAAAAGCTGTTATGAAGTATATTTATGGTAATTTCAAATCAAGTAAAAAGACATTTTTATGGCTGTACCCCAAAGGTAGGAGACACACAACCAGCCAGTAGGAAATGCTAAGGAGAGAGCATAAGGCCCTAGATGATCTTGAAAAAAATTTAGCCTGATGATATTTTTTCTCAGAAATGCCTCATGTTTTGTCCATTTAACAAAACAGGCCGGACCTAAATTGTTTCAGTGTGGAGTAATGTAATTTTGACTAAGGTGAACCTTCATTTAATGTCATTGTTCTGTAGTAAAATGACGGTCTTCTGTTGAGTAAAGGGATTTGATTGGTAACAGGAAACAGTACGATGAGCAGAAGTATCCAGCGGAGAGCTTACGAAGAACAGATAATGTTAGATGAATGTAGATAACAGCCTTCTTTGACACAAACACCAGTCTGCATTTTTTTAAAACGACAAAAAAACATTCTTTAACTATCATCAGCCAATAATCTAGCTTATTTTCATTAGGGCTTCATTTGTGATATGATTTATTTATTTTTTTAATATGTTAAATGAAGAGGATGAAGAAAATGTTATTTTCAATCCTCAATGCAAGAAATTTCAAAGAGGTGCCTTCAGCCCCTCCTATGAACGTATTTAAGAGAGGTGCACTGAAAAGTCATCTCAGGCTTCCAAATCTTCTGTACTTAGTTTTGCAATCTATTAATAAGAACTGAAATATTAAAGTGTGATTTTTACAGTTACACATCTTAACTTGAAACTTGGACAACTATTATTCATATGAAAATTGTAAAATATAAGTACTTTTTAACATTTCTGTGTAGCTTCTGCAATACCTGTTCATTACTAAAGAGCATCACATATTACATGAATAGTATGTTGTTACAGCATAAGATGGTTTACAGTTAATGCCATCAGCTGGAAACCGATCCCAGCCCAGTGGTTTGTTAGGGACTGCGAGATCCTCAGAGGCCTCACAAGCTTGCAAGATTTGGAATACATAGACATTTTACAGAGTGCTTTTTGGTGCCTGCTGAGTGGTTTCCCACTGGCTGCATCAATTCACCACACTAATCAAGTGATGGCAATAAACAAGAGTCATTTAAGTACTATTAAAACTGTTTTCTGCCTCTGGATATAGATAGGTAACTGCCAATGACTTTAAGTGGAGGCACTGATGTGAGCCTGGGCCTAGAATCTCGTTCTATGCAGCTTGGTTTTACTCTCTTCCTTAATGGTTTGGTTTGAAGTCCAAAGACCTAAATAGTATTTTCAGTGTCTTTCTCTGTCTGAAGCAAAACTGCGTTGTCAAAATGCTCCATCAGCATCCTCATAACCTCATCTTCCAAATGCAGATGTTTTTCAGTACTGTAGTACCCTCAGCATATGGGAGGTGAACATCAAAAGAGAAAATTGCTCCATTCCACATGTATCCCTGAGAAGACTACACCTGGAAACACTGATGCTGCAGATCCATCCAATCTGTCTGCAAGGCAGAGACACCTCAGAGCCTTGCACATGTTGCATGGTTTCCCTCTTCTAAAATTTAACTGAGCTGACAGAGGCCCATACCACACTATTACTATGGTCCACACGCAAATGTGGAGCTAGAATCTGCCCACATTATGCCAAACAGGCAACCACACAGATGTATAGGTGTGGTTTACACTCCCCACTGTAAGCTGCCTAGCAAAGCCTCTCCTCTCAGACTCATGGCACAACCTGCATATATCTATTAATTGTAAAACGCTGCAGAGTTGGGCCATCCTGAACCAGTCGAGTCATTTGAGTAGTGACTTTAAACTAAGACTCACCAAAAATAAATAAGTAAATAAAACCAAAACATTGTCTACTTGGTAAGATATCAAATCCACATTGCAACTTCTACAGTAGGAATCTAATTCTAGGTTCCCAAATGAGGTAAGTAATGTATGTCTGCAGCCAAGTAAATGCAGTATCACCCTGCCTAGTGTCAGGCTTTTTAATAACTGCAGGGTCTCAGGGGTAGAACTCATCAGACTATTCATCTGGACTTGCCTTTTTTGGTCACAAATTTTGCTTTAACTTGTTTAGTTGAAACCACCATTGCCTGATGACCAGGTGGACATTGCATAGGTTGTTTCAGGCTTGCTTACCTGTGTATGATTTTGTGCTGTAACACCTATTGCTTTCATAACGTTGATATATTTCCTGTAAGTAATAGATACTGGCTACAAGTACCTATTCTGGTAGTTAATCTGTGTAGAATGAATCATATGTGACTCCAGAATAACATCTTGGTGTACTGTAATGCAAGGATGCTAGCAGAGTCCATGAAAGTGTGAGCCACAGCCCAGAGACTCAGGGCTATACACAACTTTCTTATTATCCTTTACTGAGGTTTACAGGAATACAGTTTCTAGAGCTGGGTAAAACTGGTTTTAGGAGTCACAAGGAGAAGAAGGAAATAAGTGCTTGGCTTATGTAATACACACCATCTACAGTAAATTCAGAAGTAAGGTGACTTTGAAGATCAATGAAGAAAGAACTAGGCATAGACTTAATTAGAAAAGAAAACTAGCTCCAAATTTATACTTGTGTGTGGTGGAAGAAATCATCAACATTACACTCCTGTCAAAGGACTGGGGACATCAAGTACAGAACTAATCCCCACACCCATGCACATGTACACACCCTGACTGAGACCAGCAACTTTCAGAGATGGAGGGGCAATGGAAGACAGAATAGTCTGTCTGTATTGAATGGGTAATTTGGACTATGAATGTCATAGCATTGTAATTGGTCTAATAGTAATAACTTTGCTGGATTTTAACAAGGTGATTGTAAAGTATCAATACATATAATATATATATATTTGGCTTAGCATATAAGGTGCATTATCTTTTGCTTATTACAAGATTTTGAGAATAACAGCATTGCATAATTGCAATTATCCTCATTTCCCTATATAGCCAAGAGAAATAAGAAGAAAACATTGCCTTCCTTTAAAGTACCTTTGTATCATTATTGATTACAGATGAATCCCAGGTTGATTAGATTCCTATACTGGAAGCCTTAGTTTAGTAGGAATGAATCCTCTAACTTTCACTCTGATTTCCCATAAGCTTATGAGACCTCCTGATGGACTGAGCAAGAGCACACTGTCATATATTCCAGACTACCTAAATTGAAAAAAAAGACCTTAGCACCAATTCATCAAGTAGACCAGGCCTTTTCTTCTCCAGAGAGCTGATCACGCTGAAGTGACCTATTGGTTCTAGGCAACAGGGTGGATAAATCTCAACTAAAGCATGCTCATTCACTTACTTCCAACATAATGTGTCTTCATTGTGCTGTAAGGCAACATAGAGGTTGCAGATTAAAGTTAAGAATTTGAAGCTAGGGAGTAAAAGAGAGTGGACAGGGATAGGTGGAAGAGAGGCAGGTATGTGAGTGCCATGAGGGCAGAGAGCACAGATGAACAGGAGTTAGGGGGTAGGGGAGAGGGGGATGGGGGTAGGGGAATAAAAATTGTCGTACTGTGACTGGAAAAAAATATATGGGTTAATGAGTGAAATGTGAGTAATAAGAAAGACGTTTTGTAAATATTCAAACCAAGACATAGGAGGACTAATTTATGAAAGTGATGAGTGCTCACGTCTGCAAGCAACGTGTACTTGAGTACTGTGCTATAGGAAGCAGCTATACTTCTGAAAACAAAGCCACCAAGAGACATATTTTTAAATACATTTAGGCACCAAAAAACACAAAAATCATTCCTACAGGAATTTTCAAAAGGATCTGAGAAATTAGGTGCTTAGCACTCATAAGGAGGAGTTAGATTCTCCTTTGATGATCATTTAGCTAATGATCTCCTTTGATTAATTTGCCTACCTGCACTTCTAGGTTTTCAAAAATCTGTCTCCAAGTGTCTGAAAGTTGGCATCCAAAATGAATTGATATTTTTGACAGCATTTGTCTAAATCACTCTGTGCCTCAGCTCTTTTTATTAAAAAAATAAAATAAAAAAATAATAAGGATAATAATACTATCTTATGTCAAAGCCTGTAAGGAAAATACATCGAACTAAAGGCTTTGAAGAATTCAGAAACAAGGGTGAGAGAACAAATCAAACATCTTATAATCTAATCATGTGCAAATTTATCTCACAGTGCAGTGTTTGGATAATGTAGACAAAATACAGCTCAAGCTATAGCTAGTTAGGAGATTAAGTCCTGTGAAGATAATTTTAAGGGAAGAGTTCTGCGCTTTTATTTCCTTTAAGAATGTGTGATTATGATTAAAACAAATTATTAAAACTATACAGTCATCCTTAAGAAGTTCTTCCAAATATCTATTCTTCCAAATTTCGGGGCCTGGAACATCTTCCCTATGAAGAAAGGCTGAGAGACCTGTGTCTGTTCAGCCTGGAGAAAAGAAGACTGTGAGGGGATCTGATCAATGTTTATAAATACCTGAGGTGTGGGAGACAGAGGGATTTGGCCAACCTCCTTTCAGTGGTTTGTGGGGACAGGACAAGGGGCAATGGCCACAAAATGGATCACATGAAGTTCCGCACCAACATGCGAAAGAACTTCTTCACGGTGAGGGTGACGGAGCACTGGAACAGGCTGCCCAGGGAGGTTGGGGAGTCTCCTTCTCTGAAGATATTCAAGGCCTATCTGGACGCCTACCTGGGCAGCCTGCTCTAAGGAACCTGCTTTGGCAGGGGGGTTGGACCCAATGATCTCTTGAGGTCCCTTCCAACCCCTACAATTTTGTGATTCTGTGATCTGAGTCAAAGATTGACTTCAGTACCTTGAGAGACCCACTATGAGATCTATTATCCTGATTCACAATCTATTTAGTGCCTCAAACAGAAGTTTAAAACATAACTACATAGTGGTCCAAAATGACCTTGAAGATTTCTAATATGTGGGACACTTTAATCTGACAGATAATAGCATAATGAGATTCAGTTTCTGGATAAGGTAGAGAAAGAAGAGTATAAAATGGGAGGAAAAATAATTAAAAAAAAAAAAAAAAAGCAATGAAGCTAGTTAATCATTGTTGCAGTTTACCAAGAGAAGTGCCAAATGTATCATATTAAATATTTAATACTACTTTTTCTGCCTTTCCAAAAAATAGGATGCAAACAATCAATGTCAAGGCGAAAAGGAAGAATTCCTTCCCACAGAGGAAATACTTACTGAGTCACACTGTCTGTGCAGTGATATGCATGATATGATATGTGTTGTCTCATCTAGGCTTAAAATGAATGTATTTATTACATGGCTGCATTGCGTGATGAACCAAAGATCAGAACATACCATAAGGTACACAGCATGCACTCACTGAACTAAACATGCAGCGGCTCTCTTTGGGGCATGCAGTTTGCTTCTTTTTTTTTCAGCATAATTAATGACAAGTGACTATTATTTAGCATTTTAATAACATCATATATTTGCATTGCTGCCTAATGAATATAAATTAAAACACTGTCCTGGATTTCTAGTCTATCATAAATTAAATAATAAACAGATCAAAGAAGAAGGAAAGAACAAACTACAATTATAATGTGAAAATTGTTTACATTCTGGCATATGCAATGACATTTCTCTTTTTTGTTTTTGTTGTCATTTGCTTGCATTTGTTTGCAATGTCATTATTTCAAAATGAGTGAAGGTTTTAGATTTTCCAGGGACTATATTCCTCGTCAAGGGTAATATAGATGGTAAGAATACATTCTGTAACTTTTTTTTCCAGCATTAAACATAAACAAATAAATATTTAAATAAATGTATGCCATTATTTTGGAGGAGTGACATCCCATTATATCAACCATGAATTTACATCCTAACTTGTATGTTCCTACAATTCAGTGCATCTTAAAAGACCACTAGAAAGCCTTGACAGAGAACAAGCCACTTTACATTGGACACTCAATCTGAGAAATGTGAATCAGTTAAGAATGATTATAATTGAGACAGTAACAACTTAAAAAAAGAGGAAGAGAAATTTCTTATGCTATTCAGTTAGAAACACTCATGTTTCAAAAAAGCACATATTCATTGGTTTTCCCTGAATCAAATCTCAGAAAGGAATTTAGAATTTATAGAAATTCAGACATTAACATCTGGACCCTTATTTATTTGTAATTGATTATTTAGTTAAATATTTAGAAAGAACACGACAGGACTTGATCTTGCCATTTGTTATTCATGCTGCATATAGTCCTGTCACAGTCACATGATTCAGATTCATCAGACACGGTATGTATATACACGCTCTTATTCAAATAAAGAGAAGGTAAAAACCTGGAGAACTACTGCCTGCCTCTTTTCCAAATCTATAAGATACCATGATTCATGCTTCAGATTAAAATACTGATATAATATTGCTTTCTGAGTGTAATCTGGAATATTCAAATTAATATTCTGTCTTTGGATTTAGTAATATCTGCTCAGTTTTCAGAAAGTGTTTTCTCAGAAGAGTGAATTAAATTGGAATTGTAAATATTGACATCCAATGTGATTAATCGTGTTTTGAACACACCAATGGAGTTCTGGAGTTTGTACTCAAAATATATTAATTACTATATGGATTGTACTCAAACAAGTGAAACTTAGTGGAAACAATTGCAAATTACTGTCCTACTTGTTCTTTAATCTTATGGCTTCACAAAACAGCTGAAACTTTTCCAAATATATTTGCTTAGAAGTTTCAATCTGTCAGAATGCAAGCAGATTTTGTGATTATTGTTTCTATAATGATTCATAAAATATATGATGTCTTTAACTCCAACCAGCATAAACAATTCAAAATATTCTCCTACTTACTCTGCAAATTTGTAAAAGAAGTTTTGAACATAAACTTAGCATTAACTGGAATGAAAACCTTTGACTGTATACACATTCAAGGTGGGAATTTCCAGGGCAACAAGTGGCTTTTCTCACTACATCTCCAGCATTTGAGGTTTTTTACATCTCCCAGTCATATAACCTATGTGAATACAGGGTTTGAAGCTGACACATTTTCATTATTACCAGTCATTATTTGGAACCATACTGGTGGATCATGACTCTTGTCCTGCGCAGTGTAAAATGTAAGAACAGAAAGATGCTTTGTGGCTCCAAAGAGCTTATCATCCTTCCAGACAAATAAATGAAGTCAGGAATGGTACAGAGGAGCTCAAAACAAAGAGATAGGTCTATAATTAATGATTAACAGTTGTAATGGATACTGAATAAAAACACTCAGAGAGAACAGGATTAACTCTCACGAGGGTGAAAAGACTATTAAAGCTTAATATGTCCTGAAAGGACACTGTAAAAAGAGTTACTATGGAGTTGAATGCTTTGCTTGTCTCCACTAGTTCTATCTCATATATACAGAACAGTGTTTCAAATAGAAAACATATCCGTTTTTCCAATTGTAGGCTCTGCACACCCAGACTGGGCTCTAACATGAGAGGATAGCATTTTTATTCCCCTCAGTGTTAGCAGTAAAAATTTCAAGACAATTTGGGTCCTCAGGTATTATCTTCCAATAATTCATCTAACATTTCCAATATGCTGCTGTCTGTATCAGAATATACATATTCTGCTAGAATAGCTTTGTGAGCTGCTGATGTGGCAGTACGTTCCAGAAGTTCCTCTTATAAAACCACTTGCATTAAAAAAAAAAAAAAAAAAAAAAGCTTTTAGCAATTTAGCTTGTTTAGCTGTTTAGCTTGTTTGACTCAGAGGTAATCAGATAAGTACATAGCTTTCACAAGATAAGCTGTATCCTTACTAGGAAAGAATTGCGCTCCTGTGGTACAGTAGTATAGGAATACTTCTAAATCACTCCTGGGGAAGACATGGCCCTTGGTGAACAATTCTGTTGATGATACACAAAATAGACTGGAATCTGCAGCATAGCTGTATTGACTTGGTAGTACTAGCCAATGTTCGAAGAAATTTGTGCAGTCTTTGTTTCTAAAATCACCAGATTTGATATTGAAATATTAAAGAAACAAATCTGTTGATGTATTTCTGCTCCTTTTTTTCCTGCATTAAGCTTCATTTTAGTACACTTCTGCTGAAATATATATGAAGTATCAACAATGTAATACTGGTGCACAGGACAGGAGGCAAGGCAGGAGAAATCCATAATTAGATTTTTCTCAGTACATCCATCTTCATTTATCCAAGAGGCCAAAGTCATTATTATTTACTCAAGAATCTCCTTGGAGAGTAGAACTGTAAAGATTTACTGCATATTATGAGAATCTGTAAGTATATTGAAGTTCCCTAGTTCAATTATTTGTCCCTTTTACATTTGATTAAAATAGGAAAAAAAGTTATACCAGCACCTATATGTTTGGTTTCTGATGATATTTTCTCCCTCCTAAATCATTCCTTGAACGGAAAAAGGGGTGAATATATTTCATTTATTCCTTTATTTCCTTTTTCACCGGCTGATATGAGCTTACCTGTGAAGTTCTTTGGTTTTGGTATGAGAAGACCACCAAATTTGTTAAAGAATTAATGACAGAATAGAAAGTCTGAATTAGAAAAGTTGTATATTTCAAAGCCATCCTTTGAGTTCAGTGGAGATTGAGGCCTGGATTCAGCAAAGCATATCTCTCTTGTAGATACTGGTAATCAAGACCAGTTCAGGTTCATGAGTTAAATCCTTGCTGTGTTCTTTGCCTGTGAAAGAAAAACTCTTTCTTTTTTTTTTTTTTTTTTTTTTTTTTTTTTTAAGATCAATCCTATAAGCCATACTGCAAAGGCTTTTAATGTAAAATTTAAATCTGATTGTTCTCTATAGTATGAAACTGCTGTTTAACAAAATGTGTTAAAAGAATGGCACTATACATACACACACACCCCAAACAAACAAACAAAGCATTCATTTGCTATAGATTAGTTAATCTCACTTAATCTTTATTTTTTCTGGATAAAGCATACTGAGCAAATAAAATATTTTGTGAATAAATCAAAGCTTTAATAAAGCACACTAACTACATTTTTTGTAGTTTTTTTTTATTATTTTATTTTCTATTTTCATATAGAAGGTTTTGTTGTTGTTGTTGTTGTTTCTCTAAAATAAAGGCATTAGCACATACTGTAAATGTGACTCAGACTGGAAACCACTCTGATATCAGACTAAAATATGTTCAACCTTCCATTAAGGAAGGAAGGAAGGAAGGAAGGAAAGAAGGAAGGAAGGAAGAGAAGGAAAGAGAGAAAGAGAAAAAGAGAAAAAGAGAGAGAGAGAGAGAGAGAAAGAGAGAGAGAGAGAAAGAATCACAGAATCACAGAATTGTAGGGGTTGGAAGGGACCTCAAGAGATCATTGGGTCCAACCCCCCTGCCAAAGCAGGTTCCTTAGAGCAGGCTGCCCAGGTAGGCATCCAGATAGGCCTTGAATATCTTCAGAGAAGGAGACTCCCCAACCTCCCTGGGCAGCCTGTTCCAGTGCTCCATCACCCTCACCGTGAAGAAGTTCTTTCGCATGTTGGTGCGGAACTTCATGTGATCCATTTTGTGGCCATTGCCCCTTGTCCTGTCCCCACAAACCACTGAAAAGAGGTTGGCCAAATCCCTCTGTCTCCCACACCTCAGGTATTTATAAACATTGATCAGATCCCCTCACAGTCTTCTTTTCTCCAGGCTGAACAGGCACAGGTCTCTCAGCCTTTCCTCACAGGGAAGATGCTGCAGGCCCTGTATCATCTTTGTGGCCCTCCGCTGGACTCTTTCCAGGAGATCCCTGTCTTTTTTGTACCAGGGAGCCCAGAACTGGACACAGTACTCCAGGTGAGGCCTGACCAGGGCAGAGTAGAGGGTGAGGATCACCTCCCTTGATCTGCTGGCCACACTCCTTTTAATGCATGCCAGGATACCATTGGCCCTCTTGGCCACAAGGGCACACTGCTGGCTCACGGTCAACCTGTCGTCTACCAGGACCCCCAGGTCCTTCTTCTCCTCAGAGCTCCTCTCCAGCAGGTCGCCCCCCGAGCCTGTACTGATACGTGCGGTATTAGTACAAGAAAGAGAGAGACAGACAGACAGACAGACAGAGACAGAAGAAAGGAAGAAAGGAAGAAAGGAAGAAAGGAAGAAAGGAAGAAAGGAAGAGAAAGAAAGAAAGAAAGAAAGAAAGAAAGAAAGAAAAAGAAAGGAAGGAAAAGAAAGAAAGAAGGAAAGAAGGAAGGAAAGACTAAGAACATAAAGTTCTTTCTGAGATCCAGGTATTACTAATACTTATGCTATTTTTTATCTTAATCATATCCAAAGACTCAGCCTGGTCTGGGGCCTCATTGTACAACACAGTCCATTGTCTGGATCTAGAATCCTACTCCTCATCCTACAGCCATGCAATGGGCCACTGCACTCATCTGGGTCATTAAGGCTCATTGCACAAACACCAGGTGCTGGCATTAGTCAAACCAGTTGTAGAATCAGGGCCAAATTTAAGGCAAGCCATAACTATTGAACTTCATGAACAGTAAGCCAAAGGATGATAGATTTTTAAATGATGCACTTAACCCCCAAGCTAACAATCAATTACAAATAGGAAAATGTGCACAGGACTTCCATGAGCATGGGTCCTGGGCCATCTGAAATGAATGCAGATGAAAAGAGAAACCCTGCTACTGAAAACACTGGTAAGACCAGCTTGATACAGATAACATCAGTGGAACAATGCACGTGCTGCGTATATGTTTTTAGTAAGAGCTTAAATGTTTGCTGAAGTATGTTCTTTAAAAATATGCCTGAAATAAACGTTCAGACCATTTTAAGGAAAAAATGAAACAAAACAAAACAACAACCTCTTCCCCCCCCACCCCCCACCCCCCCCCTAATTTTGATAAATATCTACTTTGGGGGCTGGGGAGCTGTCTGGGGAGGGGATCGTTTGGATTTGTTTAGTTTTAAAATGTTGTTCTGTTTCTTTTGACCTTTAAAATATCCTGCTTAAAACGATCAGTCTGTATCTACACTTATTTTATTTTTAAACTTCTATTTATATCCACATTTTTTCTGTTATGTGAATGAAACCTTTTTTCAAACTGTGCTCTCTGCAAATACTTTGGAATCTTCAGAAAACAACGTATATATATTTCCATTCTAAGGTAGAAAGCTCAGCAGCCAGATTTTGCAAAGGCAATTTATATGGCAATTCTATAATCACAGAAGACTAAAATTTTCTCTCTAGTGGGGGGGAAAAAAAAATGTTTACTGCTCTCACCCAAAGGATTTATAGAAGAGATGCAACCTCATATCTAAGAATAAACCTGTTCACAACAGTGATATTGAAAAGTAAGGGTTAATATTTGTATTCTTCATAAACAAAATGGTGATATAATATGAAACTAAAGCAATCTTGCTAAACCCTTACTTGGAAAATGACAGTATATAACATAATATATGTATATAATATAAGGTATATATGTAAAGAGCATGCAAGAATCTGAACAGACCTCTGGAATTTTTTTAAGAACTGACACATTTCCAAAAAAAATTCACCTTTGTAAGGCAAAACATTTCTGTGGGCATATACGTGCTTGTGTTCATGCAGATAAAATTTGGAGTCAAAGCTAGCAGAGAACTAAAGTAATTAATCTGAGAACAGACACAAGACCTCCATGGTTCATCTCCTATTCTGAATCTCAGAGAAAAAGTCTTTACCCTCAGTCTCCCATTTCTCTGGAATCACTTTAACTACCAGGCTACTGTTACATTGAACTCTGTTGTCCCTCCTGTGGCCATTCACCTTTAACTACAGAGCAAGAGAGGGACAGAAAAAAAAAAAAAAAAGGCAAAAACAAAAACAACAAAAAAGCTATATTAAAAAATTGTCTTAAGTATACTTAAAGCCTGTGTTAACTATACTAAGAAAAATATTAACCAGATGTCGGTGAGACTCAAAGTTCTTGCTCAAAAATGTTATATACACAGAGTCCAAATCCCCAGTTTCCCTTCACTTTCCTAACTGGCCACTAACATTGCTGTTAATGGCCTGTAGTCCTTGCTGGGGAAAGCAGAAAGGAAATGGGACCCAGTACAGGGGAAATAACAGAAATCTCTAAGCTAAAGGGGTGCTCAGACCTAATCCCAGGACTGAGACCAGAGAAGAGGAAAGTCCTGAAAGGCCAATTTGTTAGTAATTTCCTTGTGAGCAGCAATGAAACATCGAGCCTTACCCCTGCTGGCTTTACAAATGTCCACATTTGGACCTAGGAGTTTCGTGGTGTTTCCTTTTGCCCACTGCATCTGCTGGTTGCATGGCTTGGTTTGAGCTTACAGAGACCAGGGGGCATCCTCTGGCCAGGGACTGTAACCTGCTGTCTAAAAAACAAAAAAAAAAATATGTATGTTTTTGCTAATAGCTACAGAGCAGCAAAAGTAAGTATCTGTATCTCTCAACAGTTTTATGGAAAAGATGTGCATATTGGTAATTATCCTTTTTTTCCCCAGAGAGTTCTTAATAGCATGAAAGAATAGTGGCACTCAGGAATACCTTCATGCCAGCAGTGAGCTCACAGTGGTTTAAACCAGTTTGACCGTGGTTATAGAAATATTCGTGCTGTCTTCGGTGAACTTCAGGTCAGGCCTCTCTTTGGAATAAACCTGTTAGAGGAACAGACCAATTCCCTGAGCGACTGTAGCCCTTACAGCAAATCAGCAGTTTGAAATGTGGAGCAGCGTGGAAATCTACCCAATCTCTCTCTTCCCCGGCTTCACAAGTGGGAGCTGTTGATACCTGCATAGGTGTTGGTACAAGGCAGAGTGGAAGAGCATAGTAAGTTAATAATCTACAAGCAATTCAGAAACGTCAAGGGCAGAGGCACTGACACTGGGGAATCATATGTCTGCACCGAACGTCTAGTCAGTTGTTTACTTGGAGGGCTGATGAGAAAAGGACGGATGAACCTCTGAAACAACTCCTTGGCAGGTAAGGCTACTGATGTACTCTCATAAAGAGTGCCATGTTCTCATCATCACTGTATCCTTTCCCTGAAACATACTTGCAGCAGTTTATCAGCGTTATATAATGCAGGGAGAGTTGAGAGCAAGGATAAAGAGTTGATGGCCAGCTTTTGGTACGCTGGTTTATTTGGCAGGCTTGATCTACAGTTCTCACGTTCACACAACGCACTTTGAGCTGCTGTTTCTTTTATTTCTAACGTCAAAATAATTATTCTTGATCCTAAATAAACACCTGGGAAGTCCTCTAGGTTTCAGGAACAAGCTCGAAAGACAGCTTTTAAGAACTACTCCAGCGTGCGGTTTATTTCTCGTTCCGTGATTACCGTTCTCTGTACGTTTCCCTCTTGTTTACCGCCTTTTCTCCTGCCACGGCACGGTTTTGTGCTCTCCTGCCGGGTGGGAAAAAAAAGAAAAAAAAAAGAAAAAAAAAAAAGAAAAAAAAAAGAAAAAAAAAAGCCAGAACGGGGAAGAGCGAGATGGGCAAGAGCTGCGCGCTTCTTCCCCCGGCGCCTGCGGGGAGCGAGGGGGGCCAGGGACCCCCTGCCCTTCAGAGGAGCGGGGCGCCCTTCCCGGGGGCGCGCCGCGGGGACGCGCAGGCGGAGCGGCAGCGAGCCCGCGCCCGCCGCGGTCCCGGGGGGCTCCGGAGCCCCCCTGCGGCGGAGGGATGGGGGACAGCGCGGGGGAGACGGCTGCTCCCCGGCCGGGGGAGCGGAGGGACGGAGGGACGGGAGGGGTTGGCTGGGCGAGGGAGGGATGGAGGGATGGAGGGATAACGGGCGGAGGGATGGAGGGATGGGAAGACGGAGGGGGGAGGGATGGAAGGACGTGGGATGGAGGGCTGAGGGACGGGGGTCTGAGCAGATGAGTGCTGCGGGGCGGAGGCCTCGGGGCTGAGGGACGGGAGGGCTGCGGGGCTGAGGGGGACGGAGGGCTGCGGGAGCTCACGCCCGCCTTTCCCGGCTGCTCCCCCTCCGCTGCGCGCCCCCGCGCCGCTCCCCACCTCCCCCCCGTCGCCGCCGCGCGTGCCCGCGCCCGGGGCTGACTCTCCCTCGCATCCTCCTCCGGCGGCGGCGGCGGCGGCGGCAGCGCCGGGGATGGGCAGCGAGAGCGCGCCCAGGAGCAGCCCGGGCCCCGCCGCTCCCCCCTGCTCCCGCGCCCGCTGCTGCTCCTGCCCCGCCGCCCCCCGCGCCCCGGGGGCAGCGCCGCGATACCCGCAGCCCCCGCCTCGGACGGGTGAGTCACCGGGCCCCGGCCCCCCCGCACAGCACCACCATCACCCCAAAAAAGCACCTGCCGTGCCTCTCACCCCCCCACCCCCCATCCCCATCCTCCCCCACCGACCATCCCGGAGCGGCCTCGGGGATGAGCGCTGGGGGATTTGGGAGGGGTGCGGGGCGAGGCACCGCGCTCCGCCTGCCCCTGCCCTCGGGGAACTGGGGGGTCCCGGCCCCCGGTTTCTGCCCTCCCCGGGGGTGTGGAAGGGGCGGCGGGGCTGGCCCCGGGGCTGCGCTGGGGCTGCGGGGGAAGGGGCTGGCGCCCTGCTGCCCCTCCCGCTACCCCTTCCCACGGGGGTCTCTCTCTCTCTCTCACAGGCAGACAGACGGACACCCGCACGCACAGACACCCCGACAGCCCCGCTCCCCAGCTCTGGGGCCAGAAGCCCCTGACTCCCTCCCCACCCCCCACCCCCCACCCCCCCTCCTCCTCCCCGCACACACCCGCACGCCCTCCACAGCCCCTCATGCCCGGGCGGCTCGGGGGAGGGTTCAGCGCCTTAACTTTTGCGAGAGACCATTTTAACGTGGTGGTGGGACACACACACACACACACACACACACGACACCCGACCCGGCTGAGCACAGCTGGCTGCCTCCCCCGGATAGCACCGCCGGGGTGCCGGGCCCTGCTATGCTCTGCGATGCTCTAGGGAGAGCCCTTCGATCAGAACTCGGCGCTGGGATGGATTACTTTTCTACCCCTCCTGCCCCAGCAAACAAACAAATAAGTATAGGGTCAGAGGGGATGGGGGGGGAGAAGTCTGTGCTTGTTTGGCTTTCACTGCTCCGGAGTGGAGAGTGCAAATGTTGAGGATGCTGGGGCTGAAAAGCCTTTTTCTGGTTTTATGTGTCATGATGCACACGGTTGGTTGTAGGTAGTGTAGTAACTATCTGTATCCCAATAGCTCCCTGCCGAAAGGGTTGTTATGGCAGCAGCGCTTCCCCCTTCTTTTATTTAGCATCTCTGGCTCAGAGTAATGCTAAAGACCTGGAAACCGCCATATCGAAAATAATAATAATAATAATAATAATAAAAGAGCAACCTCTTGCTTCTTTGCTAAATAGCCAACAAGTATGAATGTAGGATTCAAAGTAAATCTTCATTTCTTTCTCCAGAAGCTGGTGCTGTGATAACACTTAAGACTGAAGGAGTCTGGGGGGAAACATCTTTTATTTATTTATTTATTTATTTTCCACGATTCCTGCTTTTTGTTAAATTTTTGTTGGAGTTTTTGATTGTTTTGCAGTTTGTTTTTTTTTGTTTGTTTGTTTTCAAGTTTTTCACTTATACTTTTTTCCTAGCATTCTGTCTCAGTTACAGAGAACTCCTGAGTCCTGCACTGCCCTGGGTAAAGAGATTAAAGCAATTCCACATACGAGTACTGAAGGGAAAGGTTGTATTTCTGTAGATGTAGCTTTCCGGTACAATTTACAGGATGGTGAGTTTCTGTCTTGCAATAGAGAGAGGAATGCGTGTGAAACTCATCAGAAAGCTTTCATCACACCTTAACTGCCATGGCTGGTGGCAGCTTGAAACAACAAGATTTAAAGGTTATTATGGAAATAAGTTCTTCTGTCACTGGTCATGATCAGCCTGTTGCCAGTCAGACCACAAATAGTTGTAAGAGAAATGCTCTGATTTTGATTTCTGTTTAATCAGTAGTGTTTTCCAGAAACAGTGTTTAAACCACGCAGCCTTTGATTAGGACTGCTGCTAAAAACACATGAAATTAAATAGGGAAAGGGTTATATTATCTCACAGTTTTTACTCTGCAACTACATAGGTACCATTCGTTGTCTCCAGCTGGAGTTTGCCTGAGTAGAGGTTGAGCAGTGAATGATAAGGATGGCAGGATTTTGTCCTGGAAGCTCTTGCATTTTTATTTCTGGCAGAATATTTACGGACTGATATTGATACTGCAGAATGAAATGTTATTGAATTGTGATATCTTGTTTTCAATTGTACATTTTGAAATAAGTTTTGCTTATCAGTAGGAAAGCAACACGAGTGTGGAACTGTTCATTTAAGAATGAAAAAATGCTATCCCAGTAGGATTCATGTGTTGAAGCAGACTAGGTGCAGGTTAAATAGGTGAACTAAAATGACATAGTGTAAGCGATCCGTAACTAATTTTCATTGCTTATAATGAAAACAGGCAATCTTGTCATCTTCAAATTGGAATAGAGATGTTAGAAGGGAGGTGAAGAACAGCAGTGTATGTCTTTAATGACAAACTGAACTCTTGAATAAACCTCAGAAATTCCGGAGAGAATACAAATACATTTCTTGATATAACTGTGGTCATGATTCTGATCTCAATTAAATCAGCATGAGATTTTCCACAGACACAGGTGTGAGCTGAATCAAAGACATTTCTGCTAACCAATTTGAAGGAACCAGGATGTGAAAAGATCATTTGTATTTTTCCCCATCACTGTAGCTGGAAGGATTTATTTCATGTCTGGTATGGAATATTCCAAGCTTTACCCTTCTGAGCTGTAGTCAATCCTATAGTTCTTACAAGCCCAGACAGCTCAGCTGAAATAATTCTTGTGAGAAATAATAAAGCATGTATAGCTATGGACTGTTCTTCTGGGCCCTACTGGTTAAAAAATTGTCATGTTTGATGGTAAAAGGGCTCAACTTTGAATGATATTTTCATATCTGATACCACTAAAATTTCATTTTAGGCTGTGGAAATAACATGTTTCTTAAAATGGAACATTATTTGTTTTATGGTTCTGATATGAAAGAGCTAGCTGAATTTAGTCAAGCTGGAGAACAGATGTTTGTAACTTTAGTGATTTAAAAATAAGTGTAAATTGTAATGAAGTAAAAACAGATTTGGTCACTCTGTAAAGGGTTACAGCTGAAGTTATTTGATGCAAATGAACAAACAGATTGCACTTGTTTAACATTAGACAGAGCTAAAATGGAACAAAAACAAAAGCTGGTAGTACCCAGTCAGTCATTGTAGTAGTCATTTACACACAGTGTAAACCCCCAAAGACTGTTGCAAAACCTGCCCCAAAGGTTCCAGCTTCAAGTGTCTGACTTGAAGAATTGGAGTCCAATGGAAAAAGTCCCAGTGACTTCAGTAAGCACTTGTATCTGGAGAATATTGTTAGTGAAGGGGTTGGTAAAGATAATCTAATGAAGTACCACAAGGATTCTGACAGATAGTTGCTAAAACATCCTTAGTTAGGAGGAGGTCCTGGCTTCATGGAAGCTGAATTGGAATCTTGCCATTGATCTCACTGGGGCCAAAATGTCATCCGAAGAATTATGTTTCAAATGACTTTTGAAATACATTGTGTGTTATATTTAATCTAGTTTTAATTTGTGTGATATTCTATTAAAATGAGGTTACCTTTGCCAAGCTTGAGTTATTAATTAGTTATTAGCGATCATTTTCCCTTTCCTTTTACCTTTTTTTAAATGTCAGTTTTTCAGAAATGGCAAGAAATACAAAAGTCTTCCTGTAAGAGTGCACTCATAAGCTGAATAATTCAAAACCTGTACTGTCATTGTGCAATCAAATTTCTAATATGATGCTGTCAAAGTCATAAAATAAGAAAATCAAATGTGACATCATAGAAGACAATGTATATAGCTGACATGACATCTGGATGTTTTAATATCCTGACTTTATATTTAGTGGTTAATGAAGATAGACTTTTCTTCCTCTCCTCTGAGGAAGTTCCTAATACAACATATTAAATGTTCAGGAAAAAAATGATGTGTATATTTTCTTAAAGAGAGATACACTTATTGTGAAGAAAAGTCCCTTACGTAAAGGAAATGAATTAATGAAGGAGACAATTTAAAGCCTTCACTGGGAAACACAGAGCTGAGATAATTTATAGCTGGGGAGGAAAAGTATTGTCAGATGGGTTTTCGAGAATATGGTAGATATGAGCTTTACAAAGGACAACTTAACGATTTCTACCTATGTATGTACCTCTGCATAAAAAATAATAATAATAATAATAATAATAATAATAAATAAAATAAAATAAAAATAAAATAAAATAAATAAAATAAAATAAAATAAAATAATAAAATAAAATAAAATATAAAATAAAATGAGACTGATGCACTCAAACCCCTCAAAAACAGCCATTTTTCTTTTTTTCTTTTCCTACCGTTTTTCGTCTTAAATTAAGTACATTTAATGCTAATGAAAAGGTGCCAGATGGCAGAAATACAAAATGAAGCTCTGTTTGTGCCCTGCATTTGTGGAGCACAGAGAGCAGCAATGCCACAGAGTTACCACCTTGTGCTGCCACCTCAGCTCTGCTTTGCTGGATGGGGACTGGTACTTGATATTGCTATAAGAGGTCAATCTCCTGAGGAAATTTGCCTGGAAATGGATCAGAAGTGGGATTTTATTTGTCAGTCTTGGCCTCTGCCGTCCTCAAAGAAATCAGACCCAGTTGTGTCTTCATGGGTGCTGGCCGGATCCTGTGAGGAGCTCAGCATCCTCAGCACCATTTTTAAAAGTGCTGAGTGCTTTCCAAGATCCGTTAAGAAATGGAGTGAAATAACCAGTTCATTTCACACAGGCCACAAACCAGCTTTCAAACTGCAATGATTTTCCGTCACTACTTCATGTTGGCTGTATTTGAATCAGTGAACTAGAGGTGAAAGGCTCCAAAAATGTCCCGAGACATTTAGTTCTTCAAGGATATCTTACTGGAAGTACGTGCTCATATTTCACAAACTGAAATGAACTAATAACACAAATATTTAAAAGAAAAAAAAAAAAGCTTTCACACTATTTCTTTTAATTACGTAGAGAGACTGTTAATGCTGACAGATATTTTGTTCTGGAAAGTAAACATAATCCACAAGCAAAGAGCTTCATGTCTTTACAACATAATGCTACATTTTTTGATCTGATAATAGACAATGATTTAACCATGTATCCATAGCTGGCTAAATTAAAATATTCCAATTCTAATACTTTTTCCCCTGTAACTTCTAATACCCAACAGCACAAAATGTCAGAAAACAAACCAATTAATAAATACAATTCTATTCTTTTTTATGGATATTTATACATAATGGTTTGCTTTGTATAAATTAAACCTATTACCCTTGTGAAAAAAAAAATGGTAATAGTACAACCTAAACTTACTATGTATATAAAGCTACTGAACTAAAAGAATCCACCAGGTGAACACTAAAAAATACACTTTTGTATATTTTAGTGATAATCCAAGTGTTAATAGCTCTGTTGTCTTTTCTGTAGATGTCTTCTTCCATGTAGTTTATCCAGGACAACAACTATAGCAGTTTCAAACTGATAAAATGTTTTAGAACTGAATGTGCAGGAAAACCTGTTTTCCCATTTCAGTGTTAGAATGGAAAGGCAGAGATCTATACAATTCAAACTTTGAAGGACACAAAGATGTAAAGCATATACTTCAAAACTATTTCTTTCATTCATTTAGCAAATGAGTGTTGGGTTTTATTTAAACACGGAATGTGTTTGTAAATTTTATATTTATCTAGGACCTTTCTTACAGTTTCATTTATCTAATAAAAAAATCTAGAAAATATTTTCTGTATTTTAATTGTATATTGACTTCTATCCCAAAGCATCTAGATAATTTTAAAACATTAAGCATCATTTCTTGTATTGAAATGAACAAGTTGAAAATCTGAACAAAGGACAGATGTAGACTTCTATGTGATTAGCAATAAATGGTATCAAATTTTACATAAACTTATATTGATTGCTGATTAATGTTCTTTAATGGTTAAGTGAATGGTGCTCAAATATTCTTTAAGAAAATAACTAAAAAGCATAATTGTAGTCCAAGATTAATTACAATTATTTAATGCATGGTGTCTTTCTTCCTGATTTAACTATGGTTAAAGTTGGTGATTTAAACTACTTTGATTGAAATCTGCCTATTCTTATGATAAAGTGAATACTAAGCATCTTGTTTACATTTTTGTCTTCACATTTCATAGAATCATAGAATCATTAATGTTGGAAAAGACCTCCAAGATCATCTGGTCCAACCATCACCCTACTACCAATGTCACCCACTAAACCATGTCCCTAAGCACCACGTCCAACATTTCCTTAAACACCCCCAGGGACGGTGAATCCACCACCTCTCTGGGGACCCAGTTCCAATGCCTGACTGCTCTTTCTGAGAAGAAATGTCTCCTAATTTCCAACCTAAACCTCCCCTGGTGCCACTTGAGGTTATTCCTTCTAGTCCCATCACTAGTTATCTGTGAGAAGAATCCAACCCCCAGCTCCCCACAACTTCCTTTCAGGTAGTTGTAAAAATTTCCCCACAATTCCTCCTGCAGCTTTTTTTTTTTTTTTAACCCACTTTTTTTCACTCCAGATAGAGACACCAGGTAGGAGTTCAAAATTTTTAAATAGCTTCTGAATTATTAAGCAGCCTTAATTCTGTGTATTTTGAAGGGCTTCCATCAGATGAGTCACCACATCTTAGGAAGTCAGGTACTAACAGTAGTACCCAGAGCAGATTACTAACTGAGGACAGATGGATGCAGGTGGCATGTAGACTGTGCCAGACACCATGGGGTGAAGGAAGCTCATAAAGTGTCAAATCCAGTTCTCTCTGCTTATCAGGGTGACATTTCAGATCTTATTGAAATGACAAATGTTGTGTCCTTTCGAAATAAAAGATACAAATTTAGAAGTCCTCAAAAAACGAAGTCTTTCCTCCAAATTGTTTCAGATAGACTGAACTGTTCAAGTCAGGCTTTTAAAATATTGTAATACACATCTCAACAAATCAGAAACTATTTGAATATTTTATTGGATTTTCTTTCAAATCAAGACTTCGGCAAAATTAGTTCATATTCATGGAGCTCTGTGATACCTGTTGAACAGCATGTTCTGACAGAACAAGATTTCAGTGAATTTTCTTCAGAGGCTTTAACTACAAAGGAAGAAAGGCCTTCCTTAAAGTTAGAGTTATGCCAAATGAAGGCATCAATCAATCATTTATATGTATGCCAATTTCTGTGAATGCAAATATTCCAATAAATTGGCTGATTGTGTAAATCATGTTACTCCTGTGATAAGCGCTCTGACTTGTACAGATTTTATCAGAATTGAGTCCTTGCTACTCTTTGGCAAAGCAGTGGAAGTCTTGGCTTAGAGGGAGAGAGTTATGGAAAATCATAAATTTTTGAAATTAAGGATTTGAAAAGGGAAATACTTTACAGTCACTAACACTGAATATTACATTTAAATGGAATGGGACAACATACAACTACACTTAGAAAGCATTCAAGTTGTTATTATTATTGCCTGTGTTGTTATGTTTGGAATCAAATTTATCAGCCACACAGCCAAGGCTATCAACCTAGGCTATCCTGATTTTACGATTTATTTAAGCTGGCAATACAAGATTTTCACAAACTAAGTGCTTAAGACTATTATTCAGCAGTTCTAAATACCCGTAGTGTAAAGGCCAATGTTTAAGTATAACGAAGTAAGCTTGCTCTGACACAAATGCTAATTGGTTTCTTGCAAACTATCAGACTTAAGAAAGAGTTTTTAAACAACACTGAATGCAGAATGGAAATGTGATAATATCCAATGAATGCCATTTTGGGCCATAACAAACTTGCTAATTCTAGAACCTGTAATAATTAGGAGAATTTTAACATTTGCTATAACCACCTCCACTAAGAGACAACTGACGTCCCTACATGGTATATTACCACTTAGATTAGGGTTGTTAGTGAGGAACTCAGTGAAGGAGCCAAACTTCACTTCCCAAAGATCTATGCAACTCGCCCACAGCTTCCCACTGGCCACCCTTGTTCACAGCAGGCTTGGAAAGAAAAGGAATAATCAGCTGCCTCTCCAGTGAGGCTTCTCAGGGGACACAAAATAACATTTAAAATATGTTGGCAGTTAGAGTGTTCATAACTAGACAAAGTTTATGTCCTTCAGGCCTTGTTTAGAGGAAGAGTCTTCTTTCCAAAGGTGTCCTAGGGTGGGCAAGTGCAAGCATCTGAGAGCATTCATATTGCTAAAACACAGCAAACAAAAATATTGACTATAATAACTACATCTACAAAACAAATAGGAAAATGAAAATAAATAGGAAAATGGTTTGTATGTGTATGTGTGTATAAACTACAGTGTGAATGAGTCATGTGAAATTCAGTAAAAGGAAAGTAGTTGACCAAAACCTGTGAAGTACATCAGTGAATAACCTAAGAAGATATCAGCAAGTCACAGTTTTTTCACATTTAGATGTGATTACAAAATATGGAGACAAATGCCTGTCTTAGAAATACACCCTGAAACTGGGAGGCTACCTATTACTAAAATAAGTTGCTTCATCCCACAATATCTCGACACTTTCAAATAGCCCTACATTTCATCAGACATCACATTATTATATTCCTCTTGATCTTGTTACAAGTTGAAATAGACTAGCTGTGAAGACCACTCACTATTCAAATAATGATTTTGTGACATACTCTGTGTATAAAGTTTATCACTGAGGAACAAGTTCTGTTTTCTTTAACACTTAAGATAAAAAAGAAAAAACATGTTATGATTCTGTTGCACATTGAGTAATGAAGTACTTGGCTATATGAAAATACCACTTTGTGGGAAGTTTTACAATTTTACAATTTTCTACTCTGAAAAGAACAAAAGCAAAAAGCTGATATGTTCTACAGATTAAGAATTTATTTTTTCTGGTCAGTAATTATACTTGTAGGATAATCTAGTTGGAGATAAATTTGGAAGACTGATTATTATAAAATCAAAGTAATTTGTTATTTTAAATGTTAAAAATACACAGCAGTCACTTATTCAAAACATTTTTTTCTTGAAATTGACATTCTTCCAAGAGATGTTTTGATGTAAAAACACCTTCATTCTCCTCTGGGAAAAAAAAAATAAATAATCATGCAGCTCTAGATCTCCAGGAAAGAATATGATATCCTATTGGATGTTACAAGGAAAAGCTGCAGCTTTCTGTATTAAGTTTTATATAGAGAACAGTCTAAACTACTGAATAGAATCACTGTGTCTTAATGTATTATTTTTTTTAAGCAAATATATTTACTGGTATAGCAATGTATACATATACATACACACACACACAGAAGCATATATTCTTCCTGGTCCACAATAGCAGCTGAGCTCCTCATGCATCCTGCTTTGTTAAAAACCTCTTCCCTGACAGTGAGCTTTTTATTTATTTTTTCCCTAATAGAGCAATTTCTTGTTTTAGATTTATGGATTTATTCCTTTTCTTGAACTTTCCTGGATTGGCCTAATTTGTACTTGTTTTTGCTCTCATCACTACACAGATAATATTTGTTCCTTTCACTGGGTTGTTGAATAAGTCATTTTGATGTTTGTGCCCCATTTTTGTAAGTGGCTAATGCTGTGTAATGGTTATGGATTATCTGTAGTTTTCAGGTAAGTAGAAGAAATTACTCCAGAATTTTGCCTCTCTGAAGGTCAGAGATGCAAAGCTGGAAATGCAAGCCAAGGCACTAGGTTCCCAGTCCACAGCTGCAGCCATGCCTCTTTCTATACTACAAAATTGTTTTAGCACAGATTTTCCCCAAAATATAGAGAAATCTTCTGATGCCATGAAGGGAAGGTAATATATGATAATCACAAAATATTTCAGCAGCAAATGGAAAAGGCTGGCATAAACTTGAGAGAATAGTCAATGATCAGTCTAGATAGTAAAATTCTCTACCTACTGAAATAGAAATATATATATTTCTAAATATTTCTGCAAACTATTGTTTCAAAATAGTATTTTCTCCTGCTTCACTCCCACTTGTATTCCTTTCCAGTCTGTTGCCTTTCTTCCTGCCTCTGTTTCTTTTATGCCTCAGATTCATTTTATTTCAGCTCAGAATTTCCATTTTTTTTTCCTTTGCATGGATTCCCAAATTGGCACTTCTTAATTATATAAAAGCCATTTTATTCGCCCCAGGAAAAAAAAATATATATATAAAAAAATGAAGTTTTCACTAACAACTACCTGTGATGATTGAGGGCAAAATCCACACAGAGAGTTATAACTAAATACATTAAAAGTTTTAGGCAGCAAAAAACATGACTTGGGTGTATTTGTCTGTATTAGCAAGTAATTCAGCACAACAGGAGCAGACCAGTAGATCAAAGCAGCTGGTGCTGAGGTCCCTTTATTTAAAGTATGTGATCAATGTGTTTTACCATGAACTAGATTTAGTTTGTTGTCTTGGACCAAATGTTATTACCTTGTACATAGTCTCAGGCTGTTCAAAGGACTAATTAGTTCAGATCCTTTTGTCCCCTCTGCAGGACAAAGTACATCTGGTACAGGCTGTAAGCAGAGCTTCCAGTTTAGTTTCCTTCAAAAGAAATCTAGTTCCTGCACACCAAGACTGTTCTGGAAACCAAACCAATGTATGGTAATTGGGATGCACTACAAAACCACACTACTTCTCCCAGACAAATGGCAGCATAGTCTTCTAGTCTCTAAACAGCACAATCCACCATCGCCTTGCCCTGGAGTTGCCTATTGCTAGCTCAGTTTCCAGTCTGAAAGTTCTATTTGTCTATGTCCCAAGAAGCACCTTAAGTCTTCTGAAGATCAAAGAAGTTGAAGGACTTGCATAAATCTTCTATTATGTGATCATATGGACTAAGTACTGCAACCAGGAACCCATTCCTTGGGCAATTGCTTTGGATAGTAGGCTAGAAAGTCATTCATCATGTGGGCAAATAAATATTTAATATTTAAATATTCTGACCAGGTAGTGGCATCTTTCCTACAGGTGTGACAAATGTCTTATCTCAGATTAATCTCTGGAAGCAGCAGGTTGCAGTGCCAGAGCAGGCAGTTGGCAGAACCGGACACAGGCTGCTGACATTTTGGACAACAAATCTTATCACAGTTTTATTAGCAGAGCACCACCATCACCTTTCTTTTTATTTTAAAAGAAAATAATTTCCATTTATTTTTTGTCTTCCATTCAGTTTCTAAAGGGGAGAAAAAATAAAAAGTATTTTATACCTACTTTGCTAGAAGGATCTGAGTACTAAATGGATGGGTATGCATCCTTAAAACCTTAAGCAGGATGCTTAACTTCTGCCTTGGTAGAATTTAAAACAGGCTTCATGACTTGTATTGTCCTCTGTATCAAAATGTCTGGTCAGTGTCCTAACTTCACATAACTCTCTGTTCTGTGTGCAGGGTGCCCACAACCCAGCCTGTTCCACCTGAATTCCTGGGGGACTGTGTACAACTTAAATAGGAACGCTTTATGTGATGTGTCAACAAGACACCAAAAGTGAAGTAATGAATTGCTCTGTCTTTTAACACCCAGACTCCTTCTTGGATTCAACCATCAGGCATTGCAACATTTATAAACACAGTACTTGTCAGTTAAAGACTCATTTCTCTGCCCTGAGTCAGGCTTCACATGGAAAGCATGGGAGATAGATGAATAAGAGTGGGATTCAGTGAAATCAGCAAGCTGAGCATCAGAAGGAAATACACATACGACCCACACCTTAAAGGCATCTACTTTCAACGCTGAGCGAGCACCTACTTACTGAAAGTAAGCACATAAGCCAGACCTGCCTTTTCTACAAAATAATTAGAACATGCTGCTAATTGATGCCCAAGTATCCAGTAATTAGAGGACCTACCATTTGGGTGGATGACCTTTTAAAAACTTCCCCACATGTCTGAAGTGGAGAAAATACTTCACTCACAGACACTTTCAGGTCAGAAATGTGCCCTAACTACTGACTGAATGGCTATTTTGGGATGAAGTGAGTGACTTTCTCCTTTTGAAACTTTGCCAATTTGCATAATTGATTAAAGAGCTAATGGAGGAAGAATTTAAACCTGACACTCTTCCTTCACAGAAGAGTGGACTAATGTTGCTCTATGGAGTCAATTGCTGCTCTTGTGAGGGAGTTTGCGCCCAGAGTCCAGGCAGGGTCAGGGCTTGAGGATTTGTTGTGTAAGCACCACAGTGCTTTGAGATGCTGGGCTGCAGCTGCATGAGGGCTGAAAAGCATTAGTGGTGCCTGAGCACTGAATTTAGTGTTTGACCAAAGCACCAACTAAACCCCTTGATAGGTTTTATCTTTATACTTCATTAAAAAAAACAGAGTGTTAAAAAGGAGGTTTTGGAACTACAAAGAGCTACTAATAATAGAAACCTTCAGTGAATTTAATGGTTTATAAAAAGCACTTAGTTGCTAGTTTGGAAACTGAAGATCTCTGTTCTTGCATATAATATAGTGCAGTGAGCAATAATATAGCTTTCCCATAGTCCTTCATCACTTGGCCTCCATTTGTTGTTATAAGATATTAAAGTCTAAGGCCAAGGCACAAAATAAGCTAATTTCCAAGGGAGGAGAAGAATATATTAGTTCAGGGAATTATGCATTCGATGAAAGTAAGTATCTATTATTTTCTCATAGACATTCATTTTTGACAGACTATTTACTAAAAAAAAAAAAAATCTTTACCAGTCCTGTGTCTCTTTTCTTATTTAAGATTTTAAAGTCTTCATGGTAGACACTTTTATCATATTTGTTCCAGTAGCCTTAAAATTTGCTATGCACTAACATGATAGCTCAACATAATCTAATCTAGTTTTTACACTTTATTTTGCAAAGCAAACCTTTACATAGGTTTCTGCAACACTAAAAAAAAAAAAAAGCCTTTCTGAAGTCCTTAAAAATCTGATTTATTCAGATTGAGTTAAGCATTCATACTTCCTAACGCTCCTTGAGCCATTATCAAATTGTAGATATTATTTCAGTGAAAGCCCTAATATTTGTGATAAATCTTCTCTGGTAAAGATTATGGGAAAGAACTAGCCATTGAAATTTATTATTTTCTGTTTAGACTGAAACCTTTCTGAAGCAGGAATAGGTTGACAAGAACATTAGAATATCACAGGTAATTATGTAGTCAGTGCCTGCAAACCTGTTTCAGTTGGTAGGCTGTCTTTCCCTGTTTTTATGGCTTCCTCTAACCTCAAAACAGTGTTTTCTTGGAAAAATATTATCTAAATTACAATGAGTTGGAAATGTCTCTTTCTTTAACTATAACATAGAATTTCATTGTTGCATATATTATTCCTTTCAGATGATTAGCCTGCAGTTTTTTGATAGACCAATTTTGGCCCGGAATCTTCCTAGATTTACAGTCCAGTTACTAGAATATATCTATTTCATGGTCTCGTAATCTTACAAATCATTGTTGGGTTTATGTCTCTATCAGAGTTCTGGAAAAGCTAGCTTTTCCCTCTGACATATAGATATGCCAGAACTATTGTTACTTCCTGCTAGAATCAAATCCTCAGCTACTGATCAGTTACGCATGAATATGCCTGGGAAAGCCCACTTTAAATACGTGCATTTTGAAATCCCCAAATTTTCTTGAAAGGCAGTGAGTGAAGCTAGAAATGTGCCCTTGACTGTGAAGCATTTAACTAATTTATAACTCAGCCTAGTCTTTTATGTAAAGCCACCAAAAATTTGTCTAAATACAGATATGATAATGTATTTTAGTTTCTATATTTATCTTCTTTTTCGTCACTTATAATTTGCATCTTTGACTCTCATTTTCTTCTGTACTTTCCCGTCTTCTTTAGCAGTATTTTATCATTCAGTCATGATTCTACTTGTAATCATCTATAATCAACCCAAAGTTGTGAAGAGGTGCCTGAAGAGGTTAAAAATGTGTTCATGAATGGCCCTCATTTCACCTCAGTTTAGCCACCAAAAGCAAACTAACCTTCAGAGTTTCCTCTGCAGCTAAGAGAGGGAAAGACATTTCCAGAGAGCAATTCATTGTGCTTTCTGGACCTCTCTCTTAGAATGGGAGGAATTACCCTGTGAAAGTACTTGTTCCTCCCTCTGACTATAAGGGAGCTTCTGTGAGCACTATGGATAGTATGTCTTTCTCTTTTAAGATGCAATTTTATTACTTAAGACCATCAATTATTTTTATATAGGACTTTCCATTTCCAAGGCCATCACCTGTGGCTGGCTTGGGCTATCTCTAGACAGCAGGAATGGAGCCAAAAGAGCTTGCTGTGCTCCCCTTGTATTTAGGAAAGCTGAGGAGTATGGTACAGAGAGATTTCAGCTGGCAGCACAGAAGCCATTGTGGGGCTAGAAGCAGCACAGCTGCATTCCTGTGACACTGTACACTGAGCTAAGAAATTCTGCTGAAACCAGCTTAATTCACTGGCACAGTACCTCAATTTTCTTTAAATTTGTTTATTGCAAATAGACCAGCAGGATATTCTATATATTTAGCAAGTGTCTTCCAGTTAACCCGTCTCCCAGTTTACTTGGTTTTGAACAAATCATTACAAAAATTTAGCAAGTTTAGGGACATCCTGTACAAGTCATTTTCTGTTACAGAATATAAGCTCCCTTAGAAGCAGTACAATCATTCATTTTGTCCTATCATTTTTGTATGTATGCACATCTATATTAAGCCAATAGAGGAAAATGTGAGAACATCCTGATACTCAGCTCTGGAGTAGGGCTTATAGTAATGCAACTTAATTTAATTACAGAAAAGTCCTTTCATTCATTTCTGTGAATGAATATAAACTGGATGCTAATAGATGACTGCATACCATTAATTAGTGCTAAAACTAAAGGATACGTGACCTAAATTTGTCAATAAATGTTCAAAATAGTATTCCAAAGAAGATTTTCTGAAGGTGTTCATGACATACCAATATTTATTTTCAGAACTGCAAGTCTATGAAGAATAAAACTGCAATCTTCTTGGAAAGCCTGCAAAGCAAGCCTGACTTTGTGCCGTTGTTATCATTTGGCAAGCTGAATGGATGTCATTTAAATTAGACTCTGAAATATTACAGCTACATAGTGTGTTGTCAGAGAAAGTGTTTTGACTGGGTAGAGTTAAATTTGGTCTTTGCCAAAGGATGGATACATGGGGATGGGACTGTTTCCCATTTTGGTTTACTACTCTTTTACACAGGGGTTACCATCTGTTGTTTCACCTAGAAGTCCTTCTAGTTTAGGAAGTTACTACAATCTGTCAGAAAGGAAATACTAATCTAATCAGATAGAGGGCTCAACTAGTTTTATCATTGTCTGCTTGGAGGGAATAGCTAGCGCCCCCTCCTGTGAAATGTCAGAACATTTTCTCCTTTCCGAACTTCCAATTGCTGCAAGAGTATGGAGACAACAGATCTGGCTCTGTCTCCCTGGAGTAGAGTTGACCTCAGTTCTTCCATATACACAAGTTCCTTACTGGCCTTTTGGGCTGAATGTATCAAGACACACAAAAGAGGAACTAAAATCAGTTTTATAGCAGTAATATCTTTAAATTCACTACACTCTTACAGATTCAGTATTTAATTTTCCCTACCGCTTAGGGGCACAAGAAAGGGCTGTTGATGCCTAATTTCATTATTTTATGATATATGCTCTGTTGTGCTTTTTTTTTGTTGTTGTTGTTTTGTTTTGTCTTTTCCCTCTTAATGCTCCAACTTAGAAAATTACAGTATTGCATGAAAATCTCAAATGCCATTAGACAGAAAAAAAGAAAAGCTAGGAACATATGTATTACACTTGTTATTCAAAATCCTTCTAAGCCTACTAAATATTATTGTTTCTCAGTTCTGTTAGCAAACAGATACTATTTAAAGTATTTAAATTAGATTAGATGTTTTAGCCTGAAACAAATTATAGAAAATTATATGAGCATATAGTAATGTGAGCAGTTGAACTTCTGGATCATAGAAGTTATAACTTCCATCTGTCAATAGGGGTAATGTGGGTAGGTGGAGGTTAGTCATATCTGTAACCAGAGCTGTGGGATGAGATTGTTTTCAAATGCTAAGTTTCTAGATATCATGAGTGTAGGAGACAGCTTCAAAATACCTCCCCCAAAAACCAACAACAACAACAAAAACCAGTTAGGTTAAAGCATATTTTAAAAGCCTCCACATTATCTTCATTTTAAGTAACATAATTTTTGAGCCTGTCTCATACAGCTTGAGTTACCATTTTTGAGCTCTTTTGGCAGTTCTACAGAACAATCTTTACCACTGGGGTAGTTAAGATGGAGCCTAGAGAGTGACAATGATTTTGAGTGAGTGCAGTGAAGTTGGATAAATTTGTGCTTCAGAAAGGAAGCAGAAAGCTTTTCTATTTTATACATACTCTTATATAATTTGATAAATCTCCAATTATTTTTTCTCTCCCCTTTAGAGAACTATGAAATTGTGCAGAAAGAAAGACATTTTTTTGGCTTATAGTAGTTTTATTTCTTGTGATAAAACAAAACAAGACCAGTAGGAATAAAACCACTCCACTTCTACACAGAATAGTTTTAATGGGCTAGCTGTTAAAAAATTATCTTTTTAGATATAATTTAAACTATGTTAACCTTGGTGAATCTTAATCCCAACTTCCCTCCTGTACTTTGATGGACATATATACTTAGGCAGGCAGTACTATTGACAACAGTGTGTATAATCCTACTCATCACTAGGATTATAAATCAGGGGCAGTAAAGAAAGCAAAATTGGGTCTTGAGCCACAATCAGTATGGAAACCTCTGATGTTCTAATTATAGTCTTTTGTAAAGTAGTATTCTTCTTAACTCTTCATCTTGCTTCATAGCTAAAGTTAAGCCTTACACTTGGATCTTTGCTGAGTCTATGTGTCTTTCTGTTATGAGATAGGGTGTGGGGAACTGGTCATACTAACTCATTATGTTTTGATGCTGTGAGCTGCAGCTTTCCCAGAGCAGCTGCTTTTTCTGACAGACATAATGCTCTACACTGGCTCTTTGATTTTCTGCATATTTTACTTGCTCATTAGGTCTTGCTCTTTGTATATAGCTGCTTCATTCATAGTACTTATTCTGCTGTATGTTCCCAGATGGTCAAGTATTTTCATCTGTGTTTTCTATTTTGCTTTTGTAGAAGTTGCTGAAAGTTTTGATAAGCATCAGTGGAGGCAGGTTGAAATTATAACTTAAGAAAATAACAGGAGAAAGGAGTATGAATCACTGGTGCTCAACTGTAACAAAAATAGCTTGGGGGGGGGGGCAGAGTAGTAGTGATGTACACTTTTCTACCGCGGTTTTGAGAGCAAAAAGAGTATTATGAGGAGCTAAAGGTCTGCACATGAGCACATGCCACTTACTGGAAATTGTCCCTCTGACTATCACTTTCACTTGGAAAATACTCAAGTCTCTGGCTGTGTACTGCCAACATTCATTCTGAGCCCCCCATATGGACAGAGAAGATATTGTTTAATATCTTGTGTATCTGATGATTTCTCTCTTTCACAGAAGAGGTTCTTGTTTGAGTTTTCCTTAGGAGAAAAAAGTAGTAGCATTTCTATGACTTACACTTGATGTTTACTAAGTCATCTCTTTTATCATTAATCACAATGGATTATTTGAGTTTTAGCCTTATGTGTTTTTTACTGTTTTTGGAACTTGTAATTGCATAAGCATCTGCATTCTGTTAAATTATTACCAACACTGTGCTGTAACAATTTAAATCCACTTGATATTTTAGAAATTAATGGCATTTTCTTTTTTTTTTTTTTTTTCTGGGAATAACACCCACAAGCAGTAATCATTTCCATTGTAAAATTTATGCCTATATTACATTTCAGGCCATGGTATTCCAAACTCTTATGGATCAGTGAAATTCAGGAATTTATTTCTGTCTGATATTTGCAGGAAAATATTTGGGTTGTTGTTTTTTTATTCAGTTTATTGGATTTTAGGTCACACTGTGATTTTATGTGTTTTGTTACAGCCTCATTAAAATGGGCTCTGGTTTGCAGACCTTTTTGTCAGGCAAATAGATCTTCAAAACAGAAAATCTCAATTCATTTAATGTGATACCTGACAAGTTTGTAGCCCAACAGTGTATTCTCTACATGACTCAATGATTGCTGTGGTCATGTCCTGTTATGTCTATTGAAGGACTTTATGCAAATAAATATAGATTTTAGCTAGCTTTCACAATTTTACTAATGCTTCAAGACTGAGAAAGTCTTGAGTTACTGTTCTGTTGCTAGCCAATCTTTACAAGTTGCCACTGTATGAGATTCAGAAGAATTATGGTGGAGATCAGACATCAGAGTAACTGAGAGAATATTCAGTTTCAATATGTATTTTGAAAGATACTGTCTTCCTAAATGCTGGTTTTCTTTTGCAGTTGACACAATTTTTCCTCAGGCTTCAGCAAATAGCATTATGGGAAGAGAATTTTGCTTTGTACTCTTTCTGTTATTTCAGTTTAAGGATCCTTGCAGGCACCAGTGTCAGTCCTCTAGGAAATACCTTCACAGGGTCATTCCCATTGCTCTGTGTAACTCAGTGCGTTATGGAAAGTCAGAGTATCATGGATATATTGGGGCATCCAGAGAGAGACACAGTCCTTCATGTCCTGAAGTTCTGCTACTCCCTGTTGCTTTGAAGCTGGTAATGCTGGGTCACAGTAACCAGCAGCAGCACTCACAGCTCCTCTGGATGCCCTCTGGGCCTATCTGTAGACACCCATCAGCTTGGGAACTGTCATGAGGAACTCGACACAGAGATAAGTGAGACGTTTTAACATCACTGTCCTTCACTAACACCCTACCAGGCTCCCAAAATAGTCTTGGAAGGTGCAGGATAATAGAACTGCTTATTCACAGAGACTGCAGAGCTGACCCTTGTAAATATGCATGTTTTCAAAGGGAGTGGAAAGTCCCCTGTAACACCTGTCCCCCAGGAAACACTGATCATCTACTGTTCAAGCCTGCTGAATAAATTTGCTTTCTAAGCTATTTTCTAATGAAAGGAACACATTTTTTTTCACAAAACAAAAGAAGGCCCGTACTAATTCCTAGCCAAAATATTCCACAATTAACATTTGTCTGTTTGCCGTTTGCTGTTTAAGAAGCTTTAAATGTTGTTTTCAATGTGATTTGATTTCTGTGTTTTATAACCTTGGTATAGTTATCAGTCCATTTTCCAACTTGCCAAGTCTTAGTAAAAGTGATAAATTTCAGTCCTTGGAAATTATGATTATTTTCATGACTATGTAACGATGTGTTTTTTGGATTAAAATGTAGCTTTTCTTCATATAGATATGTAGTAAGTGTTAAATGAAACTAAATTATGCTGGATATAGATACATTTATTCTAAATAATGTGAAATTTTGCACACAGAAGTAGATCTTAATACTAGTTTTAGAAAATTGCTGGGGTATGGTCAACATAATCAATTTTCTATCAGCACTTCAAATTTATTCTGGTTTTGATTCTCACTCTCTTTACAGCAACAATTATTTTTATTTATGTAATGAAGTATTTAAACTCAGTTCAGTACATATTTTTGCAGGTAATAACTAAAACCTCTTGCTGTGATACTAAGTTGTCTGTTTTCTCAGTGAAATTACTGCACTAATAATTAAGAATATATTTTTAACTCTAACTTTAGAAGTTTCTTGCTTAAATAAACAGAATAATTAAAACAAAGAAAATAAATAAAAAAGGAAGGGAAGGGGAGGGAAGGGAAGGGAAGAGTTTCTTACTGAGTTTTGAATGGAGATAGCTTATGTTGCTGTTCGCACAGGTAGTTTTGTGAGGGGATTTAGCTTTTCAATTTTTTTATTTTTTTACTTGTTTGTGTTTTGCAAGGAACAGACTTTGTTTAAAGTCTAAATAAACTCTTAGACAAACAAAGACTTAAACAAACAAGTTTAAGATGTGACTTTTCATTTTTCAGTACTTTGTAGTTCATCTGTAAAACCTAAAATTTTACTGTAGTTGAATGGTTTTGAATATGTCTGCTCAGCCATTTTCTCACGAAGGTAACATTTTCCTGTGAAACAGCCTACTGGAGGTTTGGTTTGTCTATTTTTTTAAGAATATTGAGAGAAACTAGGTTGGTGAATGACAGCTTTATGTCCAAGAGGATTTGTTTCCTTTTGATGAAAGATTTTTATCAGTAAGAATTTACAGTGAACTTATCATTCAAATAGGATAATTTAATAATCTTTCAATGCTGTGCTAAGATGCAGGGATAAAAAGGTTGTGTTTTTTTTTGTTGTTGTTTGTTCATTTTGGTGGGGGGTATTTTTACTGACTAAGAATAATGGCAGTATGTAACAGATTGAGAATGTTCATTCAAATAAGGGACTTAATGAAAACAATTGTAGACTGAAGAAATGAAATCAAACAGTATTAGTAAATAAGAAATATTGAAGACTGTAACAGGCGCTGAAGATGAAATTGTTGATGACGCAATGACAGAATTACCAAAATCATTTCTAAATGTGTTTTAAGTTAGAGAAATAGAAATTGCCTTTACAATTACTAGCAAAGGAAAGTAGATCTATAAAAAAAGTCGATCTAGTAGCATAAATTCTATGGGACAAATGATTTATGAAGAGATAGGCACCATGTACCTTGCTTATATAGCCCTATTTCTGAGGCATAGAAGTGCAACTGTCTCTCAGGTTCAAGCAAAAACCTCCTTCTGAGGGCAGTCACATAATAAGTACTAGAAAAGACTGAGCTGGACCATGCTTGAGAAAAAAGAAAGCCAATGGCTGGTAGCAGAAGTGGTCATGTTGATTTTTTTTTTTTTAATGGCGGATTCACCCAAGCTACCTCATTGAATGAGTGAAATCCACTTTCCTTCGCCCTTCCCACTTCTTGAATATCCCACGGGATATTCTCATTTATTCCATCCCTTTATCTGTCTGTTTAACTGTCTGTTAAAGTATTGTTCAGCAAAGAGAGTGATATACATGTAGTCAAGAATAAGTAAAAGACATTTTTACTCTCTATTTAAGATAGGATGATCAGATAAAAAGAGAAAACCTTGGCTTCTGCTCCAGGCGATACTTATTTTATATTAATAAGTCATTAAGCAAGATGAAATAGATGATTCTCCAATTCTACATATGGAAGTACTACTGTCAGTGAAGGAATACAAATAACACAAAAGGCATTACATTCCAAAAGAAAGCCAGAGGTCTGTCTTCCCTTCCTCTGTTCCAACATTTGACACATACTCCATTAATCAGAAACATGCTAGGCAACATTGCAAGATGTTTATGAGATGACACTTCTTACAAATATTAAATGATGAGTAGATGCTAGATACTTCCCTATAGATGCTTGTTCCTCTTATTCAATGGGAAAAAATAAACCTCTTTTATGCTAAAGATATTATGTTATGTAAACTATTTTTAATATTATTTTTATTTTTATTTATTTTCATTAGCAGTGAATGGAACTAAAACTGCACAGATAAAGTTAAGTAAGAAGAGATAGTCCTCTCTCTAGATCAAATTTAGAAACTGTTCATGCTTAGATTTGGGTATCATCATTGTCAGACAGGAGGTAGCTAATAATTCTTGAGTCCTGGTTGAGAGCACTGAAAGAACATTAGACTGGCTATAGAAATGGGCATAGGAAGGAAATCTCCTGACAAAGAGATCCTGATTGACCCTGACAGATTTCATCCCTCAGGTCCTTGCAACAGCATCTAAATGTGCAGGACTAATGCTGTCCAAACAAATTAATGAATAATAATAACAAAACAACAACAACAAAAAAGTCTACTAGTTCTATTTAATGCAAATATAATTTCTTTTTAATCCTTAATGAACAGATGAATTAGCTCAAGTTGGAGACTGTGTTTGGAGACTGAATTAGGCAACACGGTAATTCCTAAATCTTGACTTATTACCAAAGGCACATTACTATTTTTTATTATTATTTATTTTTTATCCCAATTTGAGTCTTGATGGCATTCTTATTAGCAGGGAACAATCTGTTTACTGACCCTTCTGTGATTATGGCATTTTCAGTATTCACTGTACCTTTTTTTTTTTCTTTTTTTTTTTCATGAAGGTAGCATTAAAAGCTAAGAAGAGCTAATATTGCATCATGTAGCCTGACCTACGTTATTATTTATTGTTTGATATTCAGCTTCATAATCTCCTACCTATAAAGGGTCAATGTTAGTGTTGTTAACTGATCACTCTTGCTTTCAGCTTGGGAAATCTGAGGTGCTGTTACTGCATTCAGTTTTGCTCTGTTTTGCAGCCCCTAGTTGACAATAGGTAAAGCTTTTCCCATTACCAAGAAACCAAGTACCTCATGTGAATAGCTTGCTTGTACAAGCTTCCTTTGTCTGAGGTCTTCTCACTCAGCAGAATCAACACTATAATAAAAATGTCAGTTTAGTTTTCAGTATGAAATGCTTGACTTTTCTTTAACAAGAGAGGAACACTCAATGTTGAAGCAGTCATGAAAGAAAAACTCTTTTCATGACCACTAGAATAAGTGGACAGGGACAGTGAGGCAGAAAGCAAAGAGTGGGAAACTGGCTTTCCTCCAAAACAAGAAAAAGCTACATCTAAGGACATAATTGAATGATTTGGTATTCCTTTGAAGAATTAACACAGCATAATATTTTTAAATGAATAAAAGCTAAATATATGATAATTCCATGTCATATATATATATATAAATGAATGTTTGAAGTGTTAATGGATGAATTTACAAATATTTTAGATGAGGAAAACAAGTGACAATACAACTGCTGTCTGGGTTTAAAACTACAAACACGCACACAGGCCCAATTATCTACAATGAAATAGTGTGAGAAAAAAAAAAAAAGGAAAATGAGAAAACTTAAAAAAAAATTAACATCTTGTCAGCATACTGACTTCTCTGCTTGCTTAATAGAAAAGGGTGTTATCAGTTTTATTTCCTTTGAGGATAGGGAAGAAGCTATTATAGTGCAGAATCCCTTGTGCCTATGAGAAGAGAACTGAAAATAGATTGAAAAATGTGTGGGAAAAGCAGGCATAATCAAAACTAGTTACTCTACAGAAACATTTCATTTTTTATATCCCAGCTAATGATACATTTTACACATTTTTCTGTTTAGCTAAAGAAGCTGCTAATAGTATTTTATGTAAGCACAGAAAGGAAACTGAATTATGGCTAGTTTGTAGAAAACTCAAATTCAATAATTGTTACGTAAAGCATGCTTAAGCAAAGATATTCAAACCCAGTAAAAAGGGGCATTCCTATAAATACAAACGGTGTCTAATTAACAGAGAATCATAGCTGGATATGTGACATACCCTGAAGGTTAAGTATTGTTTTATGTGCCTGGAAACAGGCGTGGGAGGCAAAAAATTAGATCTATTCATCACTGAGGCACAGTGAAACTTGTCAATAACAACCTCACAAAGGCCACAACTTTCATCATCTTTATAACTGATGGCTGCATAACGTAGGATAATTAATACAAAACACATCTCCTGAGGATGAAGGTTTGTGGTTAGGAGAGGTGGATGAGTCTATCAAGTGACTTGCAGTATTTATTTCATTCTAAACATGATTTTTTTCCTTTTCATGAGCACAGCCACGTGCACCCACATATCAGAAGTCTGTGTGATGTCCAGACTAGAGAAGGACAAGGTCGAAACACATTTTGGGGATGATAGGAACCAAAGAGGGAATTTGACTCTGACTCACTAGAGAAGCAGACATTCCTCTGCTAATGATTTGGTCTTTTTACAGCAAGAATGAGAATGAAATATTACTTGAAGAAGTATTTAGCAGAGAATAATGAGATGAAGGATTGGGAGAGGAGGAAATAATGGAAACAAACACATACGCACAAATACAAACTCACTGTTTCTAACTCAGCCTTCTAATTCTTTCTCATTCTGTGACATGATCACAGAATCACAAAATACTTGAGGTTGGAAGAGACCTCTGGAGGTCATCTAGTCCAAGCCCCTTGCTCAAGCAGGGACACCTACAGCGGGTTGCCCAGGACCATGTCCATATGGCTCCAAGGACGGAAACTCCACAACCACACTGGGCAACCTGTTCCAGGGTTCGGTCACCTGCACAGTATAGAAATGCTTCCTGATGTTTAGAGGGAACCTCCTGTGTTCCAATTTTGCCCATTGCCTCTTTTTCTGGTGTTGGGCACCAATGAAAAGAGCCTGGCTCTGTCTTCATTGCATTCTCCCTTCAGGTATTATATACACTTTGATAAGAGCTTTTCTGAGCCTTCTCTTTTCCAGGCTCTACAGTCCCAGCTCTCTCAGCTTCTCCTCATAGAAGAAGCACTCCAGTCCCTTGATCTTCTTGGTGGCTCTCTGCAGGGGGGTGCTGATGATGTCAAACAGACCTACTGTTTTTCTCTTGATTTTTTTTTATGTTATTGCCTAGGATGATTCCTTTAGCTGCTTTCTCCTTCTCTTGGATTGTAATATATTTTCACTGCAAGTTTCCTGATGCAGTAAGAAACATTATAGCAAAGAAAAATATATGACATGGAAAAGTGATTGAAGAGCAGTTGGCAATGAAGAAGGGAATAAGTCAAACTAGCACTGGGGAAAGAATAAACACAGAAAACTGTCCAGACAGCTGATATCTGTCTCATCTACTGCTGCTGAATAAAGATCTTGTTTGCATTGGAAATGGCCAGGAAACCAGCACAATCCCTCAGAAAAGTCCCAGTTTGTCTGCTCTTTTCCACAAAGCATGAAACTACCACAAATGAATTTAACAAGCTGGGGAATATCTACGAGATCCCAAGTTTTTAAATATATTTTGTATTTGGAAAACATCTTTTTAAATGCTATTGGATATAATTGTTCCCCAGAGACACGTAGTGCTTGATTTGCTAGATCTGGTCAAAGCACTGACTGTTAACTTTTCCTGCATCCCATCTCATGGAAATTTCAAATTACATCAGCCCTGATTTCCACGTCTCAGCTTTGATTATTGCTAAGTGCTTGTTATGCTTTGTTTCTGCTTTTCAATGTAAATACATGGTGGGTTTTGCTTTACCCTGTTGTAATAGTATTGCAGCACACTTCCCCTTGCTACCACGTAAAATATAACCTGAATGCAGCATCTTTGACCCAAATTACAATTGTTTTGGTTCTTTGAACAGATGGAAACTCTGGATGACAGAGTTGGAACATCTGGAAACAGATGTATATCCTCTTCTAGGGGGACTCCTCAACTAAACCAATGCAATTGGCAAGTTAATCTAATGTAAAAAGAACAAACATACTGTTTTCTTTAACTGTCATCCTCTCCCAAATACCCCCAATTTTTCATTTTCCATAATTTGTAGCAGTCTTCTCAAAATCACTGGAAATGGAAGCAATCCCATTTTATACAAAATGTTATAGGATGTATTCCCATTCGTGAATAGCTCTGTACCATATTGCCAAAACTTTGGTGATTAGCATATATTTGTAACATTAGGATAGGATAGGATAGGATAGGATAGGATAGCATAGGATAGCATAGCATAGCATAGCATAGCATAGAATAGAATAGAATGGAATAGAATAGAATAGAATGGAATAGAATAGTTCAGTTGGAAAGGACCTACAAAGGTTATTAAGTCCAACTGCCTGACCACTTCAGGGCTAACCAAAAGTTACAGCATATTTCTAATATGCTGTATTAGAAATAAAATAAATTTTTCCTAGTGTCCAGTCTAAACCTCTCCTGGTGCAGCTTTGTGCCATTCCTGCACATCAGGACATCATTGGTTACCAGGAAGAAAAGACCAGCACCTCCCTTTCTGCTTTCCATCCTCAGGAAGAGCAATGAGATTGCTTCTTAGCCTCCTGTTCTCCAGAGCAGACAACCCAAGTGTCTTCACCCTCTCCTTCCAGCCCTTTTAAAAGCTTCTTTGTTATCCTCCTCTGAGTGATTTCAAGTATTTTAATATCCATTTAATATTGTGGAGACCAGACCTGTACAAAATAACCAAGCTGAGGCCACAACAACGCTAGATATAGCAGGAGAATCACCTCTTTTGACCAGCTGGCTGTGGTGTGTTTAAATGCATCCCAAAATACAGTTTGCCCTCCTGGCTGCCAGGACACAATACTGACTCAGGTTGAGCCTGCTATCAACTATCACCCCCAGATCCCTTTCTGCCGAGGTGCTCTCCAGCCACGCGTCTCCCAGTCTGTACCTATGTCCAACATTACTGTGTACCAGGTGAAGAAGCCAGCATTTTCCTTTGATGAGTTTCATGCCATTGATGATTGCCCAACACTTCAGTCTATCTAGATCCCTCTGCAAGGCCTCTCATCCCTCCAGAGAATCAACAGCACCTCCCAGTTTAGTATCATCAGCAAACTTCCTGAGACTCATTCCACTCCTGCATCCAGATCATTGATAAAAGTGCTGAACAGAACTGACCCTAGAATTGAGGTCTGGGGAACACTGTTAGTGACCGGCTGACAGCTAGATATAGCCCCATTCACTACAACTCTTTGAGCTCTATCGTTGAGCCAGCACATCATCCAGTGTAGCATGGACCTGTTTATCTCACAGTTGGACAATTTGTTCAGGACACCATAAGGAATGGTATCAAAGGCCTTATAAAAATAATAATAATAATAACAAAAAAAAAAAAAAGAAAGATTACATCCACTGCCTTCCCTTCATCCAACAAGCAGGTGACATTATCATAGAAGGTGATCAAATTACTAAGGCAGGATTTTCCCTTCATGAACCTATGTTGACTATGCTTGATAATAGCTTTGTTCTTCAGATGACTTTCAGTAGCAACTAGGATAATGTTCTCAATACTTTTCCAAGTATTGAGATTAGACTAACAGGTCTGTAGTTTCCTGGGTCTTTCCTCAGGCCCTTCTTGTAAATTGGTATAACATTGCCTAGCTTCCAGTCAGCAGGGACTTCCCCAGACTTCCCAAGAACTTTGTTGAGAGAGGTCCAGCTATAAGATCCACTAACCCCTTTAGTACTCAGGCCCCATAAACTTATTATAGCATAAAGATCAACAAAAGCTAACACAAAAAAATGGTATCTTTATTACTCAGTTTCCAGAGTGTTCTCCTGCAGAATGTTGCTGCTGGAGAGACAGGGAGGAAGTTGTGAAGTTCCCATTGATTTCAATGGAGTAAAATTTGATTTTTTTTTGGAAGATCCCAAATTCCATAACAGACAAATGACATAGGAGAGGATATTTACTCTTCCAAACCTTCAGAGCCTCTTGTCTGAGACTGGAAGTAAAAAGCCTACCACTTCCAAACAACCTTCTGAGATTTACAAGAATTTTCTGACAGATACATCTGTACTGCTTGCCTAATAATTGCAATTGTCTGCATAATTGGGAGCATAAAAAGAGGTGGGTAAGCCTTTGAGGAAAGCCAATTAAGCATGCAAACAGTGCTTGTAATTGGTACATAAATTTAGGTATTCTAGTTGCATGTGTATTTCCTGCTTAATGCTGATATTTAGTAGCTCAATACTTTCTCTGCTTTGTATCCTTCCAAGTTTAAAGAAGTGATCATTCAGTGCATCTGACTCTACATAACTTCTACAGGGCCATACATCCAAAATCAAATATTGCAGGGGTAAATCACATTCTATAACACTTTGAAGAACATTCAAGGAGCAGCTGTACTGTGACGAAGCTGCACTGAAAAAAGAGTTGGCTGGCTGTTAGCCAGCAATCTAAAATTGTGTTCACAGCCTTTTTTATTGAAAGTGATGCCCATACATACCATAAGATATTTTTAGAGTAAATACTAAGTTAGGATGCAGACAACATGTATGCATGTATGGTGACAGTGCTGTTTACTGTTTTTTATTGCCTTTTTTTTTTTTTTTTTTTTTACAGGTAACAGATTTAGTCCCCATCATTATAACTCTTGATGGTAGCTGTCTCATTTATTTTGTGTGTAGGTTTTTAATTGAGACGTTATCAGTTGATAAATAAATGTTCCACTAACAGCTCAGTAGTATCAATTATCACTGCATGCAATCATTAATATAATAATCTCATATGCACGAATAGTTGCATTGCTGTTAAAAAGTGTGAGAATTGGAAAGTTAGAGAAATAACAGAATGTCAGTTTTATTTGACTGTTTGTCACAGCTGACATTCTATGAATTTGCATTCTACAAGGATTCACAGGATTTTGTTGTTTGGAACATACCATTGCTATAGCATTCTCTTATGGTTTTCATTTCATTTGAAAAATACCTTAATAGTACTTGATTGTTGCATATGTTTTTATTTTCAGAGTGAACAACATATCCATTGCCTCTTTTGGAAGTATAGAATCTCTTTTTAATGTTGATGAATGTGTAGGAGAAAAGGACAAAACACATATGCCAGAATAATAAAATTTTTGATTTATAAACCTGGTAACAAAATAAAAAATAAAAAATGTTATAACTAATAGTGTTTGACTGAGTCCTTACAAGATCTTTTTTATAGAAAGAGGTCATGAATCAGGTCTGAGGTTGCAATCCAAATTTCATCTGAATTCAGAATGAGTCTGGAACCTTAATTAACAGAAAAATAGAAGTTTTGCAGTTTGAATTAAATATATAATAGGTACTTAGTAGAATTTAGTCACTAAATTATCAATTTGATTATCATACTTCAATGTATTTCTTTTAACTCGCATGTTTACTCTGTTATATTCGTAAAAAGTAATAACAAACCCTCTCATTCTGTTCTTTAATAGGCCTCTTAACTTTTCCCAAGAACAACCAACCCTCTTCTGATCATCACACTAAGGCTTTTCTGATCATTTTCCTGATAGAATAAATTTTACATAAATAGAAGGGATCAAAATCGATACCAGATATTTCGATGCATGTGTGGAGGGAGCTTGACCAGGGAGACTTTTACTTCCTAAGATATAAACATTGCCTGATGAAAACAGGAAAAATAAACTTCTTTTTTTTTTTCAAACTCAGACAAATATAATGGCAGGTTTCTCATGGAGAGGGTCAAACCCAAAGATGGTAGACAAATAAACAGGTAATCTTCAATTCCAGTTCTTCTGGTACCTAGAAAGGGAAAATAAAGCTGTATCAGGTGTTATACAGATGTTACAATGGCTGCTATTACAAGGAAGTTTTTGAAAGCATATGTTATAAAGTAGACTCCAGTACAAATAGATTTTTCTGATATTAGTCCTTTGAGACTGATGTTGCTATGACTGATAGGAATGAGCTAAAAAAAAAAAAAAAAGGAGACATCTAAACATCTGAAAGAAACTTATTTTCATTTATCTAAGAGTGCAATAAAGTATAAAGAAGTATCAGAGATGTGAATAGTCACGTAAGAAAAAGGACAGTAGTAGATTTCTAGAGTAACTTAGATTTCTTTCTTAAAGGTAGAGTACAGAATATTTTGACTTTTCCTCCTACATTTTTTCCAAATTACACATTTTTGCAATTTGCTTTTCTGAGGCAAACTTTGTATCACTGAAGTTAGAGTAAACTCTTTTCAACACCTCCATTCAATCCTATGGCTGCTTGCAACATTAATTAAACCATGGGTCCCATCTGCATCTAAACTAAATGATGTTATTCACTATCATCAATGCAATCAGGATCAGATTTCTTATACTTAATTAGTGAGATCACAAAAGCTGCCTTCTTAGCAACATTTACTCACATCAAATTACATTTCATGGTGTAAGAGAATGTGAAAAGGAATCTTAATCTGCCTACATACATCCCAATGATGTTATGTTTTTAAACACAGGACTGAAAAGCAGAATGCTTTTTTTTTTCCTGTAGTAGACTATAATAGACAAAAGGCTTATTTTTATACTCTTCCAGAAGATTAAGTATTTCAGAGATCCAGTTTTGACAAACTATAATTAATATCCATTAATGTATAAAGGGAGAACAGAAAAGAAAAGGAAAAAAAAATTAATCTTTTACAGCAGTCATCACTTTTTCCCTTGAAAATACTTGTAAAAACAAGTTTAATCCATTACTCTCTTTTTTGATTTAAAAATATTGCAAATTGCAAAGAAAAAATGAGTTGTGCAAATAAAGACATCTGAGAGGGATGTGCATATTAACAAACCAAGTTTCTCATTGGAGATCTGCTCATTGCTGTAAGCAGACAGTTCATTTTTCTGAAGTTTCTGACACCTGTTCAAACCCTTTGAATATCACCAACATGCAAATCCTGAGCCTAGTGGCCATTCCAGATGTTCTACACTGAGTATGTGGTCTTGATTGCTACAAAGCTGATCTCCAGAAGCTATGCCATACCTTCTGGAGCCTTTATGATACTGCCTGGTATTGGCAAAGACATTTCTGCTGCTTTCCAAAACACTATATTATCTGAAATGTAAAATCTACAATAATGACAGTAATACAACTAAAGCATAAAAATACCATAAAGCACGGAGTAACAATTTTATGGCAAAATACTATTTATCGAGCAGACGTAAAGTAAGGATAAAACTGAAATTGATATCTCTTTCATACTTTCTTATTACAAAACTGTTTGCAGTTCACTACAAACTTAGCAGAGCAAAGGTTTAAAATCAGAATCTAGTGACTTATATTTTATCACATTAATCAATTAATTATTAAATAATTATACATTGTACTGAAAAATTAGTAAAAAAGAAAGGAAAGTATAATGTCATTCCAAAGCTTTCTACTTTAAAAATACATCACCACAAATCCCTTCTTTTCCTTCCCAGTTATTATTTTCTCCAGGAATCTGGTTTTCCTATAGGGGTCTAGATACCACCAATCCTTAGGTTTTTCATATTCAGAAGCTTCCTGTATAAATAAGCATTTATCCTGAAGTGTATACCATCAGAAACTCACCTTTGATAAGATTCCTGGTTGCAGTGCCTTTGCAGGTTACAACAACATTGTATGAGAAGAGGAACAGTCTTTCTGGTAAGAAAATTGTGAGCTATGATGAATTTTGAGCTCTTCCAAGTACTGTAGTTTATGCAGTATCATTTCCATTCTCATCAGCTACTGAATCATATTCAAAGTTGTAATGTTTTTCTAAGTCTTTTTGTGGCCAGAGCTCAGAGTATCTAAACTGAAGTCCCCAAATGAAAACAGTGACTGTCGATTTTGCTTTACTGGAAAACAGAAACCTTTGCAAGGAGGGTAAATCTTATTAAACAGAAATGAGTGCTTTTGCTGGGGCCACTCTGGGACTGAGAAATCAACTTCTGCAGGAGGAACAAGTTTGAGTGCCACTTCCCTTTCCACGTGCAAATTGGATTTTCTTAACCTTTCCTTCTGTGACATAAACATTTAGATGAACAGTCAGACAAGCATTGTATATTGTAAAACAAAACATTGCACAGTAGACATATCTTCCCCTGGGGAGAGGAATGAAAGAATAAACATGTAACAAGCATTAGTCACATTGCTTAACGCACTATTGGAAGGCACTCAAATATTCATTGTGACTAAGCTATAAAGAGTTATATAAAATATAATAAATGTATTAACTTGTCAAAGAATTTGTTGCATTCTGCATCAGCCTGAGTTAGAATGAATTTTAAGAGTAGTTCCATGTACAGTGCATTTCAGCTGAGTTAGAAAAGGCTTCAAAATCTTGTCAGAAAGACAATTTTGCATTTGCCTTACTAAACACAGGTATAAAAAAAGTAAACCTGATCTATTTTTTAATAGAATTCCATAGTAGCACCTGGAATTGGCAAATCATCAGTGGTCATCTTGATCGACAAACAGCAGAGAAATACCCTGAAGAGAGACCAGGAAACTGGTCTCCTCATCATCATCATCATCTGGCTGTTTCCTAGCAACCTTTCAGTATCATCTCAGATTTATTTCCATTTCCATAGGGACTGAGGCAAGAGCAGTTAACAACTGTAGCACATAGACACAATCAGCCTTAGAAAGGAGAATAGTCAGTGGAAGCTGAACAGAAGGAAGTCAGAGTTATTTATAAGTTCAGAAGAAAGTTCTTGGAAATATTTGCCACAACAAAGGTGAAACTTCTACCTCTTGTTTAAAGTTCATATCTACAGTCAGTCCCTTGTAGTCTGTAGTTTCCAAGCACTAGTTCCTCCCTATACTTAACTCTTCTTTAGATATAACCACTAATAAAAACCTCTACTCTCTTCAGCTGGCCTGGGAAGTATCTTTCCACCTTGCTCATGGCTGGCCCTGGTTACACAAGTGTTTTATCTCTCCTGTTAATTAGACAATAGTGTAGGTATGGTGGGCATCAGTCTCTCAGAAAAACAGCTTAGTACTGAATATTTTAAGAAGCTTCTTCAGCCAAATGAATTAGAGAAAGTAAATAAGCCAGTTGCCAGTTGACTTCGATGCCATACCAAGGCAAACTGATGGTCTCAGCATTTTTCTGGGTATGGAGTAGTCTGAAACTAGGATATGGAAAATTCATCAATGATTACAGATCGACACTGTGGTCTGTAACTATGCTCTGCTGTCAGAATTAAAGTTTCTGACATAACGGTAAAGTTTATTTGTGCTGAAGACAGCAATTTTGCAGTCACTATGTTCTATAATAGAGACTTTTTTTTTGTCTAAAGCATGTAGATTTTGTATATTTGTTTGTTCGTTGGTTTGATTATTTTGCTTCCATGAAATGTTTGTCTTATTCTCTTCACTCAATATCCCCTGACAGATTATCAAGCTGCATCACAATTCCTTCCTCAGACCAGTCACCGGCAAAAGGTGAAGCATGTTATATCTTGCCAGGAGTGAATCCAATTTGTCACACTTTTCTATTTTTCCTAACTATTGCTTGTGTGGTGTCATCTTTAATAGAATTTAACTTCTGATGTGGGTGCTGCTACAGTCACTGAAGTTGTTCAGAATCTTGATATCATAACCTGTAGGCACAAACAGGGACCTTGAGCTGTCCCCAGAACTGGAGAAAAGGGCTGGGCGGACAAGCCTGCAACATGCATCTGAGCACAATTTAATCACACTCCACAGGAGGTTGGTGATACAAAATTAATTATTTGACTACCCAATTTGGGGGCTTACCTGTGTTTCATAGATCAGTATTGCAGAATTTTATGCAGTCTCCAATGCTCATATGGTTCTGCACATTTCATCTTTGTTGAATGGCTGAGGAGTTTTAGCAGAGTTGCTTCAATGGCTTGAGGAGTAATCCAAATGTATCACGCATCTGTGTAGTGCTTCATTTCAAATGTGTGAAAAATCACACATTTTAGGCTTAAGTTTATGTTTCAACTAGTATTTATTTGTATTCATTATCTGTATTCATATATCTAAAGTGCAAATTATAAGAGTGAGGTTTTATAGAAGACTTTTGCCAAGATGAAGAGCCTTAGACACCTCTTGCTCCTTTGACAATTTTGTTTTTATTACTCCCTTTCACTTTGCAACACACCTTTGAATTGCCCGTTGTGCCTAATCACTAAATCCTTTAAATTGGTAGGGACCTCTTGAGGACATCTAGTCCAACTCTGAGCAAGAGCCAGAGCAAGTTGTTCTCAACTATGTTCACTCCGGTTTTGAATATCTCCAAGTATGGAGGCTCCACAACCTCTCTGGGCAACCTGTTCCAGTGTTTTACCACCCACACTGTAAAAAGTGTTTTCTTGTGTTCATATGTAATGTCATGTTGTCATTTTTTGTTTTTTATTTTTAAATTTGTCCTCCTTGCCTCTTATCCCATCAGGGGAAACCATTCTAGAAACTGCTCTGGAACAGTAAGTCTGTGACGTTTAGCAGTGTCAGAGTCCAATACTATCTGACCAGGTTCTTTTAGGTATTTTACATAATGAGGATTTGATGTTTAATTCAAAATTTACTTATTTGGAGATAATCTGACATTACACTGGATTTTGATTTACAAGAGTGTTACAGCAGTGTACTGAAATAAAAAATACAAATGGAATATAGCAACTGAAACGTGCAGTTGGATCACAATACAAATGTGATTCCTGTTACTGGTCTCTGTATGTTCGTTGTCATGATGCTGGGCATCCCCTGTTGCTGTAAAAGGCTATGTGGTTTGAAACCCTTTGTTCTCTTCAAAGTTCATTTCATTGGTTGACAGTTTTCTTATTCTATGCTGCACATATATGCTTCCCCATACTGATCTGACTATCTCAGGAAGAGAATACTCTCTATTGGTTATCTCTGTGAAAGCCATTTATAGAACCAGTTGGTTCACCCAACTGATACAACCATCACCTAAAACAAAAGCCACCCTGCAGTCCACTTTGTGTTGAGATAAATTAGTCTTCCTTTACCATAATTATGGTCACTTCCTGTACTCTTCTCTAAGTCTTGAGCACATCACTTATGCTCACCTCCTCAGAGCTGTCTTTCATTGTAAGGGTTTGTAGATCTGTCACAGGCAACATGGGGCCATTGTGCTCCATATGGGAGGTGACCCATAGTCATCTGTGGTCCTGGGATTCTAGGTGTCCCTGCTTGAGCAGGGGGATTGGACCAGATGCCTGCAGACATCCCATCCAACCTCAACTGTTCTGTAATTATGAGACCTATGAGACCCAGTTTAGGGACTTTGCCGAGAGCTGGGTTAGCATGATGCGTGTGTGTGGGGGGGTGGGGGGGGGGGGGGGGGGGAGGCTTGGAACAGAATAGCTGCTAGACTATGGGTAAGCAGGGAGTATTAGCAGAATCTGACTGAGAAACCCTCATACATGTGTTCAGTCCCTATGGCAGTGTTGGAGTAGTGTGAGGTATGGGCAACTCCTGGTTCACCAGATGGAGTTTTGAGGTCAGCAGGACCTGTGGGATCACCATGGACCAGTCTCCAGGGTTTGAGAAGTTCTGAGCTCACTGCCACGGTGCTGCTATGACTTCATCAATGCCAGAGCACTGGGCGCCAAGGGCAGACATCATAAAGGTGAGCAGTGGCTGCAATGGTGGCATGTGGTCCCAGGCAAGCCATGCAGGGTGGAGATGACAACAGGCCCTGTTGACAAGCTGGTGAGCCTCAGCCAAATGCAAGGTCCAAGGTCAAGCCAGGAAATCCAAACAACTGTTCAGGAACAAGGCTGGAGATTGGCACTGCTGCAACATTATTGGGATTGAAATAAGGTTGTGGGTCATGAGCAGAGTGGAGGTAGCCCAAAGAGGGCTGGATAAGGACAGTCAGGCCTGCTAATGGTATCACAGCCCTCAAAAGGAGCCTCCATGACACCCAGCTTGCTTGGGGAGGCGTCGTGAATAAATAAAGATAATTGGCTGGTGCAAAGTAAAAGAGCATTCACTCAAGCTGAGGAAAATTGTGAGCAATACCATTTCATTTATATTAACCAAAATAAACTGTTGAGTACAAATAAATGATAAGAGAATGTCTTGTAATGGCAAAATGAGTGAGTGATGTCACTGTAGCTGCAAGTCAGTCTCATTACCAGCATGATTTTGTACTAGCTTTACACAATAACTATTGAAAGACTTCCAATATAATTTAGAAAGTTCAAACACCCCTCTCTTAAAGTCCACTGGATTTTGCTTTAATAGTTTATTCCCCAGGGAGCTGAATTATTTATTGATTTGTTAAGGAGTACAATGATCTAAATGCAAGAACTGGAGTGTATGTAATTGAGATCCAATTGGAGGGACATTAACCTACACACTAAATTTAAGTGCAGACACTTAAATTGGCCCCCAGATTAAAAGAAAGTCTTTTTTCAGTTGGATTCTTTCACTGCCGAAAAGTACATTTTAAGAACGGAAGGGCATAACTTGATTTTTTTTTTTTTTTCAATCCACAGATTTTCTATATTTTCTATCTCATTCTAAATTGGACAGAAGTAACAGAGCAACGGAATGTATTTTTGAAATGACCCAATGCTTGCTTATTTAAGGCTGCAAACCCAGACTGCATTCCAAAATAGTGCTAAAAAAAAATAGCTAATATGATTCACTATTGTAGCTTTCCCAGCATGTCACAGTAGAGCAGAACTACTAGGAGAGTCAAGTGATGAAGGAATTTCAAGACCTATGGAAAAAGTATTGAATCAGTACGCTTTTGTCTGAGTACTGGGAAAGTTCAGCACATTTTGTTTCAGTCAAGGAAAGAAATTTATTGTAATTGGTATTCAATTAAGCTTTGAAAGTAACTTTTCTTTAGCAGGACTGGTGTTCTACCAACATAATCTTATACTATCAGTTCCTTTGAGTAATTAAGAGTAATTAACTGTTAAACTACCTCTTAAAAATTAATTTCTCTAACTGATAATGGGAGCATCTTGCCCAAAAGAATGAACTATACTTGAATTGTCTTAGCCTGGAAATGCCACCTTCTTCCAGTGTTGTGAGTAAACAGTGAAAAAATATTTAAGCTTTTTAAAAGTAAAGTGATAGATAATTTTCTCATGTCTGATTTGCACAAGATATAATTAGCTGAATTTGAAATTGAGACATTTAAGTCTCCTCTCTTCAAATTAAATATTGTCAGTAGGTTTATATCCCTCTAAATGGTTTGTGAGTTCCATGATGATGCTTGCTTAGGTGCTGCTTCCAAAGCTACTAGGAAGCATCCAAAGCAGTAACGTGTTGTTAGGATTTACATGTTCTACATTGCCACTTATCTGGACACAGACTTATGATTTCTTATATACCAATGCAAGAGTTAATATAATATCCAACTCAGATATTTCATGATTCTATGATAGAGATTGCTAACTGACTAGAACTATGCGACTTCCTACTGGTAAGTGATTCTTAATGTGTGAATGTCGTCAGCTTGCACTGAAAACAATGCCACTCCATGGAAGACATTAAAAGTGGGCTTAGATATGCTGTGCTAAACTTTTTTTTTCTGTATTTCCATCTGTAATTCCATACATACTTAAGATAGAATCTGATATCAATTTGTTTTGTATAGTGTCCTACATATCTATTGGATTGTGCAAATGATAATAAAAGTTATAAAAAATCCTTGAAAAAATATAGTGATTCTTCTCTGTGAGTTCATAGTTTATAACCCTTTATGAACAAAAGGAAAGAACAAACTCAAGCTCAGGGAATAGTGTTATTAAAAGCTTCCCTGTCTCTAATATATATTCACTCTTCCTCCATGTCTCTCCTTTTCTCACTTTTCCTCTTTTTGCGTTTGTTCATTTTCTCCATCTCTCTCCCCAGGCTATGCAGTGAGAAAATTTATTATCAGTATAATTTGGACCTACTCAGCTAATTTTGCTGCAAGGTTGCCAGAGACACATAGTAATGCTCTTGTGCATGATCACAAAAATGTTTGTAGTTTTTTGTTGTTCTAGCTACTGTTTTTAAAATATTGACCTTCTGTAAGTTTGAGGCAGACAAAATGAGAGTTAATTAGAATCTTGGAATTCTCACTATCTGGACCCAAATTTAAACCACTGTTATATGGGTTGTAGTTAACAGAAACTTATTCCTGTTTTGTATTTTTTTTATGGTGAATTGGTTGCGTGTTGTAGGGCCTGTATTACTCTTTAGTAAAGAACAAATCCATTTTATATTCCACAGCTTGCAGGTTGGTTTGGCTAGTAAAAAACTGTAAATGCAAGTGCTTCTGTGTTCTTAAATCTGGTTATAGAACTTGCTTGTGCAGATTTTTAGTGAATGTTGAGATAAGCACTCTGACCAGCACTCTTCAGATCTGTATATTTCTTTGGGCTGAATTGTTTTATGTTTGCCTTGAGTTCCAAAGCAAGATATGAGGCAGAATTTTAGCAAACACTTTTTTCTGTTTTTTAGGTAAATAGGAGAAAAAAATCAATAGCAATATATTTGTAGATGGTTTAAGAGGTCTACATATGTTAGATTTGCTTTATTTTATTTTACTTTAATTTTGATTCTTTAGGACACTTTTTCCAAGCTGAATTTTAAACTCTCAGATTGAAAAGCAATGGAAGTGTTGGGTCCTGTGTAGCTTAATGATATTGTTAATTTTAAAACCAGTCGGGATTTTAAAATCTTTGCATGTCAGGTATAAATGACACTTTTTAAAATATTGGATACGCATGGAATTCAGCCTCAGGAACTGCCCTAAAAGAGCTGGCTATTATCTGTCACACTTTGACCTTAGAACCTTCTACAACTACCTTAATGATGTTATGAAAGTGTAGGGCCAAAATTGTTATCATTGTATTCATGCCTGGAAGATATGTATGCTTTCCTTCAAACACAATAATGTGATGGAGTTAGCTGACCAGCTTTCAGAAAGTTACACCCTTTCTCCCCTTCTATTATACTTTTCTCCATTCTCTGCATTGTTTCTGCACAGTTTCAGTATGGTAACAGGGAAAAAAAATCATAACCAGAAGTCAGAGTCAGTAATGACTCTTCAATGGCACACTTACTATCATTTTCATATGGGTAATAAGTGATTTTTGCTCTTAAGAATTATAAAGATAAGAATATAAAACTGTAAAGCACACAAGTGAACTAAGAATTTTTTTCATCTTTTTACTTTACCTTTATATTACTTACCAGGATTACAGATTAAAACACCTATTATGGAGAATCATGTTTCAATGAGAATAATAATTTTCAGGAATATTTAAAGAAACATGACTTCCTGCAAAACTATATACTAATATATCATACCAAACTGTAGTCCAGCTATAATGAACTCATATCTTATTTCCTTCCAGCTTAATTTGCAAGCTTCTAGGGACCCATTGCCATTCTCCATTCTATAAGAACCACTTTAAAAATAAATAAAATCTTTTGGCCAACCCCCTGTAAAATGGAATAGTTTCAGAAGGAAAACATGAGATGGAAGCGGTTACTGAGGTCTCCTGAATCCTGGTGACATATTTTAAGAAATTATCATCCTTATTTTTTGCTCCGGATTTTTCTGCCCAAGTAGCAGAGTTAGGAAAAGTGAATGTATATTATTCTCTTGGTCCATGACAACCTGTGGCACATCGTATCATGCTGAACTGAAATTAATGGATTTTACTTTCATATTATAGGCTATGGACTGTGGCAACTGAGAAGCCAATGCACTTCCACTTTTCTTGTCCATTCCATGTTAGCAATAACATGGCCATAAGTAGGTCAATACATACAGGGAGACAGTAACATCTTAAAAAGCCACTGTAAATTGGTTAGAGCCTTTGCTCCATTGTGACATAATGAAATGAAAATAAGGCTCAAGTCCCTGTTACAATAGCTAATGACTAATACAGAGAAGGAAGCATGAGCAGTAAAGGACCTATCCCAAGAACAGTACCTTCAGTAAGCAGAAAGTATTGGGCACCTGGGAGCAAAATACCCTGCAGAAGTTTTTTACATGCACAAATCCAAAACAAGAAAAAACTTGAGAAGGATGGGAATCATTTTCCAGTCCATCCAGCAGTATGACAGCTCATAAACTATGTTACACATCAAGAGCCCCATTGAGTAAGACTGGAAAAGAGATGTGCAGAAAGAAGTAGCTTTCAGACAGCTATCTTTTGTCATCAGTGAATACCCTGAAATCCTTGAGCATCTCAGCTAAATTGCTATTTTAGAGAGTACTGTTGCCAACCTCTTCCACGAACTATCATAGCACATATGTAAATTAATTGCCAAAGGTGTCAAGTAAATCCTTCTGCACCTTGGTTTCTTAAAATTGACAGCCTACAGAGAATGTTTTTACTTCATTTTAGGCTGCTATACTTCAAGTGAAGTAATATACAGGTTTTGTGCCATTGATTTACACCCTCTGTATCCTACTTATGCCAGAAGATTTATGCATTACTGACAGTAGGCACAGACCATAATCATATATTTCTCCCTTTCATTTTAGTGCAGTAAAATTAATATGTCTGATTAAAATATCTTCAAAGACTGACAGGGACAGCAGTATCACTACAAGAGAGGTTCTCCTTGTGTTTGAAAATTACCTGAGGGGTTTCAGATGCTCTTTTAATTAATTTATAATAACTTCTGAGTATAAGTGACAATACAATATCAAGTTATTGAGACAAAATGCCTGCATGCCTTTTGAATTTTATTCGGTAATTCTACTGGCCTACTGAACAGGGATTGCCTCAGCATATGGAAAAGATTCAAGAAATTTCCAACAAAGAATAGATGACTGAGATGAAGTCTTAAAATTACACTACCCGAGACATTAATCTGTTGGAACATGTATTACTACAGGTCTAATTTTAAAGAATGGGTGTTTGCCCTTCATTCATCATTATCTCTACATTTGAAAGGTGATGCCAAAATTACCTTTGTGAATACATTTACAGAAAGATCTTTCTACACATCTTTGGACATACTGAAGCTGCCTGCACAGTGGTGCAAGTATAATTATATAAGCAAAGCAAATAGCAAAAATTGTACATGTGCAAATTTATTTTAAAATTAGATTTCTGGCAAGTACATTAAAAAGGATTGAGAGTATGTTAGACTACCCGAAAATAATTGCCACTAAATTTAATCAGTTATGTGGAAAGTGAAGAAGTCAACCCAAGGTCAACTTAAAAAGGAAAATGAATGATTTAAGCAGCCATTGCACAGGACCAGATGGCATGACTGGAAGGTTAATAACAAGAAAGGACAGAGTTCTTCAAATGGTGTTAATTTATTAATGTATGTATACTAGGATCATGTAAATTAAAGGTTCACTAATTATTTACTAATTAAATTTATTAATTTACTAATTGCTGAAGGGAAAGACTGAGGAAAGAATGATGAAAAGAGTCTCAAGAAACATATACCTTTTCTTATATTCCTATCAATAAGAAGTCCATACATTTTCTTTAAAATTTTTCATATTGCTTATGGACATTTCCAGATATCTATGCTTGCCCTATTTATTCTAGAGTGTAAAGAAGAGCAGGCAGGCTATGGTTTCTACTCCTGCCACTTCCTGCTATCCTCTTTACAGTGGTCTTCAAGGATGCTTCCCTTTTACATCTATTTATCCTACATGTTAGTGGATATACGAAACACTCATCTAAGAATTAAGAACACATAATTTATCTTTGTCTATCAGGTTTCCCTTCAGACTATTACCTCATCTTTTGTTTATCTCATCCTCTCACATCTGTACTCCAGACAACAACCTTCTCTATATTCCTTGAAACTATTCTCAGCTTTGCTGTCACATTATTTTTCTTTCTTGACACCAAAAAGACACTATAATTTAACTACTCATCTATTAATAAATTAATAGCTCATATTTGTGAGGGGCTAAAAGCCAAATGAAGATCAGAGAATTCTGTAAGATCACTGAACATGAAGCTAATTACTACTTTGGAAGTTAGAGTGTAAGATATGGGAGACATAAGCATTGTTTGAATAAAGCATGACCAGCAGCACCTTGGTCCTTGACTTTTTCATATGATTAGACCTTTATGTAGGATGATCATTTTCAAGGAAGACCATCTGATAAAGATGAAAGGTAGTGCAGTGGACAGAGAAGTAGCCTAGAAACCGGGAAAGCAACGTCCTTCTGGGTCTCATGTCCCCATTTATAAACAGGACGTTAGAGCTCATTGAAGTAAGTATAATAAATATAAATACAGTTCAGAAACTATTGGGGAGTTCTGATAAAGCTGCTGCACTGTTTGTTTGTTTGGGGGGGGGGGGGGGTGGAGAGTGAATGAGGAAAATATATAATGCCAGGATTTTACAGATAATGGCTTGTCCAATAGAAAAGACTTTTGGTCACTATTATGCAGGTGAGATTGGAGAATTGGCTTGTGATTTAAAAGCCTTTTTATTATTACCAGTAATCTCCCCCATTCAGCTCATTAGCTGACTTGAAGTTTCCTGCTAATAGGAGGACATTTCTATTTAACAATGACACCTTAAAAATTAGTTATCTTACCCCAAGCTAGGCTCCTTCTGTAGCAGTTTAGACACTTGGTAAGGGCAATTATGTCTTACAAAGATTTTAAATCATAGGTTAATTCAGGTTGGAAGTGGTCTCAGAAAATTCCCAGTCCAATCTACTGTTTCTCAGGGGTTCATCCTGCTGGGCCTTGAAAACTTCCAAGAATGAAGACTACACAACCTCTCCAGGCAGCCTGTTCCACAATCCAGCTGTCTTCAGTGGAAAACTTTTCTCCCTATATCTAGCCTGAACCTCCCTTGTTTCAGCCTATTCCCGTTGTCTCTCATCCTTCACCATTGTGAAGAGATTGGCACCATTTCTCAACGACCATCTTGTAGCTACTAGGGGGCTTCTTTTAGGTCCCTTCAAAACTGCTTCTTCTTCAGGAGGTGCTGAGCAAGCTGAACTCCATCAGTTTCTCCTCACAGGGCAAGTGCTTCAGCCCCCTGAGCATCTTGGTCACTTCTGCTATGCTTTCTTCAGATTACTGATACTTTTCCTGGGCTAGGGAGAAAGGAAGGTAGGAGGAGGAGAAGGAGGAGCCTCAAAATTGGACATCTTGTCTCGGTATTGTCTCAGGTAGAAAAGGACAATCACTTTCGTTTATCTCCTGGCTCTGCTCCTGTGTTAATACAGACCCAAAAACTGTTGACCTTTCCTGCTAGGGCACATTGTTGGCTCACATTCAGCTCACTGTCCGCCAAGATCACTACAATATCTGTGTCCTTTTCCACAGAGCTGCTTTCAAGCCATTAAGTCTTGAGACTGTATAGTCACAAGAGGTTCTTCTTTGTAGGTGCAGAACTTAATGTTGTTGAATTTCAAAGGTTCGTACTGGTCCATTCCTCCATGCTGTTTAGTACCTTCTAGATGGCAGCTCTGCTTTCCGGTGAACTGATGGGTGTCCCCAGTGTCATCTGCAAACTTAAGAGTGCACTCCATTGACTCCTCCAAGTCATAAATAAAGATGTTAGAGGACAGGTCCCCATTTAGACCCCTGTGGTACTCACTACTTACTGGCCTTCGAGTAGACTGTGGCCTATTTATTAACTGGCATCCTCTGAGTCTATCCAGCCAGTCAGCTTTCCACCCATATAGTTGTCCACCCATAGAGACCATGTCCTAACCTGCATACAATAAAGCTCTGAGACACAGTCAAATGTCTTGCTAAAACCCACACTAATTACAGCCACTGCTCTCCCCTTGTCCACAGATCCACCCACTTTACTATAGAAGGTAATCAGATTAGTCAGGTGTGATTTACCATCTCCCTACCTTGACTCTAGAATTCTGCATAGATTACTGCTTAGATCATATGCATTTATACTGCTAAAATAAGATTAAACACATCCTAAGCTTGGTCTTTTATAGTTCTAGAAATTTTTATTCACGTTGTTCTTTGTAAACCCAGGACTCTTCCTCACCAACTGTTTTAATACATCTGCTTATACAGCAAATGAAATAAGGAAGTTTCAAGTAATGAAAGTGTAGCTTTTTTTCAAAAAAGTGTTTCTGACAGACTGGATGGCAACTGCATCATCAAGTATCCTGCCAGTTCTAGGCTGGCTCCTCAGTACAACTCAACTTGGCAGAGCTAATATGTACACAAAAGCCAATTAGCTATGGGTGAAATTTTTTTTCAAGTTTTCCATTTTAGCTCCCATTAGACCAACTGATCAAGCTCCCATTGCTTTTTGTGGAAACTAGGTTATGTCATTAGAATAATTCAGAAAATCCAGCATATCTCATTTGGTTTTGAGAAGCTTTGAAACTGCAAATCAAACTGGAAATTGGGTTGTTCTGAAAGGAGAGAGGAAGCATTATTTGGAAAGACTTTTCAAAATCCCAAACTAATTCTGAAATGCAGCAAAGAGAATCTGATGGCTCTAGTGAAATAGGACTCCTACAGTATATTTGAGGTGTATTAAGACAGAAAGTTAGAAACTGTATTCATCTAAGGAGTTGCTAAGAACATTTCAAACATTATCACTAATTTCTATCACTTTATAATATCATAAAATCATAGAATCATAGAATGATAGGGCTAGAAGATCATCTACTTCCAAACTCCCAGCCATGGGCAGGGACACCTCCCACTAGCCCAGGTTACCCAAAGCCTCATCCAGCCTGGCCTTGAACATCCAGGGATGGGGCATTCACACTTCTCTGGGCAACCTGTGCCAGTGCGTCATCACCCTCTGAGTAAAGAATTTCTTCCTCATATCTAATCTAAATCTACCCTCTTTTAGTTTAAAAGCATTTCTCCTTGTCCTATCACTCAACTCCCTGACAAAGAGTCCCTCCCCAGCTTTCCTGTAGCCCCCTTTTAAGTGCTGGAAGACTGCTATAAGGTCTCCCTGGAGCTTTCTCTTCTCTAGGCTGAACAACTCTCTGTCTGTCTGGAGAGGTGCTCCAGCCCTTTGATCATCTTAATGGCCATCCTCTAGACTCACTCCAACAGGTCCCTGTCCTTCTTGTGTTGGGGGCCCCGCAACTGAATGCGGTACTCCAAGTGGGATCTCACAAGAGCTGAGTAGAGGAGAATCACCTCCCTCGACCTGCCAGTCACAATTCTCTTGGTGCAGGCCAGGATACAATTGACTTTGTGGACCGCAAGTGCACACTGCCGACTTTCATTGAGTTTTTCAACAACAAACACCCCTAGGTCCTCCTCATAGCTGCTCTCTATCCATTCTCCACTCAGCCTGTATCTGTGCTTGGGATTGCGCTGATACAAGTGCAGGACCTTGCATTTGGCGTTGCTTAATTTCACAAGGTTCACACATTCTCACCTCTGAAGACTGTCAAACATGTTTTAAAGTGTATAAAAAATAAAAACATTTATTTCCCATTTCTAACAATGTCACATACACGTGAAGTTAAGCTGCAATCAGAATGATGTTTCTAGTATCAGTGCACTATGTGTTATGATACAGAAAATATTACATAATTTTGGTACTCTCTAACCTTTTCCCTCCTGGGAATCTCTGTTTCCACAGTCTGTTGAATAGTTCAGACTAAGGAAATCTTGGACTAAGTAACTTTCTGCTTATCATTGTTAGTTTTCCTTACGCTTAGCTAGCTGTAAATTCTATCCCATTTGCAAGTGTGCAGGTGCCATTTCTGCATTAAGACAAACACTCACAAACTACACAATTGTCTTCATAAGATCATTAGAACAGATACTGGGTTAAATTATTTGTGTATATACAGCTAATTACAATAGGAACCAAAAGCTTATATTGTCTCTATACAGGGAAGTTCTCTAGTTCTGTTGTTCACAGGTACGAAGTGTAGGCTGAAAATGTAACTTCTAGCTCTGTTGCTCAAAAGAATGAACCATGAGGCTTAAAGACTCCCTTACAGGAAAATACTTCAGGAAATAATCTGTTTATCAGGGGGAAGATAAAGAGCCTGACCTATAATACTCTCATATAAGTATGTAGCAGGAGAGGGCTAATGGATACCATGTTATTTATAACTACAGCAAAAAGCAATGTCCACGGTTTATAGATGGGCACATTCAAAATGGAAATATGAGACTCATTTCCAACAGTGAGGGGAAAACAACTATTGGGTCAATTTATGAAGGAAAGGAGCAGATTTTCTGTCCATCATACAACATTTTAAAATCAATATTGGTTTCTTTCTAAAAGATGTTCTGTAGTCAACCATGAATTATTGGACTTCATGTAGAAGTTATTGGGTGAGATCTTACTGCCTGTGTCACGTAGCAGATCAGATTAAATGACTGCAGTGTTCTCTTCTGGCCTTAAAATCTATGAAGTGATCAATGATCACTTTACAGGACTGCAGTCATGGAAAAAGGTAATGATTGCTTATGGTCAAATGGAAAGGGAGACACCACGGGATCTAATAGGCCTATTCAGTCAATACCAGCCTATGGAGGCTCCCAATACTGATAAGGCAAAAGGTGACCATATTTATCCATCCTGTGTTTTCTGCTTTTAAATTCAAGTTTAGTATTTTGTTGTTTTCACTCTCCTGCACAGAATTTAATGGGTTCAGTTAAGATGTAATTTCATTTCATGGAAATAGAAACAAGTACTTGAATAGGGCTGATATTTTAATATATAAAAACACATCTGATTTTCCTTCTTGTAGTTTATGATCACTGCTCTATTTTGCCAGTTTTCTGATCTGTCCATTTCTCCCTGAGTACTATTCCTTTTTGTTTTTCTCTGCCCCACATTTTGGACTAACACATTATTAACAACTTTGCACTTATTCAGGAAAAGATGGGTGAATAAAACAACAACAATAGCAACAAAAAAGATTGATGATTGAATGACATCATACCGCACTTCTCACAGTCATGAGTTCAGTATGATTTCCTTTGCAGTCTACATAATATCAGTAGTCTCTCTAAGAAACAAAAAAGAAAAAAATGTTTTTGTTTTTGTTTTTGTTTTTGAGCTTGGAATTAAAATGCTTTATGAGATTCATTATTCTTTGCTTTCCTAAGTCTTTTGCATGTCTTGGAACACAGAGAAGTATTATTTTCTTTGAAGAATAAAATCAAGAATTAGTGTTTGGTTGAGACAGAAAAACCTTGGAAATTCCACAGTCTGACTTTGTATATTATATTTTAATTAATTTAGCAGTAAATTAGCCTTTGTGATTTCCATGCAGTCTGGGTATAAAAGATCACTAGAATACTAATATATCCTCTTGTCTTCTTTAGCTGTTCTACATGTAGTACTTTGGCGAGAAATGACTGAACTCTTTTTGAGACATTTACTCCAAAACAATTCTTCCCATCAGGTCTAGTGCATGGAGTTTAATGAAAGTGCATGCTTTAAAAAAATATAAATAAGTTCTGTATGCTATTTGTGTAGAACCTTCATTTTGATTTCATGTTGAATATCAGTTTCTCCCGTTGAAGTGTAGAGGACTGTGACAAGATACTAGTGGAAAATAGATTTTTATATGTATATAATTTCAGGGGAAAGGAGAGTGGAACGTGGGAAGGAATGTCTCATATATTTTGTATTCCACTGTGACAGTATGTTGCTGGATAGGGAATACTGTTCCTGGCTCAATCTCAGACAAAAACTTTGTTTAAAAAAAGAAGTATAGGTACATTGGCTACCTACTGAGTTGATATCTTCTTATGTTTTATGCTTCACAAATAAAATAAAATAAATAAAATAAATAAATAAATCTGAAGCAGCTGTATAAAAAGATTCTCTACACTCAGGGGAGTTACTTTAAATTACATTTTTATCATGATGTACAGTTGTAACACCACACCAAAATCATGTCAGTCTTTAAAGAGCTGACAACTCAGACAGATAATTTTTAGAAGTGCAAGGAAAATGCTATAATCTTATTCCATGGCATTATGCCAGTGATATGTGGATTAAATGGTGCTTAATAGTACATTTTGCTACAGTACAAGGTGACAGCTCTTCTTGTAAAGATTACAAGGTACTGTATGAATGTATGTTGTTACTACCTACATAGAGTGACATGTTATTGCACTGCCAAAGTAAGGTATAGATCATCTGCCTGGTCTCACATTAAAAGAATTTCCAGAAATCCATGAAAAGTTGAGCAGAATTGTTCTGCCTTCATTTAATCTTAAGAACTTTCTCTTTCCACAACATGGAGGCATGGAGAAACTATATATAAATGTTGTCTTCATCCTGGCAGGTTCTGAACCCAAATAATTCAAATTCTGAAGGACTAAATTCAAAGAATAAAATATGCATTACTTGATGAATTATCCAGACCTTGCTATTAATTTTGTTGGTAAGTGTAACTTTACATAACATTTTAAATAGTGATTTGGAAAAAGATATATTCATAGCTGTTGTTATCAAGAGTATCAAGAGAGAAATTAAAAACCTGGACCTCATGAAATCTGATAATGTGTATGAAAGATCAGCATAAATTCATCTTGGAAGAAAAGGTATCTTAAATTTTTGAAGAAGACATGATCCCAGATGAGATTACTTAGACAGGCTTAAAAAGTTTTGCTATAAAAAAAAAAAAAAAAAAAAAGTCCATAATTTGATTGTTATAATATGATTTTTAAAAATCAGCTTCAGATGTGGTCAGACATCTAAATGTTGTATCTAAAAGACCAAGGAGAGCACATTGTCTCACTGTCAGATGCATAAGCAGTAGCATCAGGTTAAGCTACCATAGTGCTTTTATTTCTAAGTGTTTGGTTATAAAGAGACTGGTACTCAAAGGAGAAAACAACATATGCATGATTATATGCCATACAGCACTCCAGGGCGATCATCTGGGTCATGGTGCTATTTCAGCCAATACTGTGAAGGGTATGCCTGTAGCTTGCACTGCTGTTTCATGTAAAATTCCCGGCTCCAACAAGTTATCCAGAACAGGAAGCGTTGTGGCAGCATCGGTTTAGCCAAGTGCCCGAGTAACTAGAATTGAAAATCAGAAGAGTAAAAACACCTAGGGGTATTTTCTACTATTGAAAACATCATACTGAGGCCACTAAATAAAGGAAAGAGGTGAGTCACATAGATGTTTGATGACTTGCCACAGATTTCTTTATTACAGCTGTCAAAAAAAAATGGGCTGAGGCCTTTCTGACCTTATTTCGCTCAAAATGAACAACATCACTCTTCTTCTCTCCTGTTTTATATGCTTTGCTGCCAGTGCCTTTGTACTCAGGCGTTCAGAAGTGACTGTACTAAAGTGTTTTGAGCTGATTATATCTTGCCCTTTTCTATTGAGAGCGAAAAATTTACATTTTGCCAAACTTCTAAAAATAGTAAACCTTAAAAATGAAAGGTAGAATGGAATGGAGGATACAAAGTCCTGTGTCAAGGCAAGTCCTGCCTGGCCAACCACATCTTCTATGACCAGATAACCCTCCCGGTGGATGAGGGAAGAGCTGATGACATACTCTACCTAGACTTCAACAAGGCCTTTGACACAGTCTCCCACACTATTCGCCTGCAGAAACTGGTAGCCCATGGTTTGGACAGGTACACACTTTGCTGGGTTAAAAACTGGCTGGATGGCTGAGCCCAGAGAGTAGTGGTGAAAGGAGTGAAATCCAGCAGGCGACCAGTCACAAGTGGTGTTCCCCAGGGGTTGATGTTGGGGCCCATCCTCTTTAATATCTTCCTTGATGATTTGGATGAGGGAATTGAGTGCACCCTCAGTAAGTTTGCAGATGACACCAAGTTGGGGGAAAGTGTCGATCTGCCAGAGTGTAGGAAGGCCCTGCAGAGGGACCTAGACAGGAAGGGTCAATAGGCAGAGGGCAATGGGATGAGGTTCAACATGGCTAAGTGCTGCGTCCTGCACTTTGGTCACAACAACCCCATGCAATGATACATGCTTGGGGTAGAGTGGATCAAAAGCTGTGCACAGGAAAAGGATCTGGGGGTGTTGGTCAACACTCACCAGAACAAGAGCCAGTAGTGTGCCCAGGTGGCCAAGAAGGCCAACAGCATCCTGGCTTGTATCAGGAACAGTGTAGCCAGCAGGACCAGGGAGGTGATCGTACCCCTGTACTCTGCTCTGGTGTACTCTGCTCTGGTGCCAGTACATCAGCTACTGCCATTAATCTGCTCTGGTAAAGTCAGAGCTTATTCCTCTATTTGTTCCTATAGTTAATGTCTAAAGACAGCATGGTTATTTACCAGACTTAGCAATACACAGCATCCAAAACAAGGTTAGTCCATACATTCTTTTCCAATCTCCCTCTTGTTAACATGATCCAGTATTTCATATCTCCTCCAACAGCTCTTATTCTTCTTCTTCCATCTCTTTTATCTGCTAGTTTTTTCCTCTTGCCTTATGAGATTTGTTAGACTTTCTTACTCATGAAAAGTCTTGTTAAAAATTGTTTCAACATCACAAAAACTATGCTAGATTGTTTCTAAATCAAGTTCTACCCTTTGTAGTGAAGTTACTCTACAAGTATGTCCCAGTCTAGGTGTCTCAGAACTGAACTTACATTCCCTAGATTGCCAGGCAATATTGACTATCATCTTCTTGAGGAACACTTCTCATCTTCCACTTCAGCAGATTCTCCCCATTCCTTCCTTAATTTTCCATGAGATTTAAAAACCTTCTGTTTGGGTCTACTTGTTTGTATTTTTCTCCATAGATCATCTCCACCAAGCAAACGGTACTATCATCTCAGCGTTTTATTTTTCATTCTCCATCCAGATGCTGTCTCCTTCTGGCTGTGCTGAAATCTTTGCCCTTTGATGTCTTCTTGTAGATAAAAATATTGGTTTTAAGAGTCCTGTAAATGTACACAATTTGTCAAGAGTAGGATAAGACAGTAAAGCATAGCATAGCACAGCACATGTAGCATAGAAACAGAACCTTATCAACTTTCATATCTTCATCAGCTTCAGTTCTGATACCTTCCCATCCTAAGATCGTGGAATTAATATGCACACAGGGCTAAAGGCTTTAGAAAGTACCCAGAAATAGAGAACTATGGACTAGTGCTTCACATTTAAACTCCAATTCCATCTTCATATTCAAATAATACTCTTACTAGCGCACCTCCCTGGTTTTGTGTATGTCTTTTACCAGTACACGCATTTACAGAAGACACTTCTTAACCATAAAAGAGATCAGTACAGAAATTGATGTTGTTAAACAAAATTATTATTTTAAAACTGCTAGAATTTGCCCTGTACTACCGAAGCAAATAAAGTTTTGCCTTAGACTCTCCTGGGAGCAATTCTGTAGGCTGATTTTCTTTTCTGTGTCAGTTAGTAATTGGGGGAAAATGAGGAGAATTCAAGTTACATATCAGAACAGGCCAAAGATTTCAATGAGTCTGGGATGAAATAATAAAGCTTTTTAGCATATCAGTCATGGCAGTAACTTAATTCACATCATATTCATACAAATAAAGTATTCCACAGCCTCAGAAGTATTGATCTCACAGTTTTACAGAAATAGTGCTGTAAATTATATTTATTTTCCATGCAGCCAGATTATTTGAATTTACTGGTAATATTCCAGGAGAAAGCTATGATTGATAATTATATGTTGGTATGGTTGATTTGAATAAAAGCTTCGTCGTAAAAATATATGCAATAAAATATGGTGTAAATTAATTCAGAGCAGCTACACTAATAACTGTTGTCTCTGGACTAGAAAGGAACTTCAAGAGCAGGGAAAAGGACAGCCCTAGATATAGAACACATTAAAGCACACCAAGCAAGATTTAATTTTAAAGGGTGAGTGGTTTCTTTCTCTGTTGTTTACCCTTCGGCATGCTCAACTAATGTGCTTTCCTCTTTGCCAGCCTCTTTCACTGTTGAAGACTTTTTCTGCTGATAATGGTTGAAAATTACAAGTCTTTTTGAATAGTTATGTGGGCCTATTTGATAACAAGTCTAAAATAATTTTCAATAATCCGCATTATAAAGGGATCTTATTTTTATCAGGTTAGAAACACCTATTTTGTATGTTCTTAAGTTTTATGCAAGAAACAGACGTTAGCAGGCATTAAGCCAGTTACAGTAATTCAAATATGATCCAAAATTAAACCCTGTCTAAACTGAGAATGTCTGATTCTGTCTTCTCTCCCCCCTCACCTTTTCTCTATATGTGTTTACCCATGCAAAGCAGTTTCAGAGTGGATATAGACCAGCACAGTTCTGATGTTGTAGGCTGTTACACCAACTTAGCACAGTAGTATGTTGTTCCACAAGATGTAATATAATGAAAAAAATCATGCGATAACCATGTTTGCATTATACCAGGTCTCATTCAATAAAAAGGGAATAAAGAACAAGACATGCTATAACTATTACCATTGCTACTTACAAAAGTCTTGAGGCTTCATGTTTTGAGACTTAAAGCAGGTTCTAATTGTGAGATAAAGAAAAAAAGACCAAACTAAGGGAAGCATATATTTAGAAAAAGAATGAGAGAATTGGTTAAATAAAAGGCAAAACACTGTGGTAGAGACAGAAGAAATCTGCTATAGAACAGTAATTCATGTCTCATCTGAAAGTGCTTGAAGAGCTCCAAAGGCCATTTTTACAGACTGTTACTCTTACAAATGGATAGCCCAGATAAGCAAAGAATATAGATATGAATCAAATACGGAATATAGCTGTGAATCAAAGATGAAGGATCAGACCCTTATTCAATATGCACTGAGTTAATTGAAGCCACAAAATCCATCAGATTAGATTTAAAATACAGCGTCATGTCAATGGCACATAGAAACAAAACCAAAAAACCGTTTAAAGGTGATAAAAGAAACATATCTTTTCCAGATGGAATTACAAAAATAGTCTAAACAGGTATTACCCACATACAAATTGTCTGAGGCACTGACTTTAATTTCAACTCTGTTGAACCTCTTTCTGGTTATTGCTTTGCTTGTTTTTGCTAAACTCATTAGCTAGGCACTTGAGAAAATTTGCACTCAATAATTAAGTGCTCAGTAAATTGCTCAGTCCCTGTGACGTGTTATGGCCCAGAACCAGATTTAAAAAGGAAATAGGATTTTGGAGTTTTTGAACAAATGCAAATGTGTTCTTGAGTTCTTTAATAATATTGTTTCAGTTTATAGAACTTGCTGGAACCAAAGTTTTTAGGCAGGTGCACACATTAGGCTTACCCTTTTTATCTCTTAATTCAGAAGGGTCCAGGCCTTGTGATTCAGCACCTAGGATTCTTTGACACACGAATAGCTTAATCCCTATCAGCAGCCATGGCAAAGCTGATTGCAGAATCCAGGTGGATATAAACATTCACAGGTTCAGGTTCTTGACGTGAATGAATATGTGAATGCATCCCTTTTCTAGTTCTTTTTACAGGAAGTAGTGCAACCCTAGGTAAAGTTCCTTCTTTGGATCCTTTTTAGGTTTCTTTTCTCCAGTAAATTAACATAGGAAAAGAAACAAAATTCCTTGAAGTTAAATATTGCAGTTGTAAAGACTTCAGTCTTGCAGAAAAACAGTGCTGAAACTACCTGTACATGCAAGAATTATTGCATTATAAGCTCTACATGTTGTTGTAACATTTTATTTTTGAATAGCATTGCTCAAATCAAACATTACTTCCAGCATTATTTCTTCTTTATCCTATATGCAATCACTTGTGCCTGTTATTTAAGGACTATATTTTATTCTATAAATCATTTCCTTGAAAAATCTTAATGATCTGCATCACTCCAAGCCACCATATAGACCTGAAACACAATATCTATATAGCAACAAATTTTAACTTAGGAGAGCAATGCATTTAAAAATAAACCGTAGTTATATCTTTTCCAGAAGCTATTATTGATTTAATTTTCTTCCTAAAAACTGAAAATTAAATCATGTTTTCTCTTTGTCTTCCTTCCTTCCTTCCTTCCTTCCTTCCTTCCTTCCTTCCTTCCCTCCTTCGTCACTTTTGGTATTAAATTTTTTTTTTTCTCCTTCAGTGCTAATTCCTCTTTGGTAGTCCCAAGTTTTGCTCCAGCATTAAATTTATACATAAGTGTTCTACTAGCTAGTTCTTTAGGTACAGAATTTAGTGGAAATTCTGTTTGCACACTCTGTGGGTACCTCAGCTTCTTCACTTTGGGTACTTCAGCTTCAAGTTCTTGTTTCCTTTTCTCCCATGAGTCTTACATACATCAGTCTAAAAATAGCTGCAGATCTCCTAGCCTTTCCTTTAAATTCCTTCTGAACAGCCTATTCTTCTGTGATGCCTACAAGAATCTCATCAGTCATTTATCTACTTAGATATGTTTTATCTATTTAACTAGAAGATGTCAAAATAAATAATCCTGACTTGAGTCTATCCTGTCACATATTAACCAAGTTGTGAAAAGGGTCTGATCCTGGTATGGAGGGAAATTCTTTAGTTCTATTGTTCTGTCCTTCTGACCTCACTTTTTATTCTCATATACATTATGTTACATACAGAATAATTTTGCATGCTTTCATCAGATAAGGATCATTGTTTTTCAACACAAATGCTTAATATTTATTGAGCATCATTAAATTACAATATTAATTAGCTTTTTACATCAGGAAACACAAATGTCTATCAGTTTGAAAAGACAAAAAAAGTTCATTTTTCCCTATATTTATATTTATCTAATTAAAATATGATAATAAGTATATATTTTAAAATACTTTTTCACACATTAAATAGTTTAATAAGGCATTATATTCAATGCTTGGAGAAAGCAGAAATCCACTATTTTTGGTCTAGGGAGTAGACAACACAGAAACAAAGAACAATTTTACTCACGCTTTGAGTCACATAAAAAAGAGTTATGAAATATTATATGAATAGATTACAGGTCAGATAGGAATCTGTCTTCAAATGAGAAATATTTTCTGTTAATGGTGTAATGAATGTGCACAGTGGCAATTATTAAAACACAAACATCAGTACAAAGGGATGATCACAAAAAAATGTGATCAATATAGATGGTAAAAAATGTGATTCAATACAAAATTTATTTAGAATTGTAGCACTAGCCTAAGAACTGAAGAAAAAAGTAACTAAGAAAAATAAATTGCATAATTACAAGATCATCTGTGCAGGGTTGAATATATAATATCATTTTATCTGAGAAATGCCATGTGATGTTACAAATGAAGACACCTAGTGTGACACTTCAGAGAAGGCAGCAGGAATGTTAGCTTCTGACTCCAAGGATCTGATTCAAAATGTGAAAGTACTTTACAAGCAGTGCTTCATCTCATGGAATTATTTCCCTTCTGGGACCACGAAACTCTAATTAAAATTTTTGTGCCTACACACACTCCAAAATGTATCAAGAATATAATTTTAAGAGGTAATTTTCCTTTTAATTCAGTGTGTGTTGAGTCACACACAAATGTACGTTCTTCCTATCTGCACAGTGTTCGTTAGTAGTGACTACCAGTAACATGACCCTTAGAGAATCACTTTCAGAGCAGAATCAGATCTGTCCTTTCTCCTTGGCACTGTCAAAAGTACTACATGTACTCTCTGTCATCCCTAGTGACTATGAGAGAAGAAATAAATGGAAAGAAAAGGAAACCAAGGGGGGTTGGACTTTAAAAACAAGAACAGTGTATTTGATTAAGGTCTACTGTACAAGGCAGTTGTTTGCAAACATCTCTGTGTCATTATGCTGTGTTTCTCCACTGAGGTGCAACATCCTCATTATTCTGTGCATTTCATGCTTAAAAAGTTTTCTGTTCATTCTAAGCCATCCCTGCTCATTTCATTAATTTTAGAACCAAATTATATTCCTGTTGTGAAAATTTGGTACCATATGGCTTACATGATGTACCTGTAATGGGCAGTATTTCTTTTTGAAGTACATGCTTGCCACTTAATTGTTCTAATTCTGTTGAAGCATGATCCTAAATTCTCTTAGGAAATCTGGCAAATGTAACTCATCTGATCTAGGTTTTTTTTGCTGTATCCATAGCAGTAGGTTATGACTACCTATGCTGTTAATTTGTCAACAATGAGGATTCGAATCTTTGTGCCTTAACATCAAACTTGGAAGTGGACACTTCATGTTTTAAAATCACAGAAGGTCACTATATTAAAAATCATTGATTTGAAACAGTAATCTCAAATGTTGGCTTATGCAGAATTAGACATCTTGTTTTCCTTTAACCTGGATTATTTTAATATTTTCATCAGTATGCAGTATGTCTGTAATCATGTATAATGTATAAGTTCAAGTCCTCATTAAAAGTTTTGTTGTTTTTTCATTCCCCAGTAAAAGTTGATTTTTCCCATCTTGAATAATTCTTAGCCCATGCTTATATCTTGAAAACAAAATATCCTCATTACTTGTGAGGATGACCGTCTTGTTATCCTTAATTTCTTGATGGACTTTTTAAAACTCAAGGTATATATTTTAAAACTTTGCAACTTAATATATAGATATATTGCCATCTTTCATGCAATATGAAATTAATTTCTCTTATTGAAAAGTGATATTTTTCTTCATTTTACAATGCAGGTGATTTTGCAAAGTAAGTATATTATATCAGAAAACTGAAATATGTTATGGTTTATAACTTCTGGTTAAAAGTACATAGCTTTTCATTTTAATATAAGTTCATAAAGTATTCATGTTTCTAATATGACTTCTGAACATAGCTGTAATAAATATTTTCATGTTTGTTTATTGTGTATAACTTGTACTTAGACACATTGTCTTGTTCTTAGAATGAAAGTTAAGCAGTGCTCTGACTTGTTTGCTTTCAGGTTTTCATATTCCAAGGGGACGAATTCTATAATTAGATTTTTTTTAACATTTTCTACGGATAATTTAGTTTGTATGTTAGTCATTATTTTAGGATATTTCACAATAGTCTCTTAATTGTGCAGCCTGTGGTGAAAGCATGTTGTTGATAACTGAAACAGTGTTTAAAAAGAGATCAATTCTGATAGCAAAATATATAGAAAGGTATATTACAGATTTTCTAGCTCTGAAACCAGAAACACAAAGAGGAAATATAATAGCAATGATGACATATACTGTAACTTTTTTATTGTTATATGACATTTTCTTCTTCCTATTTGTCTTGAACAAGGCCATCACAACTGCTCTCACTGCTGATGTTTCATCACCCCAAAGGTCCATGGTCAGTCCTACACCATGAGTCTTCTGGTGTCTAAGAAATAGTCAGGACTCTCTGCAAGTTCTCTTCTCAGCTCAACCACCCTCCCACACCAAATTTTTCTCCATTTCTCTTTTCAATATGTTGCATGCTTCTCCTGCTCTATGCTATTCTCTCTCTTGAAATATTACAGATCCTCTGGTTCCTAAAAGGAGCAAATGTCAAATCATGGGTTGGAATAAAAGGGAGACGAACCTATATCAAAGAAGAAGGGAAAGGAAGGAGGGAGGGAATTAAAGCATAAGTGGAAAAGAAGTGTTCTTCCAAGACAGGGATAATATGGACAACTTTCAGAAAGTAAAAAGAGGGAAAGAGAAAACACACATAATGAAAGAGGAATTAGGAACATATAAGGAAAGTAAATACACAAAAAGATAATTGTAACCATATTTTTTATTGGTACAGAGATTCTTAACTCAGCACAGAAAACATAAATGAAAATCTGAGTCCACTATTAGATCAAATTAATGTAATTTTTAATAAATTTGTTTTTATTGTCACTTTGTTGTGCCGAGACAATCGGCTCTGGGGCAGACGCGTTCTGCAGCGGAGCAGGGGACCAAGGCAGGCAGGGCTTTTCTTCCGGCATCAAGGCCACTCTAGGGAGCCGAGGGAGCAGCCAGGGCCCAGCAGCCCTCGCAAGGGAGGCTAACACGGAATAGCAGCCCCTAGGGCTGAAACGTGGTGGGACCACTCCGATGACTGGAGTGCTGCAATGACTGGCTATAGGCTCTTCAGAAGGGACAGGCAGCACAGAAGGGTGTGGCTCTCTGTTTTAAATATAGAGAGTGTTTTGATGTTGTGGAACTCGAGACTGGGAATGATAAGGTTGAGTCCCGATGGATTAGGATCAGCGGGAAGGCCAACAAGACAGGCATTCTGGTGGGGGTCTGTTATAGACCACCAAACCAGGATGAGGAGACAGATGAGAAGTTCTACAGGCAGCTGGAAGAAGTTGTGAAATTGCCAGCACTTGTTCTCGTGGGGGACTTCAACTTCCCAGACATATCCTGGAAGCACAACACAGCCCAGAGAAAGCAGTCTAGGAGGTTTCTGGAGAGCGTGGAAGATAGTTTCCTGATGCAGCTGGTTAGAGAGCCTACCAGGGGAGGTGCCCCGCTAGACCTTCTGTTCACAAACAGAGAAGGACTGGTGGGAGATGTGGTGGTCGGGAGCTGTCTTGGGCAGAGTGACCACGAAATGGTAGAGTTCTCTATTCTTGGCGAAGTCAGGAGGGGGATCAGTAAAACCGCTGTCTTGGACTTCTGGAGGGCTGACTTTGAGCTGTTCAGGACACTGGTTGGCAGAGTCCCCTGGGAGGCAGTTCTGAAGGGCAGAGGAGTCCAGGAAGGCTGGGCACTCTTCAAGAAGGAAATCTTAATGGCTCAGGAGCGGTCTGTCCCCACGTGCTCAAAGACGAGCCAGCATGGAAGACCGGCCTGGCTGAACAGAGAGTTGTGGCTAGAGCTTAGGAAAAAAAAAGAGGGTTTATAATCTTTGGAAAAGAGGGTGGGCCACTCAGGAGGACTATAAGGATGTTGCGAGGCTGTGCAGGGACAAAATTAGAAAAGCCAAAGCTCATCTGGAGCTCAATCTGGCTACTGCTGTTAAAGATAACAGAAAATGTTTTTATAAATAGATAAACACAAAAAGGAGGACTAAGGGGAATCTCCATCCTTTACTGGATGTGGGGGGAAACTTAGTTACAAAAGATGAGGAAAAGGCTGAGGTGCTTAATTCCTTCTTTGCCTCAGTCTTTAACAGCAAGACCAGTTTTTCTCTGGATACCCGGTACCCTGAGCTGGTGGAAGGGGATGGGGAGCAGGATGTGGCCCTCACTATCCACAAGGAAATGGTTGGTGACCTGCTACAACACTTAGATGTACGCAAGTCGATGGGGCCGGATGGGATCCACCCGAGGGTACTGAGAGAACTGGTGGAAGAACTGGCCAAGCCGCTTTCCATCATTTATCAGCAGTCCTGGCTATCAGGGGAGGTCCCAGTCAAATGGCAGCTAGCAAACATGATGCACATCTACAACAAGGGCTGGAGGGTAGACCCGGGGAACTATAGGCCTGTTAGTTTGACTTCAGTGCTAAGGAAGCTCATGGAGCAGATTATCTTGAATGTCATCACGCGGCACTTGAAGGGCAACCAGGTGATCAGGCCCAGTGAGCATGGGTTTATGAAAGGCAGGTCCTGCTTGATGAACCTGATCTCCTTCTATGACCAAGTGACACGCTTAGTGGATGAGGGAAAGGCTGTGGATGTGGTCTACCTTGACTTCAGTAAGGCTTTTGACACAATTTCCCACAACATTCTCCTGAAGAAACTGGCTGCTCATGGCTTGGACTGGCGTACGCTTCATTGGGCTAAAAACTGGCTGGATAGTCGGGCCCAAAGAGTCGTGGTGAATGGAGTTAAATCCAGTTGGAGGCCGGTGACTAGTGGAGTCTCCCAGGGCTCAGTACTGGGGCCAGTTCTCTTTAATATCTTTATCAATGATCTGGATGAGGGGATCGAGTGCACCCTCAGTAAGTTTGCAGATGACACCAAATTCAGTTTTGGGCCCTTCACTACAAGAAGGACATGGAGGTGCTCAAGCGAGTCCAGAGAAGGGCAACGAAGCTGGTGAGGGGTCTGGAGAACAAGTCTTATGAGGAGCGGCTGAGGGAGCTGGGATTGTTCAGCCTGGAGAAGAGGAGGTTCAGGGACAACATTATCGATCTTTATAGGTACCTTAGAGGAGGCTGTAGCGAGGCGGGAATTGGTCTATTCTCCCACGTGCCTGGTGACAGGATGAGGGGGAATGGGCTGAAGTTGTGCCCGGGGAGGTTTAGGTTGGATATTAGGAAGAACTTCTTTACTGAAAGGGTTGTTAGGCATTGGAATGGACTGCCCAGGAAACTGGTTGAGTCACCATCCCTGGAGGTCTTTAAAAGATGTTTAGTTGTAGAGCTTAGTGATATGGTTTAGTGAAGGACTTGTTAGTGTTAGGTCAGAGGTTGGACTAGGTGATCTTGGAAGTCTCTTCCAACCTAGATGATTCTGTGATTCTGTGATAGTTATAATAATATTACATGTTTATATAGGTAGCATGTACAGACTTTAAACTTTTTAGGTGCACTGTGAGTGCCCTTCATTTCAAATATAATGTCTGTGGCAATGGAGAAGATAACTGGAAAAAACAAACAAACAAACAAGCAAAACAAAAAAAGAAAAACAATCAAACAAAAAAAGATCTTTGTTGGCAACAGCTAGGTATAACACTGGCTACCTTGGCAAGCACAATTACAGAATAAATTTGATGTCCTTGTATTTAATTTTTTTTGGTTTGTTGGCAGATCAAACAAACAAGTTAAATTTTCTTGTTTCTAAAGTATAAGCAGTTTCTCATACACACATCAATCTTTACTTAAACTAGAAGACCACCTTGCCTGCTGCATTGCTATGCTTGTTAGATTAAATAAATTAGATTCAAAATGAAGCCTGGGGAAAGTGCTGCTGTATTGTCAGTTGCTTGAGCATTATTAAAGTGCTTTTCAAAATGGCTTGGTAGCATAAGAAGAGTTCAGTACTGCTTAAATAATACATAAAATTAATTGGAAAAATCTTGTTTTGGGGTGTAAGGCATTAAATCAATTTTTTTCTTTGCTTTATGCTAGGACCATTTTATTTATTTATTTGGGGGGGAAGGGAGGGGGAAGAGGGGCGGGGCAGGAAGGGATTTTATAAATCATACAGGTAACCCAGGAAACAATAGTGTTAATTCCATCAACAACTCATTTTCCCTTGACTGTACACTGAACCATTATTTATTTGCTACTGTTCTGGGATATCAGTAAGACTGCACCGCTTTGCATATGCAAAAAATAAAAATAATAAAAATAAAAATAAAAATAAAAATAAAATAAAAATAAAAATAAATAAAAACAAAAACAACCACTTAAGTCATTGTAACTCTAAGCAGATATTACTTTACTTCTATTTTTAATAAGGTGGAACTGAAGTCTTGTAGAAATTATTTTAAAAGTCTGTGATATACTTCAGCAGATTTGGGTGTTATATCTAGTGTTCTAGTGAAATAAGTACAGTCCTCATTGATTTCAGTTCAATGCAAGTGCAGTCATTTAAATCCCTCTGTAGATCCCAGTTACCTATATCACACAAGATAAAATGACAATTTTACCTGAATGAAAGTTGCAGGAGTTAGTTTACAGACAATTTTCTGATCTTACCATAAATATTCTCACCTATTCCTTCCTTTGCTTTTTACATTTCCTTAATATTTATTGAGGAAGAATCTTAGGATAATTCAGATTGGAAGGGATCCGAGGACATTTCTAGTCCAATCTTCTGCTCAAAGCAGGGTCATCTCAGGTCAGGCCAGGTTTCACAGATCTGTGTGCATTCAGATCTTGAAAACGTCCAAGGATGGAGACCAGATCTTATAGCATCCTGCCAGTACGCAAAGGGGTCCTACAAGAAAGATGGGGAGGGACTCTAACAGGGAGTGGAGTGATAAGACAAGGGGTAACAGTTTGCAAATAAAAGAGGGTAGATTTAGATAAGACATTAGGAAGAAATCCTTTACTATGAGGGTGGTGATGCAGTGGAAGAGGTTGCCCGGAAAAGCTGGAAGAGCCCCATCCCTGGAAGAGTTCAAGGCCTGGCTGGATGGGACTTTGAGCAACCTTATCTAGTGGGAGATGTCCCTCCCTGCCCATTGCAAGGGGTTTGGAACTAGATGATCTTCAAGTTCCCTTTGAACCCAACCATTCTATGATTCTATCACTCATTGCTGACTTAGAGCACCTGCGGGATTTGCTTTTGCTTCTGAATAGGGGTGCTTCAGAAGAACACAAGATCTGAACCACTTTTGATGAAAGTAGAATCACTGAGTTTGTTTTAATCTTTAGATAATACTTTTTTTCTCTTCTTCCTGATATGCTAAATTCCAGACATTGTTTTTTTAGTGCCAGAAATTCTGGACCCAGGATTGTCATTAGCAGGCAGGTCCATTCATATACATGCTGTGTTTTTCCCTCACTAGAGTATCCAGGGAGTTTGATCTCATTCAAAAACAGAAGAAAGTGAACACCTTCCTCATGGCTTTTTTCCCCTACAGATGTTCCTGCCAGAGACTGTAATTCGTATGATAAATTCAGGGTTGCCCTTTTGGATACTAGTATCAAGATCTTTTCATCAACTCACACACCAGATAATTCCTTTAGTTTTTCATATCAGGTCAACAAAATCTTTTTTGTTGTGTTTAGTTTTGTTTTGTTTTCCAAGAGGATGGCAATAGATCTGTGGTCAGTAGACACAGAGGTCTTTCACATTTGTCTTCATATGAATGACTAATTACGGCAAATGAATTCAGAGAGTCAGACACTAATTACAGGGAACAAAGTTCAGTTCTTTCCACAACCCTACACGCTGAATTTAGACTGAATGAAGGTCTTGCATCTTTCCTGCCTCATACACAACTTACCATCATAGGTATACAAGATTCTTATGTATTCCTTGCCCTGTGTGATGAGGTTATCACTGAAAAATAAACCAAGTAATTTAAGTTGAGGCCACCCACTACAGCAGCCAGCACCACTAATATATTCATCAGCTCCAGTTTAACATTAATACACTACCAAGTTTGTAATTAAAAAAATAGTCATGTTCTCTCTGTCATCTGCCTACAATAACTAACATCTTTTCTCCCATTGTTTTTCTAAGATGTTAGTCAGCCTACTTTGCTATTCTACCAGCTTCTTCTGTAATGAGTTTCACAGGACTACCATTCCCCGATATTATTCCAGTAACATTTCTCTGTGTGGCTATAAAGCACGCCAATTTCTACTGCTCTCTCCTATCCTTAGTCACTGCTTAGCTATAGATTTGTTTTACCTTTTTGATCTTTCTCATAAATCAATTCCTCCAGGACTCTTTATCACTCTTCTTCCATTTCCTGATCTTGCTCTGTTTTCATCAATATCCTCTGAAGCCTTGATGTCCAGGCCTGTGTCCTCCCCTGAGTGGTACAGAGAGAGATATTGCCTCTTTTTATTTCTTTCTTATGATGCATCTGCAAAACACCTCTTTGTTACATATTATTTTATTTGTGTTTATTTATGAATATCTTAACATGAAAAGGTGTTTTAACTACAAAAGCAGCTAAATAAATCCTGAAGTGGAGCATATTTTCTTAGTTTTCTGGTAACCCTGAAAATTTCAGTAGCTTGTATTGTCTTCACCATGGATCATAGACTTGTTCTTTCCTTTTCAATGTAAAGAGTGTTTGCTTCTTGGCTGGTCAAACATGTTAAGAGCAATTGAAAAGAATGTTTCAAGAGCAAGCATAGTTATACTGATGAAAAACTGAGATAGCAGTGTTGACTTTGCATGACCATTTAACCTGGGTCTTGCACAAGCTCTATTTCAGATTCTAGACGCACTGACAAAATATCTAATATGAGCTCACAAAACTAAATCTCAAATAAACTGAAAAAGAAACCTGATTTTTTTTTTCCATTCAGGTTTGAGCAGTAGCTGATATTTTTAAAATTTTTCCTGGCATATCATAGGATTCCAATTAAAATTTGGCTTCAATCAAAGTAGAAATACATAAAGACTCCAAATGAAAAATATTCCAAGTGACTCTATCATCTTTAGATGTTCAACTTCTGCCAGACTTTCCAGGCTACAATAGGTCTTATCCATGATCATAGAGGATGGTTATGTCAAAGCTCTGAGTAGAAATAAGAACAGCTGGGTCTCTAGTTTGTTCAAAACACCATTCATCCTAATCTGAATCTACTGTCCAGAACAATGTTTTTCTAAATCTATTTGCATCTCATTCATTTTTATTTCTAGAGGAGACCTTATTGGAAAACCTGAAGCTGATCCTGCTGCATCTTTGAACAGATGACAGTAAGAACACTTCACTAGTTCATAAATGAGGACTGGACAACCTCAGATGCTCAAGTGAATGGAGTAAAGCTGAAAGTCATACAGTGTTTCACAAAAGGAGACAAAAATAATGCCAAATTGTTGACAATTCTTCTTCCAAACCTAATGAATTTACAGTAATATCTTCTTAATTTGAAGTGTTATCCAAGCATTCCATCCTCTCCTGTTTTAGAGCTGTTTGCTGCTATCAATTTAACACATGACAACAGCACCTTCTCATGAGCTCCAAACCTCACTGTTGGCCTCACTTTGCTCAGGTAGTGCTTAGTTTCTCCTAAAGCCACCAGGGACATGTGCTATTGATCAAGAGTGTTCATCAATGGCATATTATCTAGCTTAAAAGTGTTTGAAATCACAACTTGACAATTTGGAGAGTGACTTTTCACTCGGGCACATAATGACAGGACAAGTGGGAATGGTTTTAAACTAAAAGAGGGGAGATTTAGATTAGATGTTGGGAGGAAATTTTTCACTCAGAGAGTGGTGAGGCACTGGAAAGTGTTGCTTAGAGAAGTTGTGGATGCCCCATCCCTGAAAGCATTCAAGGCCAGGTTGGATGGGGCTCCGGGCAACCTGATCTAGTGGGTGGCATCCCTGCCCATGGCAAGAGCATTGCAACTATATGATCTTTAAGGCCCCTTCCAACCCAAGCCATTCTATGATTCTATGAGTCATTGCCTTTTTCTATGCATAGAATTATTACTTTTTAGTGAAAATGAAAAAAAAAAAATAAAATATCATTTATCTTTATTAACATTAATTTTCTTCTGCTTGGTACTCTATTTTATTTTTTCTTTTGTGTTTCTGTGCTGCTTCATGTTTTATAGCACATCACATGAATAATGGTCATATGCCTTGCACCTGATTGTTCCTGTGCTCAAATTTGCTGGAACATTTGCTGGAAAGTTTCCAGTGTTACAAAGGCAACAAATAATCTTCATAAAATAGAACAGATGGCAGGCACCTTTGTCTTTATTACAGCATTGTTGCTTTAGAAATCTACAGGTGCTAAGAAAAAGATGGAGCTTCATTCTCTGAGTCTTGTAACTGTTGCTTGTTTCACACAGTGTTAAAAACTATGGTAAATATGTCATACTTTTATGACCCACTATATTGGGTTTATTTGTAAAATTGCCTGTATACTTCTGTTTTCCCACTTAGTTTATTAAGAATTTTGCGGTCTCAAAAGTAATCTTAGAATGGCAGCAGACAAAAAATCATATCCTGGCATACGTTCACAAGTAATGAACTCATATTCAGTTATCATCCATGAAGTTGCTGGGAGTAGTCATGAGAACTGAACAAGATTTTCTTATCAGAGAAGGCCTCAGTTCATGCAAAACAGGATAGACCCAATAGAATCATAGAATCATTTAGGTTGGAAAAGACCTCTAAGATCATCTAGTCCAACCTTTAACCTAGCACTGCCAAGTCCGCCATTAAACCATGTCTAGATCTACTGTTTTTTTTTTAAGACCTCCAAGGCTGGTGACTCAACTACTTCCCTGGGCAGTCTGTTCCAATATTTCACAACCCTTTCAGTGAAGAATTTTTTCCTAATATCCAACCTAAACCTCCCCTGGAGCAACTCAAGGTCATTTCCTCTTGTCTTATCACTTGGTGCTTGGGAGAAGAGACCGATGCTCACCTCACTACAGCCTCCTTAAGGTAATTGTAGAAAGTGATAAGGTCTCCCCTGAACCTCTTCTTCTCCAGGTTAAACAACCCCAGCTCCTTCAGCTGCTCCTCATAAAATTTGTTTTCTAGACCCTTCATCAGCTTCATTGCCATTCTTTGGACTTGCTCCAGCACCTCAATGTCTTTCTTGTAGTGAGGGACCCAAAACTGAACACAGTATTCGAGGTGCAGTCTCACCAGAGCCGAGTACAGAGGGACAATCAGTTCCCTAGTCGTGCTGGCCACACTATTCCTGATACAAGCCAGGATGCTGTTTGCCTTCTTGGCCACCTGAGCACACTTCTGGCTCATGTTCAGCCAGATATTGACCAATAATCCCAGGTCCCTTTCCACCAGGCAACTTTCCAGCAACTCTTACCTCAGCCTGTAGCATTGTATGGAGCTGTTGTGCCCAAAGCGCAGGACCCAATACCTAGCCTTGTTGAACTTCAATAGAGCAACTGAAGGATAAATGGGAGATTATATAGTTCTTAGGATCTAGCTTCCACAGATATATATTTTTTTTTTTTACTTCAGAATGCTGCAATATGCACCAAATTGGCTCTCATCTACCAAAAAAATATCTGAGTAACAGCATATGACTCCCTCCAAATTTGTTATCACCTTGTCTTTAAACCATGAAGTTCAAACACTACTCTACTGTAGGCTAAATTGTAAATTCAATCAAGTTATTTCTTTAACTTGTAAGAGGAATATATATATATATCTAGCCAGAGATAAATACATCTGGGATGAAGATAAATAACTACATACTATGGTGAAGAGCAGAGGAGTTGTCTTAAAGCCACAAAAAGGTATAAAGTAACATCATGACATCATGCTAAGACATTTTGAGACTGAAGTAGGAAAAGTTAATCAATATGTTGCACAATGAAATGACCATCTTTGGAAGTTGTGCAACATTCAAATTTAGTCCAGACTATTGTTTTCTTATTTGAATCACACTTCCTACAAATGTTCACTCACATAAATCAGTTCTTGACCCACAAAAAAATACTGAAGAATATTATTTGGGTTACAAAGCCAAAACAATGTGAGTTAGGAAATGCCAGAATCAATGCTGTTTGTCAGTCTTCAGTCTACCCTGATGTGAATGTGCATGTTAAGTCTTTAATGACATGATCACATACTATTTTTCTCAAAGGACCTCTGACTCACTCAACACAGAATTTGGAAAGTTCTCAGTGGATAAGGAAAATAAAGAAACAGTCATCCATAAAGCACCATTATCCTGAAAGAAAGCTAAAGACTTTTCAGACAATAGTACAAAATTGATACAACAGAAAGTGATTTTGTCTTGACAGAAATGAAGTGGGTGAATATTCATGAGTGGCCTCAAGGTATATAAATAAAAATAAGCATCTGACATATGGAATTTACTTTGATTGGAATTATCCTGTTTTCCTAATCATTTCTTTAGAATATTTCAGTACTTAAATTCCAGCAAGCTTTAAATAGATCAAGCTGTGTGATTTCTATTAATGTCTATAGTATTTACTCAAATATATTTCTCTGTGCCACCACAAATTTTCCTCCATATTGTGTTTGATAATAAAGATGAACATGCACAGTTTGAAACAAATAATGGTAAGACAGCGCAGTTACATACACAAATTATAAAGTAAGTAATTGTCTTTAGTTGTGTTTAATTGCTAGGCAGCATTGCAGCTGGAGAAACAAAAATGCTGCTAATCTTAGTGCTAGGCAATAGTAAGAGAAATATATTGTGGACGAACAGGTATTTCCGAAACATGGAGCACAGCTAGAAGATCATTAGACATAGGAAACCTGTTCCAAGTCAACCTCATAATGTAGTATTTTTCTCTGATTATGATTTATTGTCTTATTTTATGAAGATTATTCACCATCTGGAATAGTGCATGGATCTCCAAAAATAGGAGGCAGAAGGCAGGATCTGAAAAAGAATGCTATCCACCCAAGTACTTAGCTCATTTATTCTAGAGGATACCTTGGATAACATAAAAGCAATCAGTGCCACCTCCCATGACTTTTGAAAATGTCTTCTGAAGACAAAAAAAAAAAAAAAAAAAAAAAGATGTGAAGCAATGGCTTAAAAGTCCTCTTCTAGACTCTTAAGGCTGTGTCACTTATGATAGGTTATTATAGGTTTAAAGGTTGGACTAGATGACCTTAGAGGTCCTTTCCAACCTGAATTATTCTATAGGGAGAGCTAATACGTGATATATTCAGACACAAGATCCTTTTTTCAGTTCCTTGCCATGTGGTAAAGTTTCAGTCATCTGACCGTGATTTTTCTGTATTAAGTGTTTGATTTATGATAATTTTGAGACCAAGTCTGGTTAGCTATTTCCAAGGATAAAAATGGAAGAAAAATAGTTTCATTATTTTTTGTGGGTTTTGTTTCTGTTTGGGGGTTTGTGGGCTGTTTTTGTTTGTTTGTTGGTTGGTTCTTCAAAGTAATTCTTGGAATTGTTTAAGTAGCTCCAAACAACATGGAAGTAAAAAGGCTAAGATTTGATGTTTAGTATCACTGCAGTTGCTATTAACAGGGAAAAGGAAAATGAAAAGGAAAAGGAAAAGGAAAACGAAAACGAAAACGAAAACGAAAAGGAAAATGAAAATGAAAAAAGGATGTAAGAATGCTCAAACTCAGCCGAGCGAAAAAAAAAATAGCTTCTCAGAATTTGAATTCATAAATGGTTAATAGTGTAGCTACTAACTTCTCTGGAAAATATATTTAAACTGAGAATGTTACATGTCAGACCTATGTAGACTGAGAGGGACTTTCCCTACAATTTCTTCTCCCATATTCTACAGGTCACTCTGGTCTCTAGCACTGGGAACCAAGAGCACTAAGACTGTCTCTCTTGTGCATTACATTCTCCAAGCTAATAATCAAGGTGAAGGCTGATTCGAATAAAAAAGAGACAAGATTAACCTACCTTATATTATTACAGCTGTTACATAAACTGGGGATTTATTGGACATTTCTAAGCTATTAGATTCTATGCAAGCCAATAAAGTTCACTTTCATCAGTAACTAAGCAGTTTAACTTCCATCACAGACAGGCCTGCTCGAACTGATTCATGAGTTCCTGACATAAAGTTTGACTACTGCATCTACAAAGTTACTGTACCTGCTATTGCTACAAAGCAAAGTTCCCAAATCAGAAAGTAAGTTTTCAAGATAATGACTTTTCTGCCTAGCAAACCAGTATGGTATGAACACACAAAGCAGGTCTAAATGAAAGGAATAAAGAGTGAGAAAGTCATGTGGTAAGTTCCTCCAAATGATTTAAAAACTAGGGCATGTAATTCTCATTGGGTTTTCTGAACTTTGGACTCTCTTAGAAAGAAACAAGGAAACAGAAGTACTCCATTACTTCTCTCTAGTTACAGATCTATTTCAGGTTTTGAAAAATAGCTATGTTAGCTAGTAAGTTGAAATAGCTGGGCAATCTTTCCATTGTGCAGTTTGTAGGCACTTAATTTTGTGGAAAACAATTTCATTTCTGTCTTTCTAGTTTCATTCTAAGATTTCTTATGCACATCTTAATTAAGTCTCAAGTTTTCTGTACTGCTCGCTAACTTGTTTTGGTTTTATTTTGCCTGCAAAGCTTTTGACCTCTTTTGCTCATTCTATGTTTTCTTGTCAAAACCAGTTACAAAATGTAGTTAAATTTGGCTTTCTTAAAAAAAAAAAAAAAAACTCTAAATAAGCATGAGATTGAACTAAAATTTAATTATTGGAGGTAGGATAAAAACCACGGTACTTAACAAAAACAGCTACAGAAATAGATTGTTGAAGCAGAAGAGACGTTAGACCTAGACATGTCATGTTATTATTGTTTGAAATTTGAAGCAGCTGAGCTTTGATCCTGCAAAGGTATGCTCAGAGACTTGGCTTAACTCACTAAATCAATGGAGCTCTTTGCAATGCAAAATGACAAGCAGGTGCTCACTTTTTAGTATTGTAGCCTAAATGTTCATATGAAAAGCCACAGGGTCACTGATGAACAATTTTTAGAGAAGCCATGGAAATCATATTAATTTGAACTCCATGTAGTTCTCCGCTTATGTTTTTTGTCCAAAAAAAAAAAAAAAGAATATGTAAGAGACCATAAGAGATCATCACCTTTCACAATGTACTTCCACATGACAATTGTTCACCACAACCTGTCTTCTGATGTTTTTGAACCATTAATTGACATTCCACAGAAACTGATGTAAAAACAATTTCAGTTATTTATTTCTGTGGGCTTTGGCTCACTGAGTAAATTTACAGAAAAAGAGTCTCTTTTCTTGTAAAGAAATTTGGAGAAAATAAGACCATGGTTGTCCCAGCACTGACTCTCAACATACTTAATCTCTGTAGTTACCTGCTTCCATCTGAGCAGTTCTCAATAGCTTAAAGGTAGCAGACAGGGAGGGTTTAGTAGACAAGCCATGAATACAGTTTGGGCAATGAGTGGTATAGACAGCAGCTCTGTGGAGAAGGACTTGGGGGGGTAGGTGGATGAAAGACTCAGCATGAGCCTATAGTGTGCAGCTGCAGCTCATAAAGCCAACTGTATTCTGGGCTGCATCAAAAGAAGCGTGGCAAGCAAGTTGAGGGAAGATTCCTTCTCTATTCTGCTCTCATGAGACCCTACCTAGAGTGTCGCATTCAGCTGTGGGGCCCCCAGCACAAGAAGGACATGGACCTGTTGGAGTGAGTCCAGAAGAGGGCCACAAGGATGATCAAAGGGCTAGAGCACCTCTCCTATGAAGACAGGCTGAGAGAATCTGGAGAAGAGAAGGCTCTGAGGAGACCTTATAGCAGCCTTCCAGTACTTAAAGAGGGCCTACAAGAAAGATGGGGAGGGACACTTTATCAGGGAGGGATAAGATAAGGAGTAGAGGTTTTCTAATAAAAGAGGATAGATTTAGATTACACATTAGGAAGAAATTCTTTACTATGAGGGTGGTGAGGCACTGGCACAGGTTGCCCGGAGATGCTGCAGACACCCCATCCCTGGAAAAGTTCAAGTCCAGGTTGGATAGGACTTTGGGCAACCTAATCTAGTGGAAAGTGTCCCTGCCCAAAGCATGGCAGGGGGTGGGTCAGGGGACTAGATGATCTTTCTATGGTTCTGTAATTTTCAGTTCTATAGGAAAATACACATAGTGCTAGTGAGACTAGTCTGGTTTTTGTTTTACTTTTTTTTTTTTAATTTGCTTTCTTAACTTTTGGCAGAAATGTAAAGTGATAATCTTGGTTTATGAAGGGGTAATGAGACTTGAACAGTATGAAAACGAAGTCTAAACGAGCATTTCTTGAAACTGTTTGTAATTTCAAAAGTTGTCATTTTTAAAAAACAATAGTTTTGTTTGTTTGTTTGTTTGTTTTTGCTTTTAATTCAGTGTTAAGTGTTTCTGTATTTATTCATTCTTCTTCACTACTCCTCTTTCTCTTTCTCATCCTTCGCTGCCAGACTATAATGAAATACCAATGGATATTTTTCTCCAGAAGTTTAAGGAACATTTTGATATTTTTTATTATGGATAAGTTCCTTTCCTTACCCATTCCATTCATGTATTTGACTTAGGAATCTTCTATAGGGCCTACTCTAAAACTTCTGGTAGTGCAGTAGTGTCAGGTAACACAAAGGTTCTTTTACAGTTTTTATAGAGGTGGAATACTTTAAATCCTGTGCATATACACAGAAAAATATCCTTTTTGCAATCTAGCTATGTTGTCTGGGTAAGTGTTACAGACTGCACCAGCTTTATCATTCTTTTGGTGGCATAAATCACTTCTAAGTGAATGACATACTAACAAAAGGACAGGTATCTGTTGTTTGGCACTGCACTTTTGCAATATTAAGAGCATTTCACTTCAGAGAAAAGTTTCATACAAGTGGATTTAAGCATTTTATAAATCTCTGCAAGAAAGGTCTTCTGCATATAAAATCTATGCTACATCAATTAATCTTCTTAGGTAGCTGAGAGAGAAATGTGGCAAAAGTCACTTATCTTGTGGATAAAACATTTTACTGTTTTTAAGGAATAATAAGAGGAAACTGTGAGCAGGCAATAGCTGTGAGGTATATAGTTCACCCTTATACATACAGATGAAAATTCTGGGGCCAACACAGGTGAGGCTTGTAATGTGTAGCACTATAGAAGTGTAGCAGAAATACATTGCTGCTACATATATCAGAGACAATAGTTCTCAAATTCTATAATAATTCTTTCCATAAAGCTCAGCCTGTCTTCACTGTTTGCATAGAATATATTTTTCCTCTAAGGTCCTGTGGCCTTGGGTAGTTTCCATTCTGCTAGTAAATAACCTGATCATGCAATCCCTATTCAAACAAATCTGGTTTTGATTTTTATTAAGCCTGTTCTGCTATCTGTCATATTTACCTAAACATAGCTGCGGTGTCTTCAAAGGACTGAAGATACAGACATGAATGCTGGGCCAATATTCTTCTAAACCTTGATTTGGGAAATGGTCATGAATTCTTTATTCAAGTAGAACTTCCAGAAAGAAGCTACATTTTCTTTCACAGAATCTCTGGAGGTCATCTGGTCCGATCCACCTTCTCAACCGGGGAATCATAATCATTCATTGCCTTCTTTCCAGAAGAAGTCGCAATATATCAAAGGAAATGTCTAATTAAAATTGTCATAATTAGCTGAGCAATACAAATTGATTATCATGTTAAAAAATGTTGAAAAATAAAAGGGGTATGATCTTACATAATATTATATTAAAATTTTATTTGTCATTTTAGGAACTTTATTAATTTATCCATTGGATACTCAACACAGATAATTTTAAATATATCATGTATATTTTACAATATATAATTAGTATATATATATCATATAGAAACATTCTATATACAACTGTATATTTAAAATATATGTTATTAGTATATTGGGTATTATATTTAACCCAATATATAGAAAGCTACAATAAGATTGTCCACATTCAGCTATTTAAGTTGATGCTTATTTCATACAGTGGACCAGATGATCTTGAAGGTCTTTTCCAACTTTAATGATTCTGTGATTCTATGAGGAAGGTGCTAAAAATTTTAGTACCAATAAGCAGGTGTGAAGAAAGATGTGTAATGTGACAGCTTTGCCTTTGTCAAAACAAAAATCTGGCACTTGACTCCAAATTGTGCCTTATAATACTCTAGATCAATATTCTCTAAATATATACAGAAAGACGATTATGGTCTTAATTTTTTTCCTGTGCTTAACTCTACACATGTGAGTAACAACTCAGTAGAACTGCCAGCATGCAATTTACTAAATGTTTGTTGTGGTTCTTTTAGAAACTTAGCACATTAAGGAATGGTGACAGCTTTTCAGTATTTTGAATTGTAAAGAAACACAAAGTGATTCTAGTTATTCATTTATACAAAATGCTTGGCTTATACTGTAAATTATGTTAAAATCTATTTCATGTCTTGAAGTTGGAAAGTGTTAGACCTTTTTTTGTGAGCTAAGTAGATTTATATCATAATTGTTACATAAAAACATGAAAACAAGAAAAATACAGAGAAATAGCAAAAGCAAAAATAGCAAAAAATTGAAAATGAAAAAAAAATCTTAGATATGATGAATGCCATTTCAGATAGAAGGGTGAATTAAATTATTTGATATTTTAAAAATAACAGAGAAAAACTTGTGGTGGAAATAGATCTCAGCTGTTCTGATGAACAATGTGCATTGGCTGTCAATCCTCTTCTTAAGGATGCTGAAAGAGAATCTAGGTTCAGGTAGCGGTTTTTATACACATATAAAAATAATTGTAATAACAATACTAGCAGTTCACATTAGTCATACATTTCTTAAAAAAAAAAAAAAGTTCATTTTGTGTGCTAGCTGAATTTATAGGAATCAAAAGGTGAAAAATGTTATAGAAAGTGAATCACTTTCAGTTCTTAATAAAGACCACTATGCAATATAATGTAATCTTTGTAACAGAACATTTGTAAGTCTTGAGTGGTTTTTCAGTAATATTTAAATTGACACTAGAATTTACAGAGATGTTCATTGGGATTTTTTGTCCCTGTTCAAACAAAGAAATGATCAACAACTAGCAAGTTAAGGTAGAAGGGCTTTCAGCTCTCAAGAGACTAGTCCTGTTTTTTATATCATGCAGCCTGATTCCCATCCAGAGGATTTACATAGTATCAAGATAAAAAAAAAAAAAAAAAGTTTTCTTGCATGAAGTTGGAAGAAGTTTAATCTTGCACAGGTTTTCTCAGCAGACCAGAAGCATCCAGGGAGCTTGTCATTTGGAGACAACGTAGATATGCCAGTTAGTTTGGGTCCAAAGCCCTCCAAATAATTTACATGTGCTTGTTGCTAAGTTCATAATTAGTTCTGCTGAGTTTAGTGTGACTACTCACAAGGTTCAAATGGAAGACAAAAAATAAATCCAACAACAAACATTTCCTGCTCTAAATTCAAGGTAGCATCCAAGCCTCACAGAAGGTTTCTTCTACTCTCAGGTTGAACATTTTAAGGCAATATAACTAGGCTGGCTCTATGCATGGGAGAATCGACTTCTTATCTTTACAATTATCTCCAGGTCAAACAATATATTTGCTGAGTACCTAAAATAAAGCACATTGGCAGGAAACCTCCAGCACACTCTTTCTCAGGTGAATGTCATAAACCCAAAGCTCTGAGCTCATAAGATTTGAAAGATAAAAGCCTTTCAGGGTTTGGTCTCATGCTTACTCTTTTTGTCTTTTGTTCTTTGTATTCTTGGCTGACAAGCTAAAACAGGGAAAAAAGAAAAGTTACCCCCCCCCCCCCCAACATCTTTCCATAATGACTTACTGCTTGTTGGCTTGGACGCTTCTCTGAGACCACTCACTCCACTTGAGTTCTGCACTCAAACAGACATGTGCCCTTCCCATCATAGGAAGCAAAGACCAGTCAACATCCAGCTTGGTAGCCATGTTCAGGAGCTGGGCTTCAGGTTCTATAGTCTAGTTTAAGAGAGATGACTAACTACCAAGTGCCTGCTTGTAACAGAAAAAGAGTTGTAGATTCACCCTCCTCTGGACTCGTTTAAGCACCAAATTGTTTTACTTGGTGATAGCTGCAAAATGCTCTTCATTCATTCAAGGGAACATGGACACCTGACTTCATATTGCAACTTTCACTTTTCAATGGAACTGTTACACTTGGTTCTCAGTGTGTAGGATTTAGGCATTCCAGCATTAAATTGCAGTTGCCTGAGCCCTTTTCTAGTTCTTAAAAAAGATAACACTAAGCACTGTATTCTTCTCTCCTCCATTTTTTTCTTCCACTAGAAAAAAAAAATATATATATATAATAATAATGATAAAAATACCCTTGAGAGTTACATTATAATCAACATACTACTGAAAGAAAAAAAACATAATGCTACTGAGAAAAGTCAGAATGAAGTGGCTATTTTGCTGCCTGCAGAAATCCATAGAAGACACATATGAGTTCTGAGCAGACAAAATTGAAGTTAACTCCTGTGCAGGATTTATTTCAAAAAGTGTTTAAGATGATTTCACCTCAGAGATTAACGCTTAAAATGAAGAGAATTGAATAGTTGCAGGATGGAAAGCTGATTTGTGAAACATAATCTGGGATGGAAACTTTCAGTTTGGGAAGGGATTGTAGTATGCTAGGGTAATTTTAGGGCTATTTTGCATTTAGATAACGCACCTGTGACTTGATGGAGAAAACTGATGAAAAAAAATGGGTAAGGAAATTATTTAACTCAGGAGCGATGCAATTATTGAGAGATAATTCATGCAAGCAGCATCCCTTGGATTGGTAATATAGGCTCTTTAACTTCTACCTGTTGAGCATAAATGCATTTTATAAAGCATCCTTCTCACCTGTGCTCAAATAGGACAAACACAGACACAGAATCGTCTAGGTTGGAAGAGACCTCCAAGATCATCTAGTCCAACCTCTGTCCTAACACTAACAAGACCTACACTAAACCATATCACTAAGGACTACATCTAAACGTCTTTTAAAGACCTCCAGGGATGGTGACTCAACCACTTTCCTGGGCAGTCCATTCCAATGCCTAACAACCCTTTCAGTAAAGAAGTTCTTCCTAATATCCAACCTAAACCTCCCCTGGCGCAACTTTAGCCCATTCCCCCTCGTCCTGTCACCAGGCATGTGGGAGAATAGACCAACCCCCACCTCTCTACAGCCTCCTTTAAGGTACCTATAGAGAGCGATGAGGTCTCCCCTGAGCCTCCTCTTCTCCAGGCTGAACAACCCCAGCTCCCTCAGCCGCTCCTTGTAAGACTTGTTCTCCAGATCCCACACCAGCTTTGTTGCCCTTCTCTGGACTCTCTCGAGCACGTCCATGTCCTTCTTGTAGTGAGGGGCCCAAAACTGAACACAATACTCGAGGTGCGGCCTCACCAGAGCCGAGTACAGGGGGACAATCACCTCCCTAGACCTGCTGGCCACACTGTTTCTTATACAAGCCAGGATGCTGTTGGCCTTCTTGGCCACCTGAGCACACTGCTGGCTCATATTCAGCCGACTATCAACCAATACTCCCAGGTCCTTCTCGGCCAGGCAGCTTTCCAACCACTCATCTCCCAGCCTGTAGCTCTGCTTGGGGTTGTTGCGCCCCAGGTGCAGGACCCGGCACTTGGCCTTGCTGAACTTCATACAGTTGACCTCAGCCCATCGGTCCAGCCTATCCAGATCCTCCTGCAGAGCCTTCCTACCCTCGAGCAGATCGACACACGCACCTAACTTGGTGTCATCTGCAAACTTAGTGAGGGTGCACTCGATCCCCTCATCCAGGTCATCAATAAAGATATTAAAAAGGACTGGCCCCAGCACTGAGCCCTGGGGGACTCCACTAGTCACCGGCCTCCAACTGGATGTGGCTCCATTCACCACAACTCTTTGGGCCTGGCCATCCAGCCAGTTTTTAGCCCAATGAAGCGTACGCCAGTCCAAGCCATGAGCAGCCAGTTTCTTCAGGAGAATGTTGTGGGAAACGGTGTCAAAAGCCTTACTGAAGTCAAGGTAGATCACATCCACAGCCTTCCCCTCATCCACCAAGCACGTCACTTGGTCATAGGAGATCAGGTTCGTCAAGCAGGACCTACCTTTCATAAACCCATGCTCACTGGGCCTGATCGCCTGGTTGCCCTTCAAGTGCCGCATGACGATATTCAAGATAATCTGCTCCATGAGCTTCCCTGGCACTGACGTCAAACTAACAGGCCTATAGTTCCCCGGGTCTACCCTCCGGCCCTTCATGTAGATGGGTGTCACATTTGCTAGCCGCCCGTCGACTGGGACCTCCCCTGATAGCCAGGACTGCCGATATACGATGGAAAGCGGCTTGGCCAGCTCCTCCGCCAGTTCTCTCAGTACCCTCGGGTGGATCCCATCCGGCCCCATCGACTTGTGTACATCCAAGTGCTGTAGCAGGTCGCCAACCATTTCCTTGTGGATAGTGAGGGCCACATCCTGTTCCCTATCCCCTTCCACCAGCTCAGGGTACTGGGTATCCAGAGAACAACTGCAGTGTGCTCAGACAGTGCACACCTTGTACAAAAGAGTGACCCTTTAACTCACTAAAGAAAGTTTTCAGTTCCTCCTTCTACTTTGTCTTTGTTGCCTTGATAAGGCCATCTCTGGCCACTTATTCCTCCAAAGTGGTTTACAGTGTGTTTTCCTGCCACTGCTACTAAAACCCACAACTGATTTTTGTTATTTGCTCTCCTGGCTTTTTAACCAGTCTTCTCACTGCACTCTTCTGCTTATAAAAAATGCATCTGCCAAAATAGTCTTGTCAGTTATTATAGTATGCTTGCCTCTGTTCTGAAGCTCTACTTTCTTGTCCTATTTCCTACCACATCAGGGTCAGCCATTGTGTTTTTGACATTGCATATCACATCACCTTGGACCATGTCCATCTTTATCCATTCTTTTGCTATGGAGGCAAACATCTTTGAAGTTTCTCTGAGGTAGCCTCTTAATCCTACAATAGATTCCTAAAGTTGATCCATACTGAGCCAGTTGATCCGATTCTCTTCCCGTTAAGACCTAAGGACACAATGTTTGGAAAGAAGTACTCTGACATAAATTCAAGAGCAAACCAGATGTCTGATATAAATCTATTTTAAGCTTTCTAAAACAGTTTGGACATGCATACTTAAATACATGATCTTATTTCTGCTGTCTTTGTTTTTCTTCTTATCTTTTGCTGCATTCTTTTATTTTACCTTGGTTCAGACAAAATATTCCTTGTGGAAAATTTTCCATGTGTATGTGAATCTTCATGATGCAAATACAGTCAAATTTCTGTTCAAATGGGTTATTGCAGGAACCTACCAACATATATGTTAATTTCCATATTATTATAGAAACTATAACTGAGTTGTTCATCCAAGCACACATGCTTCTGTAAAAGAAAGGGTCCTGTGCCCGTGTGTTTCTTGCAAAACGCTAAAGAAGTTTGAGCCACCTAAACTCAGTTATAGAGTAGGCTCTGTGCATCATCTATTACATAAGTCATCACTTTTAACACATAAGTGTGAGGCAAATTCCACTGAACTAGTGGAATTTATAATAAAATATTTTGGATACAACAAAGTATTTATGATTTCCATATAATGTAAATTTTCTGTGCATGGTATTTGCAAACATTTAAAAAAAAAAAGTGTGACAATTTTTCTGGTGATATGCAATAACAGCTTATTATAATGTTGTACTCATCAGGAAATGAAAAATTCCATTTGCAGTCTTAACTTTATTAACTTTATTTTTATTAACTTTATTGTTTTCTACATATGTTTTACAGTACAGATGCAAATTACATGTATTTCATTATTTCTCAGGTAATGCAATGTCCTCTAACATTGTCTTTTATCTACATATTAGCTAATATTTTCAGAAGAAAAATTAAATTTGTCTCTAAAACAATGAAAAAAAAATCTTAAAAACCCAGTCTGAGAACCCAGTTTCATGGATGCAGCTGAAGAAACTTACCTCCAATTATTCCATTTATTATCCCTTAGAGCATCAAACTTGCTAGCCCAGTCCACATGCTCACTTTTGCAAGTAGAAAGTCAAAAACACCTGAGCAAACACATATGTTAAGCAGCTTGACCTTGACTGTGTACTACATACTTTATATTAGTACATACTTTATATTAGTGATATCTTTATAAAGTGTTGTTTAAGCAGAGTTAATGATTCCTAGCTGAGATCAGACTGAGAGCTTGTGAGAATGTGGGTGACTGAGAGCTGATGTGATATGAGGTGGAGCAAAGGCACATGCTCACTTTGGATTTCCCTGAGGGGGGTAAACAGAGACATTGTGAGAAAATTCTGTTGGAGGAAAGGAGGTGGAAAGAAATGCCCTTGGTAAGAACAGATAGGTGGTAGGTTTTGTGCTGTTATCTATTTTCAATTTTTTCCTATAAGACACTGCCCAGGGTATCCAGAAAAGTCCCTAACTGGGACATTTCACTGTAGCAGCAAGTAGATGTTAATTCCTTTTTAACTTAGTATGTTTTTCTGCATTACAATTTTGACCTTATAAGCACATATTTAATGAATGTTCTTAATTTTAAGGTAAGGGTATGCAGCGTCACCATTGCCACCTGGAGCTGTGCTCCAAAATCCCCCGTGTATTTATGGCAGGCCTCACTGCATCTTCAGCAGTCCAAACAGTTTTAATGCAAGAGGCACCACTCACTTGAAATCCTTGCCTTGCACAGCCAAGAGCTGGGAATATTCAGAAAGCTTTCTCCTCAGTGTTGCTGGTGAATTTGGCATAATCCAGAGAAAACCAGAGGCTAATCAAGAGCAATACTGAGGCATTTAGTGATACAGTCAATGACAGCAAAATCTTTTAGTGTGAGTGAAACATAGAAAAATCAACTTTTTTTTCACATCGTTAACCTTTAAAAAACCAAAACCTTCTGCTTAAGTTTGAAAAGACCTAAACAACAACTGAAATATCTAAAGGGTTAAAAATGACTGGGGAATGAAAGAAAGACTATGAGTCTATAAAATCTTACATTTCTCATTTTTGGTTGTTTACCTAGAGTCCAGGGCAGAAAGCTATGGCAAACATATAGTAAATCTGGGTAGACAGAATGCAGAAAAGGGCTAAACATGTTGTGCCTTTTTGATATTCTAACTGCATTGCCTCCTTCTGTTGCTTCTAATCACATCTGACACTCATTTAGTTAGATTAATCTGATAGATTGCAAATGTGTATCCAGGGTTGTAAATGTAATTGACATATGTTAAAAATATAATCATACTGGTCTGAAGTATATGTGTTTTGTCCTCTTAAGGGCAATCCTAATTTTTTGACCTGTAAGTCAAAAATAGTGTTTTTGGTTTGCATTCCAAGCATTTGTAACTTTATTTACTACATTGGTTCAGATTTGATATTTTCACTTGTCATGGCCGGTGGCTGTGATGTACATAGCTGTCATTCTGTAGTATTAAATTTTACTTTTTTTCCTCTCTGTATTATTTTTTTTTTGTGAATTTAAGAATGTTCACATCAAAAAATGGGTAATTCTCTTTGAGCTTGATAGAAGAGATTATGGTTCTGTTCCTAAAATCGTTGTTTTTCTTCATCACTGTAATATTTATGTATAGTTTTGCATGTTACCATGTCACTTTACCTGACAAATATTAAATCATCACTTTAACCAAGTAAGTAAGCTGTAATTTCCATACTTTCTTAAGTATTTTATTCTGATATTTTCTTTGCAACAACATTTTCATTAAGTATATTTGAACCTGTGTTACTGAGGATTTATTCTATTTCCTGGATGGTTATTTATTTATTTCTATCATTTCATATTTGCAATGCTCTATTTGATCCTGATTCTGAAAGGTGGAGAAGATTCGTATATCCACCACCCTGCATTCTTCTTGTATCAGCTCAGCTTAGTCTATAGACAGGGTGTAGAACATTTCTGATTTCATCACACTTCATACTTCTAATGACAATACGTTTGTGTAAAGTCCACAGAGTAGATTAAACATAGACAGGAAAGTGTCCTAATCCCTTGGTTTTATTTATTGTTACATTTTTTTTTTATGATAGCATTAGGTTTTTCTCTGTGTTAAAGATTTTTTTTTTTATTTTTGTATAATGGCTTTAGATTTTTCTGCATAGATTTTTCTGTCCTTTAAAATAATTGTTTGGGGAGTTTGCTTTTATTTTGAATCAGCAGATCAGGCTTTCTTGCTGTTATGAGTCAGAATAACGCTTTGTAGAGAATTTAGCTACACTCAAATCCCATTCATTTCTATTCTATGTGAGTAAAACTCAAGGAAATTTTGTGTAATTTTCTTTTTTTTGGCTGCATAATGTATGATTCTATGTCTGAGCAGCAGTCATACAAGAACCAAATTGCTTCAGAGGTACTCCTGCTCTTATTTTTTATGTTGTGGAACCTGTGAGTCTTGCATTTGCTCACTGAGACCAAGAAACACAAGCTCCCCCAGTCAGGTAGGGGTCTTAATGCTTGTTTATAGCAAGGCAGGCTCTAGGGTTATTCAGAAATAAAGCTTCTGACCCCAAAGGTAATACAGATAAGTAAAATATCAGGAGAGATTCAAGCCAAAAGTGAAAAGTCTTTCCTGTACATGGTGTTTATATGGGTTAGGGTATTTTAAATGATCTGTGTTTATATTGTCACAGTGTTCACTGTAAGTGAGGAAATAAGAAAGGTCATTTTAGACAGTTTATTCTATTGGGATTTTGTTGGACATCAAGCTTCAAGAACCTTACAGATTGCTTGTTTCACATTGTGTAATCTTTGCTTGTAGCATCACTGTAAGATCATAGGCTAATTCATGCCTTTTACTCCTGGGTGAAAAACTTTGGCAGATGGTCTCACAGCTTATCTGAGTAACCTTCCTTTCACCAGGGACCTCTTTCTTACAAATGAACCATTTGTAAAAATTTCATATTAAGCTACGTTTGATAATAGCTGCTTTTTAGTGGCATCATCCTCAGACGTAAGAGTTAAAATCACTGCATTTCAGTATCATCTATTCTAAATCTGTTGGGTGCCTTGCTAAGAAAGAATGAAGTTTTGCTTTCTCTTTTTTCTCCAAAGTATTTGCATGAGCTCTTAGTTCTCCAAGCTGTGCCTCAGCACTACAGTTAAAATCACTTTTCCTTGCACATATGCGGGAGCACACCACAGCTGAGCTGTGAGCTAACCTGGGCTTTGCTGTGTGCCGTGCTTGTGATAAGGAACAGGTATTTGTATGCATGACTCATCTTAGGATATGTTCACGAGGATAGCAATCATCCACTCAGTGTCTCCATTCCTTTTAATACCAGAAAGGATACATGCCACCTTCCTCTAGCTTGTGTTGATAAATCAATCAGGTGGGAAGTTCAGCTTGCTCAGCTGCATCAGATATTTGAAGTTGAAGACCTTTATCAGCACACTCCAGTTCAAAGTAATAATCTGCAAAGTACAGCCAATAATGTCAAGAAAGCGTTTGAATTAAGAAGGCCATTTAACTCAATATATTGAATACAACTATGTTGAAAATTTTTAGAGACGTTTGCTAGCAATTACTTGTTGATTTAAAATGGCAGTACTTTTACATCATTAATATTGCTGTGTAATTGCTGAACAATTCATCAGCATCAGTTAGAGTACATTTCATACACATTTGGGGTATATATGCAGCCTTCTTCTTTTAACTGCTGACTGAGAGGTTTGCATAGAATAACATCTAAGGTAGCCATATTCAGCAGCTGTGTTGGACAGATCTGTACTTCAGGAGCCCATCACCTTCAAAACAAATCTTGTCTGTTGCCTGTAAGTATAATTGCCAGCTCTGGCCAGAAGCAGTGTTTAGTTTATTTATTTATTTATTTTGATCTCCAGGACCTGCATTATAAGCCTGTAGTGAATGTACCGTGTGTTTCTGTGTTGGATTTTGTTGGTTGGTTGGTTTGGTTTGGTTTGGTTTCTTTTTTGTTGTTGGTGGTGGTGTTTGTTTTAACTATTGGATTGTGATAAATATCTATTATCTGGAAGATACTCATCCTTCTGCAGAACTGGCAGGTGGGAGCAACAAAGGTAGACTTGCACAGTACTGTTCTCTGCCCCTTCTGGGAGTACTTTGGGCATTAATTAGATTTAAGAGCCAAGAGAAAAACTTTACACTTGTTTTTTAACACATTTCAGGAAGAGTAGTTGTCAGATGCAAGACTATAAAAAATTAATATTTTTCTACAATAAAATAGCCAGGCTACTATCTGAGAGTTTGGTAATAGCAAAATAATGTTAACCATCCACAATATGCTGTAATTCTAACTCTGTTCTGTCTGAAGATATAAATATTAAATAATCCTCACAACCTCTCAGCAAGCTGACCGTCATTATTTCAATTTTATAGATGAACTGTGGAGCAGAATAATTAAATAATTTGGTTAAGGTCACACAGCAAGTCTGCTGAAGACATGAAAACAGAATCAAACTGTTGATTCTGAGTTTGGTACTTTAGCTACAGAACAGTCTTTTCCTGCAAAATCTCTCTCACTTATGATACATCTCATGCATAGTCTAAATTAGAAGCATCATTAAAAATGGAAGTTAATTACCTTCTCTCCTTTAAAAACTATTTTCTGATTTTAATATTGAATACATTCAAGCAGTTTTCTCATGTGATTATGATGTGAAAAAAAAATCTAAACACAAATCTGAAAATAATCATGCTGTTCATGTTTTCATGGTATAAATAGCAGAAAACACCCATGGTAACTTTATTAAGACAAAGAATTGTAAATATGGAGGTTTAATTGGATACAGTTTTCAAACATATCAAAACCCTAAAAGGCTAACATTTACATTCTCCCTAACATTTATTTATTGTACATGACATTTTAAGTAAACCTGTTGTTATGAAAATTAAGAAACTGTTTGAATGACTAGAAACTCTGCATTTTCCTAGGGCACCTAAACGCACCTTGTGTAACAATTTCTAAAATTTTTCATTTTTAATTTAATATTTTAATTAATTAATTTAAAATTAATTTAATTAATATAAATTTTTTTCTTATTTTGAAAAGCAAGTGCAAGGTATGGACAAGGCAGAATTTGAAGGTATGAATGTAAATTAATGAACAGTACCCAGAAACTTTAGAAAATTGCCCTGGCAGATTAACTGACTGTGACATAAACAGAAAACATTTGATCTTTAGGCACTTCTAGAAATAGACAGGGAGATCGCTCACCGATTACTGTCTCAGACTTGGTATGGGGAAAATTAATGTATTGCCAATTAATAGCAGTAGGGCAGGGAGAAACTCAAAACAAACTAAAAACACATTTCCCTCCCATCCACCCTCTTCTACATCCTCTCCCCGAGCGTCTCAGGGGAATGAGGGCTGTGGTCAATCCCTGATGCTTCATCCCTGCTGCTCCTTCACGGTCACTCTCTGCCCCTGCTTTATGTGGGGTCCCTCCCACGGGATGCAATCCTTCCGGAACTGAGCCTGCAGGGGCTGCCCACAGGCAGCAGCTCTTCCAGAACTGCTCCCACATGGCTCCATACCACGGGGTCCATCCCCCAGGAGCAAACTGCTCCAGCATGGGTCCCCCATGGGCGGCAGCTCCCCCCAGACCCCCTGCTCCTGCATGGGCTCCTCTCCATGGGCTGCAGCCCTGGCCCGGGGCCTGCTCCTGCGGGGGCTCTCCATGGGCCGCAGCCTCCTCCAGGCAACATCCACCTGCTCCACAGGGGGCTCCTCCATGGGCTGCAGCGTGGAGATCTGCTCCATGTGGGACCTGTGGGCTGCAGGGGGACAGCCTGCTCCACCAGGGGCCTCTCCACAGTCTGCAGGGAAACTTCTGCTCCAGCACCTGGAGCACCTCCTCATAGGATCCTCAAATCCAAATGGATTTTCCTTGTGCTACCTGCATACTCAGACCCCATCACCAGTTTTGTCTAAGCTTTGCAAGTTGGCATGGAGTTAGAGGAAGAACCTCTATTTGACAAGTAGCTGAAATTATTGATTTACAATAACACTAATTAAAATGTGTTTTGTTTGAAAATCTGAAGTAGAGATTTACACCATCTCCAGGCCCTCACATGAAACTGCTTTATTCTGTGATGTGTTATAGAGTGAGGATGTTCACCTCCACAGCCAGAATAGCTTGGTCAGGTCTGCTGCAGTAGTCAAGTATTTAAGCTTCACTCTGGGATGCACAGAGAGCTTCATTTCTGAATGCCTCCTTATGGCTTAGTTGTTAGGCTCTTGCTTGAAGATAAGAATCTAAATCAAACACAGAAGGGATTTGGATTTGATTCTTCTGTATTCCAGAACAACGTTATATCCAGCTGCAACTTGCGTCCCCCACCTTCCAACCCAGAAAGGACTGACCTAAGACCAAAAGAGGGTTAATGATTCTGCATTCCAAGGGGAAGTAAGTTCTCTCCATTCTCTCAGAGAAATAAGCATATACTCTCCTAGATAGTTATCTTATGATGAGATGTATGACTTACTGAGAAATCTCTCTCTCTCTCTCCTTTAATATGAGATGTAGATTATATGATCAACTTAGACACCTAATTTTTAAGATAGTGATGTCCCAATTAAAATGCCTAGGTTAGTTTTGAAAATTGGGATAGATTTCTAAAGCATATAGATGATAGAGTCTTTTGAAAATGGTACCCTTAGCACTTCTGCAAAGAGGACCCTAATGCACTTCATTGACTTGGGACTTTATATTATATATGCAACATATTCTGCAAACTAAATTTAGCATTTACATTTTTCAAGGAAGATTTATATGAGAAAGCTAAGATTCATAACAATAATTTAAATTATAACTGTTTTTAAAACCATTAGATGTATTAATAAGGAATTTTAATGTGGCCATCATTATGAGATGCAAATTGTAAGATGTAACAATATATTTCTGTGTTACATTAGAATTCATTATATTTACTTAATTTATAGTTTAAAATTCAGTGGTTTGCTTGCACTCTGTATAAAGTAGGTATAACATACTATGTAAAACAGTTATAAAATACTATAAAAGAAGCTTTAAAAATTTAATTTTATACATGAGTCTTCAGAGAGGAATGGAAGCACTTGTTGACCCTTAAGATTTAATCTTCTGATTGTTACTTTTTTTTTTTTTTAGCTCTTCCTTTTTTAATTCTCTTAAGGGATTCTGAAATAATATGGAAATCATGGGTTTCACTCTTCCTTATTGCCATTATGACTATGTTATAAAACAAGATTATGACTTTAGAAAGAATGTGTTCTTACAGATTTGCAATGGGCAATTTTAAAGTTACTATTCTGAAAAAGGAGTTTCCTGTGATAACAACTGTAATTCATATGTTCTATCAAAAGAGCTTTGAATTGAAAATCATGGTTTGGAGACATAATCTGAAACAGCTGAAAAGAACGCAGGAAAGGACAACTTCTACCTTGGGAAGAGTAGAGTCCATCACCATTAGAAACTTTATAATCCTTTCCAAAACAATTATTTCTTATTCTGTTTTAATAGATGGTATAGTACAATACTAACATGCAGTAATGGGGTAATATGGGACATATCTCCATATATACATATATATTTACTAATGTATAACTGTGTCACAGTCTACTTTTTTGTTGTTTTCTTAAGATCTATGCCAGATAAAAATACTTGAATTGTCACTGAAAGTAATGAAGAGATGAAGAGAGACTGTTGATACTACCTACTCCTATATCTCAGAAAGTGGAATGAAAGATTGGGTTATATTCCTGTAGCAAATATATCTTCATTTAACGTTTGCCTTTTTATAGCATACTGACTGATCTAAGCATACGATATAACACAAAGGGAGAGGAAATGTAAAAATAATAGCTGTACTGCATATCAGCTCTGAGTGTATTTACTTACTCCTCTCTTCCTCTGTACCCATCAGTTCTATCTATCCCTTCTTTATATCATCCTGAGACTAAGAAATGCTTCTTCCAGGTATTGAAGCCATACAGAACAGAGGTTGCTTCTACCAGCCTAAAAGTCTTGGTGTTCATCAAAGAAAGTGCACGGCAGTCTTTCAGATGGCAAGGCCTTCACACACAAGTGCCTAGCAATGTGTGATCAACTAAGTGTGCCTTATGAGAGAAGTCACAATGAGAGAACCTCATTGTCCTTTTGCACAAATTAACAGAAACCTTAAGAATCTCTTTTTCATAAGGACTGTCATGATGTTTGTGCTGTGTAAGATCTGTGCTGTAACACTATTCTGGCCATACTCAGGAAGCAAGCTAGCTCTGCCCTGGGCTGTGTTTAAGGTCATCAGCACAGCTGGCCCTCTTGACATCATGCTAAAGGTCGGGTACATCAGATCAGCTAGATTACAGTTTCTGCTCACACCATCTCTGAACTAGAGTAGCTTGATTTGGGCTTATTTGGAGGGCAAGTAATCCATGGCTATAATCTGATGATATGGACCTATTAGTCTATCAGTAGAGCATATCAGAGTTTCTTCTGCAATCAGTGCGACCTACATCTTGCACATGACACGAAACTGATATTAAGATGTAGCTTGATAGACCATACTTTGCTTTTTATTTTTCCAGTCTTCTGGATCTCATCTGTGCTTATTTGCAAGCACAAAGCATCCACAGATTTCAATTAATCGGTTAACAGAGGATTCAGTCAGTACAAGGGAACCGATCTTAGTTACGTGATAATTTCTGTATGTACTTTCAGAACACTTCACAAAGAAGGCAAGTATTTTTAACTTCATTTTACATTCAAGGAAACTAAATCAGGAAGAAGATCTGAATTGTCAGTGTCACCATCACCTGTCCCACCACTCAAGCAAACTAGGTATCAATGTCATCCACACTGAAACTGCGAGTATCCTAGTTGGTTCCTCTTGTGTTCAGTCTCTGCCAAAACTATGATTATAGCTTCTCTTTTATGGTAGCCTAAAGAGTGCTTTTCCGTGCAAAGGGATTAAATTATATTTTAAATGTGTAAATGAATTTTTACTGAGATAAACTTCTCCCTGTTGGTCTAGAGGGAGGATTTTATTTGAGTGAGATAAATCTTTTGTTCACCACAAAATTAAATACCAGCCCAGTCATTATGCTTTCCACAGTTATTCTGAAAAAGCTTATTGACGGTTTGGCCAGGCAACAGTTCTAACTACACCCTAGAGATATTGTCATTTCCAAACCTATGCTGTAACAGCTAGAAATCCTTTAGGAGTAATGTTAAAAAATGATACCTTGATTAAATATTAAGGTTGAGAATCACACGAAATTCTGTGGAAGAGAGTAGAATGTGAATGGGGAGGATGTATGCATTTGGGAAGACATGCTGCAGGTCAGCATCCTGATCGGTACAGACAGTTCTCAGGATGGGGGTCTTGCCCACAAGTGGATCCCAGATGTGCGAGCTCTGTAAGCATCATGATATCTTTTTTGAATGAAATCAGAAATCAGATGCTTATAGATATGTATAAGTAACTCTGAAACAGGGTGTTTTCCATTTCTGCATATCTTTCCCCCAGCAGAATTTCTGTAAATTTTTTCACTATCACAAAATAAAACTGTTCTTCACCTTTCTTCATGTTATAGCAATGGGGACAGTGATTATAACATTGCAGGCAAACCACAGGCATTGCTCTCTCTCTACCAAACGGCAGTCCTGTATAGACAGCAGCGGTACAGTGTTCTCAGAGAAGAAACAAGCCTAAGGAGGGGTCCTGATCATCCCAGTGTCCCAGTCCTGGGGTACTCCAGAGAGGATGGGACTCTCCTCTACTAATGTTCGTGGACCAGTTGGGGAGAAAAAAGACTAACAAGAAACTGCAGAAAATACCTCACAGCACGTGCTATCTAGCATAGCCCTAGCATGCAGCAAAGCAGCACAGGAACATCTAACAAATGAAAAATTTCTCTGAATTATAGCAGTTATTATTCTGTGACAGTAATACAGCTAAAGCAATTCAGACCATACCCACTCCACCTCTCAGATGTGTTCCAAAATACAGAGAATATCACCCAAATATGTTTCTACTCTGAGCCTACTCAATTGCTACATCAATTCCTAATGAAGTATCACAGCCAAGTGTACTCAGTATAATTTTGCTCCAAACACAAAGTAGTCTGCAGTAATGGTTTAGATCCATGTGGCATTAAAGGAGGAAAAAAAAAAAGGGGGGGGGGGCATTTTTTGGGACTATTTAAAACTTTCCATACTGAAGAAGTCTTCTACCTTGAGAGAAAAAGAACTGAGTTCTGTAAGCTGTATTGGAAGTACCCAGCACTGAAACTCAGGAGCTGCTTTCCCACAATTCAGTAATAGGATTTCTTGTAATCAGTACTATATTTTTTTATCTTAGTTTTTGGGGTACACCAGGTTACTTTTTCAAGCTTTCCACTACAGCTGCAATTGCTAGGAACATATTTCCTTGGGAAAATGGAAGCTCTGGTTCTTGTGAATTCACAATGCTGTGGTTCCCAGGAACTTAAGGCAGGTGCAAGATTAGGCTTCCCATTCACTTGAATTAAAAAATAAAATAAAAATAAAAATGATAATAATAAATAAAATAAAATAAAATAGTGCATGCAGGGAAGATATTAACAGGCATAAAGTATATTTTTTCACCTTTTCTTTATGATCATTCAGCATTATGTAGTCCCATGGGTGACGTGCACTGAACTCTGGCAATTCTCAGCCATATTTAATTGCTCCTCATCAGCTATCTAAGCCAGAGCTGCTCACATAGTGATGTGTACTTTCCTGCCATATTTAGCTGTTTAGATCACCTTTTTACAGTGCAGTTGGGATGTTGAACAAGCTGGGATTATTTAGAGATGTTGTTCTGCTGCTTGATTGCCATAATGCAGCTTCCCTCATCAGAGCCATTTTGATTGGAAATCTGCAGTATGAGTCACAAAGGACAATGTTGATGTAATTAGGATGCTAAAATGACAGTGACAGAGTGTTAGTCGAGTTGTGGGTATGGCATTCAAATACTAGGTTTTATATTCTGTATTTATAATGGAAATATACCTTCAGACTTATGACACACAGTAGCAAGCATCTACCACCATTATTATAGAGAAAGTGAGGCTTATTATGCAGGGAGTGATAACAGTTTTCAGACCTGCAAAGCAAAAGGGAGAGTGCTGATGACCAGGAAACCCACTATTTTACTCCTATTGTTTGGAGTATATAGATCTTGATAGCTTAATGGTCATATCTAGACTGTGGCCAACAACCAGGAAAACTTCAACAGTAATTCCCAACTGGTAAACTAAAAACACGTTAAGTGGGATGCTTCCACTAAAAATACTAAATGGAAGTGCAGGCCCTGTGTTGGCTGGTTGCTGGGCCAGTGCAGGGCTCTGGGTCTGGCATACTGAGGAACATGGGAGAAAGTGACTTGGTTGCTCAGAGCAGCATCAGCTGCTGGCAGCACTGTCACCTGCATCCAGAGTCTTCCAGAAGGACTGAGAATTCAGAGATGAACATAGTTGGAAAAGCATAGTGCCTCTTATTTCAAATGAGGCATTAACATAGTCATCTACATGAAGCCTGCAATCACAGGTCCAGAAAATATATGCAAAACACCACTGTTATAACCAAATTCATGGGATTTTAATTCATGCTCATTAATGGGACAGAGGCTTCACCTGAAAGCTCCAGTGACTTGGATCCTGCAGATATTTTTAATTTGGAGTGTCTGCTGCTGGGGGAACAAGGAGTAACTCCAGTAATGAGTAATGAGCAGAGTGAGCCCGATACGGAGTGCATGTAAGATTAAGAATGAAGTCTGCAGGAAGTGTCAGGGATGTAATACATGCTGTACCATGTCTCCCTGAGAGTAACACACACTCATAGGCATGGAATTAATTTTGCATAGCAAATAACACAGAAAACCCATTGTTCTTCATGTCTGAACACATTTAAATAACACAACATAGCATATATATTACATAAAATATCTTTAACAAACAAGTACTGCTATCAACAAACCATCTCTGTTCTCCAGTCTTTACTCTGGACTAGCCTGGAGATCCTGTCTTTCCTGAGCACACTTAAAGTCATAAAGTTTCCAGATCCTTATCTGGCACTGATAATCTTTTCTCTCTCCCAGTGGAGTAGAGTACTAAAAGAAAAAATGCACAGCTTCCAGATGCTCTTCTCCCAGTCTTCTCATGAGCCTTTATTCCAACACTTCCCATTTATTTAATAATTACTCTTGGATTCACATGCTAGGACGTACCAAAAACATTCTAATTTCTGGTTTTTGGCCTTAAAATAGGAAAATACATAGACAACAGCAAAAGCCAATTGAAGAAGACAAAAAAGTGACATTGGTGGTATTATTTGGCTAGTTCAATAAGTTGTTAGGATGATGTTGGAGCTGCCAGATTCCCATAGCTGTTGTTAATTCTGAGATATAGCAAGGGTATGAGCTTGCCACAAAAATAAATGGAGTAAAGACAGAAACAGTGTCAAAGGAGGACAAAAAGGGAACAGTAGTAGTAGTAGGAAAAAAAAAAAAAAAAAAGGAAAAGTAAGAGAGGCAGAGGCAGTTAATAGAGAGAGTTGGGGTTATTGTCTGTAGGAATTATGATGTTTAAGGCTGAGACCATGAAGCTCTCACCATGTTCATGCTCTTTGTGATTCTGTGATTCTGTTTGTATGCTGAAAATTCATAAGATATCTCAGAAACATTGTACAAATGGATGCTACAGGTACAAACTCTTTGAGGCAGATTCTTCAAAGTACCCTTACCTAAAAAATTTAGGGAAAACTGGGAAGCAAGATATTCCTCTGGGTGGCTGGAGCCTGAGCAATAGTGGCTGGATTATTAGGAAAACTAGTAATCAGCCAGGCTGTGTCTGCATCAAGGTGAGATGTATTTCTTCTGCTTTTGCTTTTCTTTAGAAGGTGTTCTAGTTATACAACTCAGGAGGACATTGTGATGCTGTTGGCATCATACAACAGCGTGTACCTGTTCTTCAGTTTTCACAAAGGATGAGAAATCTTCCAGTGGTTAAATCTATCACGAATTGATAGCTGGAATGATTTCTTGCCCTCTACAGATTTTTGTGGTGTTGAAAATATTTTTACTTTTTTCTGTGCAAAATTGCTTTCAAACCATTCCCTCCCTAATAAGCTGTTAGAGAAGCTATGGGCTTCCTTGGAAAATTGTTCAAAATCTGCCAAAAAATAGCCTTGAGAAATTGTTAAGAAAACTGATATTCTCAAGAGAATATTTTGTTTTTTACAAACCGATAACAAAAACAACAAAATTTATTAAACATTTTCTGATCAAGTCTCCTTGAACTTTCACAGAGAATAACATAGTTTTATGTGCAATGCATCAGAATCCAAAAACATTTCAGAAACAATATATGGAGAGAGAGTAGGAAAAAAAGGGAATTTAATTCACCTTGTCCAATGAAAACAAGAAACTCATTTGTACCATAGTTTATAGTTGCTGTCCAGTAAATCTCAGTTTGGCCTCCAGTAACAGAGAAACAGCTTATACACTGCAGGAATTTGTAAAAGAAATAAAACTCTTACTTCTGTATTTTAAGTAATAATAGCAATGGAAACGTCTATTGTTTTTAGGTTTTGTAAATCATGGTACCGTAAACCGAAATTCTGTGCCAAATTTGCCTCAACACTACCCCTTTTATGTAATTTCCCTTATATGTAGCAGTTAAATAAAGCAGAGATGTAAAATCCCAATGGAAAAATAAATCTAGCTGCAGTAATCATACTATCAACACATCAGCTCTGCAGAACTCTGTCTTGCTTCCTTGCACAAAATGACAATTTAAAGTATCTTTCCAGAAGTCTCCTGGGAGATTATCACATTTTATTCTCCGTTTAAAAAAAAAAAAAAAGTAAAAAAAATCTTTGAGAATGTAGAAGTTCCCGGTGAAATACTTACAGTTCAGTTCAGCATAATAGGGTAGTTTCAGAAAGGCTGAAATGTAATTTATTTCATTTTACTTTTATCTGCAAGTAAAGGTCATCTATCTGAAACTGTTTTTTCCGGTTGCACATATTTCATTTGGCATCTTCTTAAATAACAGAGAAATGCAATCAAATTCCAATATTTGTCAAACATACATGAACTCTGTTAAGTGATCTTCTACTTTGTGTTTTAATGTTTACAGCATGGGCATTGAATAAATGCTTGCTTGGCAGTCAAAAAATAGCTTAAAGTGGGAAGACTTCCTTGAAATTGTAAGGACTTTTCTAAATATTTCGTGAGTACCCAAAAAACTACATTTTCAAGTTAATATTATATTATTTGGAACCTGTAAAGCATCTTCTCTACACAGTTATACCTCTGAAAATCCAAAGTAACTCAATTTTTAAAAGCATTTCTTCTGTAAATATAGTTTTTTCTCCTGTTTTTAGTGCTAGTAACAAGTGTCACTGAGAGCTCACTAGGAACCACAGTCACAGAAATAACTCACAGATATGCTAAATATGTTAGTATATCATTAGGCATAGAGTTACATGAGTTTATTTATGTTTCTTTAGCAAACATACCAGGTCTTGGCATATTTTACTGTTCAGACTGAAAAATAAGTACAAACCAAGCAGGGCTAATTATTCTTGTGACTTTGTTGCTGCGATGGTTGTCTGCATGAGTGATCTGCTTTGAAGCCATATTACAATTTTAAACCAGATTCCCTGACTGCATGTTGGTTCAGTTCGTAGAGAGATTTAGGTGTGCACAAAACATTTTCCTTTCCAAAGAGAAGTAATCAGAGGCTTTGTTTCAAAATTGCTCCAGAGCTTCATGAGTATATTCAGATCTAAACCAATGTGAGGACTCAACCACCCAGGGGTCCTGTGACATGAACCCTACCTGTATTCAACAACAGGGCTTGCAAATCAGCCAGAGGTCTCACCACAACTTGAAATGGTTCTCACGCTTTATGAAGGGCCTTCCTCTTTATAATGTTCTTTGTATGTTTTCCTCTTCACTGCCAGCTGCTGCCAGGAACTTCACCTTCAGTCTCTGCCACCCCTTCACCATCTAAGAGATAAAATCATGAATTCGCTTTAAATGCATGCTCAAACGGATTGACATAAGTTAGAAATGACTCACAGGTAGTTTTTTAACCTCTGGTGTCTAATGAATATTTCTAGCTCCTAACAATTTGAAACATTTTTGTGTTGCTGTTGTTCTAGCTGTTTAAAGGAAGCAATATTCATTCATTGAATATATTACATATGGTGTATTTATCTGTTATGTAGTACACATCAGCTGCCACCTGCTGATTATCCCACAATGAACACCAAAGACTGAGTTACAAAATGTCCTGTGTTCACGTATGTCCGTACAATGTTTTCCTTGCTCTGACTTGGTCAAACTTTCACTAGTGGTAAATCAGTCTGCAGGATAAATAAAGACCTGCAAAAGAAACCCTCTCTATCGCTCAACGTCCCATGATAAGAGCTGGTCACTAAGAGACTGATCCTGAACAGAAGCTGGATTCTGCTGAAAGTACATTTTCCCAGCTAGGCACCTAGTCTCAGCAGTGTTAAGGAAGCAAATCAGATGTGTACCCTCATATCATATCACCCTTCTCTCATTCTCATACACAGAATAGAACGAAACAATCTCTATGAGTACAGAATAGTTTAAATTGAATAAATCCACACATATCCAACTTACACTTTAATCCTCCCTTTTAGCATTGCAGAGCATAATTCCAGAACAATAAATAACAAAGCCAGGTGCTAAGGTATCAGGCATGACATAGTATCCTGAACAGAATAACTCAGAAAATGAACAGAAGATATGTGGGGAAAAAATAAATAAATAAATAAATAAATAAATAATTGAAAGAGTTTATTCTAAAATGTCCTTAGAAATATTGAAATATTTTTAATTTTTTTATTTTTAAAAAAATAAATGCCTTTGTATTGGCAGTTAAAATCAATCCACTAGAAGTAGCTGGTTGAAAACAATTATCATATGTGTTGTATTTAAGACGCAAAACCAACCTAAAAGCATAGTAACCTTGAAAGATACTAACCAGTAAAAAAAAAAAAAAAAAAAAAAAAAAAAAAAAAAACTTGCTGACATGGAAAATGCAAAAAAAAAAAAAAAAAAGAGCAGAATAAGAATGAAAACTAAAATGGATTTTAAGAATCCTTTATCCTTAAAGCTTTCTATTCATGTCAGCTATGAAAATAGACGTACTTGTTTGCATATTAGAAACGATTATTGAGTCAATCCACCCTATTGCCACGTCATGCACAAATTTCATCAACATCCTGGTATGAGCAACTGCCTTCTCTTCCTTGCTGTAGTTTTTTTTCCAAAAGTCTGAAGGCAGATTTCTGATCTCAAGATATGTATACAGAAGTCTTATGCTCTTAATGATGTTCAGGACTGCAGGATTCAGCCTGCTGCTATGCTTCTTTCTAAGGGAAGTGTTTGAGATCAGTGCTTTCTTTCACATCTTTTCTGATAAAAGGGTTAAGGTACATAAGAAAGAAAAAGATTTTATTTCTCATACATAATAACCCCATCTCCACTCTTCAACTCCTCTTCTCACCATCCCTCCCCTGCTCAGTGTCTCTCTGAATTCAGTGCTCTGTTTCTCTCCCTCATAGTTGTCAGTGAGGCAGGAGTAGTTGTGCCATTGCCACCTACATCTCCTGGCTGTCACACAGCAAAGCAGCAGCTTATCTCCTTAGACCCACTGCTTCTGCCCTTGTCCAGCGGTTTAGGCAGTAGTTTCCCATATGTTTATAAGCATGTGTGTGTGTGTGTGCATGTATTTACATACATATAGATGATGTATGTAAGGGTACAGGCACAAAGAATGTAAAGCGGAATTGATAAGACATTTCAGTGAATCTAAAAAATGTGTTAAATTTCCTAAGGTTACAGACTGTGTGTGTGTGTGTTTGTGTAGGGGAGAGTGTTTATTATTTGTAACTTGTTCTAGAGTTTAGGTTCTCTGAGCTCTGACATATATCTGTCTTGCTGTCTCTTGAGTTGCCTTAGGTTTTTCATTTCTAAGCCAACTTTGGTCACAAAGGAATAGCTTTTGTGCTCTTTTTCTCACTTCTTAGATGTTGCTGCATTCAGTTGAAAGAACAAAACCCTAACCATACTGAAATTAATAGAAGGCTTGCTGGTGTTTCTGTGAGCAAGATTTCATCTTGCTCATACTTCGTCTTCATACTTCTTGTCTTTCAATAAATTCAGCTCTGTTGACAGTGTTTTCCAGTGTTCTGGAAAAAAAAAAAAAAAGAGTTCAAGGTGTTATTTATTTATTTATTTATTGTACAGATCAAGGGGTCATTGGCTTATATTGTCTCCTGATTATATCTTATATTTTCCTCTACTAATGTACTACAGTCAAGAAGTTCAGGATGTGTTTTCAGATATTGAAATGAAGATATGCTAGAGGTATCTGGTCTGAATTAATGTGATGACTAGTTTCTGGTGACATTTGTTTGAAGGAAGATATTCTATCCCACAGATGCAACCATTTTGATATAAATTAAAATCATCATTGTCAAATATCATAAAAACTTTATGGCATTATGTAAATCATTTAATCTTTCTTGGACTTCATTTTCACCCCTCCTTTACTCCCACTAAAGCAGTTTCAGTAATAATTTTCTAACTGTGCTATGATTAGAACTTAACTAATGCTTGTAAAAGTCCTTTAAGATTATTTAAGGAAGGCATTTCAGAAATGAAACTATTGCTGTTACCAATAGAGCATTGGTTTTGCTTGTATGGTGCTTATAATCTGTAGACTATTTAAAGTATTTTATTAAAGGAGGGAAAATATCATTAGTTTCATGCTATAGCTGTAAAAAAATGAGATAGAAAGTGATTAACCCAAATTAAATTTCGTTCAACTGAACTCATGTGAAACTGATAAATGAGCCAGGAAGTTCTCCTATCACCTTGCTCTCTGTTCCATGTAAGAGGCTTTTTAGGGCACCAACAGGCTCTAATAGTGATTTAAAGTTGGCAAAACCATGCTGTTCTTCATCAGATCAATATGCTGGTCAGAAATATCAAGATTTCCTAATGTTATTATTATTGCTTTTGATTTCACTCCCTTTATGAAAGATGACATCATAAGAATTTTATTTACTTCATTTAATTTGGCTGGGAGGGAGACTTCATAGTAATTTGGTCTTTTGTTTTGTTTGGTGTCTGACCATGCATGCCAGAATCTGCACTCAGATCCAGCTTGTGCCCTAAACATTAGCATGGCTGGCTGTTAGCTGTCAGCCTCAGGATAGGAACCCAAAAGCTTCCTTAGGGTATTTAGGCTGCCCACCTAAATGCAGGAAATTAGGCTGGTGAGGGTGGAGACACAAAGGAAAAGCAATGGAAGAGGCTGCCTAAAATGGGACTGGGATGTGCCTTCCTCCATCCCTCACCAACGCACATCTGGTGCTCTTAAGGAGTGGATCCTTCTCCTTGGGACTCAGAGCTGGGAATCCTCCCTTGAGATCAGGGAGCTAGACTCTTTCTTTTATGAAGAAATTGGGGTATTACACCTTTTAATCCTAGCAAGAGGAGGGTGGCAAAAACAGTCACCTATCGTACAGACCATTTTTTGTGATCTTTCCAACACAGGAGATTCGGACCACCTCTGCCACCTCCCTGCACCATCCCCCATTACAAGGCTGTAAACTGCACAGGGAAGGAAGCTGGACTCCATGCTCCGCTGCTTCAGATGTGCCCCTGGGCATAAATCATTAGGGAGTCAATAGGCAAGAGACAGAAAGAGGTCAGGGGAAAATAGTAGTGTCTGGATTAGCAGCTCGGGCACCAATAAGGAGGAAAGGATTCTTTCCTTCTAATCCTAAAGCTCTTCTCACATTTTAAAATCAACAGTCACTGCCATCAAGGAGCTAGGAAATCTTTAAGGAAAGTGAAATACCTAGGACCGAATCACTTCATGCTGAAGTAGGATTTGTATCTCTCATCCGAGGTTGTAGCTTCAAGTGCTGCATAAAGGGACTTCACCCCATTCCAATTTGTTTAAAAGCAGAGAAGCAAAAAGCAGCTGCTAACGCTGCATTTGAGATGGAGTCTGCTGTTGTAGGCACAGCTACTAAGTCCTTCCTCAGGGCTGCGAGCTGGGAGAATAGCTGGTTTATCAATTTAAGTGGCCCTTCCCTGTGAAGAATGAGCCCCTTCCAGGCATGTGCTGGCACCAGGCTGCTGAGTGCACAGGAGGCTGAAAGGCAGAGGGCCAGGGAGAGTTCAAGCATGACCAGCATTAAGGAACAAATGAACAGAGGTTTTCAGGGTTGCAGTTTTGGAGTCAGACACCAGCATACCCCCTGAGCCTTATTAGTAGTGCCTGTTTCTGGTTTGGGGCTCCTTAGGACTGCGGGTAGGCTAACCAAGCATGAGTTTCGGTCCCTCTTATCATCCTTGTCATCAAATTAGTCCTACCCACCTGTGCTAAGCTGCGCTAACTGCAGGGAGACACAGACTAAATAAAGGCAACTGTCTGCCATCATTTTTTTTTTACACCAGTGTTCTCAAAGCAGAGGAAAACAGAATTTAGCAGACTGCTCCTTTTTTTTCCCATTTTCTAATTTCTTTCCATTGTCCTCTCATTTTCTCCTTGCATTTGCTCCTAGATATCTCAGTTGACTTTCTTTAGAAAGCTGCTTTCTGAGTAAGATGGCTATAGAAAGTCTTCCTCATGTACAGGAACAAATGAGAACTATTTTTTCACCCCTATTTAAATGCCTCTTTCTAATATGCACAGTAGGATTGTAGCAGATAAAAAGTATGGGCTGCAAACCTTAAGATGGCAAAAAAAAAAAAAAACTGCCTAGCAAATTCTATTTTCAAGATATAGTAAATAATTTTATTTTAACCTGTTACTGTAAGGGTAAAAAATACATGAATTCACTATGGAATTTTTGCTCTATTAACAATAAAATAATGTATGACAGTAGAATGCAGCAACTGAACATCAGAATGGACTGCTTTAACTTACACTGCAGATACTCAACTTGTTTTTTCAACAGGCTGAAAAGGAAGAAAATTAGCTAGGAAACAGCAAGTTCCATAGCAAGTAACCTGAGTCTTTTCAAATTAAGCATGATCTCTGTACTAGCTACCAATCTGTTTTGTGCAATTTATTGTCATCAACCTGTTCTTCCTTCCTATATTCTAACCACGAGAGTTGCTTTCAGAGGTATCGCTGCATATGTTAACCCAGACAGTAAGTAGTAACAAGAAAACATCATCTTAGAGCAAGCAGGTGTTTATAACTGCTGTAGGATTTTTTTTTCCAGACTGTAATTCCTTCAACTCATTCTTCTTATGTATTTGCTGTTTCTTGACTGAAAGATTTTTTTTTTCTTTTCTATAGAAAATGTCTTTTCAGTGACTTGTTGTTACAGCTTTGTATTTCTCAGGTTGTTATACTAGTAGTTCCAGCTCTTTGTTCTTCCTTTCCTTATACACACAAAGAGATACTCCAAGAAATTAACCACTGGTTTCTCTTAACTGAGATTTTGTTTTCTCAGAAGAATGTTTGAGAGGCTTAGGGGTTGCTATTTTTGCTGGGTTTACAATATATACTATCTAATACGTATATTATATTTAAAATATGTTTTCATCCTTACTGTTTAATCTTCTGCTGTTTAGGTTTTGGTGGATTACAGTTTTGTTTCTGTTTGTGTGTGAGTGTATGTATATGCATGATTTTTAAGCTCTTATAAAAACGTTATGAGCAATTATGTTTGTTTGTTTGTTTTTTTGTGGATCTTGCTCTTGCTTTCTGTGCATGAGTAAGAAGCCAATTGGATTGGCCTCTAAAAAGTTTCCCTTTTTTTTTTTAAATTTCCAAATTTGGCTAATGTTTATAGTGACTTACACACTTCTTTGCTCCAGCAAGATAAAATACTTACATTAAGAGTCCTGTTTTATAATGACCTTCCATCTTACACCTACCAGGCTCATTCTTTAAAATGTTTAACACTTTATCAACATAATTCACCTTGAAAACATAACTGCTGGTGTGCAATAGGAAAATGATTGGTGCTTTTCCAGTTGTCCATGTATTTTGTACTGAGGCACTTGCACTTATAAGTGCTCGCTTACTTGAAGTACATTTTTCCAAGACAGAAAATAAGCGATGATCATTTTTGGCACTCAGTATCTTACGATACGAGGGATTTGTATTTTATACACACCGACTTTAACCTCAAGCTTTGAGTTACTGAGTCTCTTTTAAGAAAGCAAGAGCAGTGTGGAGCTCTGCTCAGGTCATGTGGACAAGAAGTTGCAGAACCTGGATAAGGACTCTTGGCCATTGTCGAGTCCTGTTGACAAAGACTTCATTACTTCTTTGTTCAGAATGGTTGAGAAATTCACTTCAATTGGCTGGACTTCTAAAACAATGTCCATCCTTTAACCCTGTGAGTGGCAAAAAAGTCTTATTTGCAAAGAATAGGGACATTAAATAATAATAATAATAATTAATAATAATAATAATAATAACAACCACTATAAATCCTCAGCTCTCTTCTGCATTTTTATTCTGACTTTATAAGTAAATGTCTTTCTCCCTTTCAGCCATAGAGCTGATTACAACTGATGTGAGCACTTCAGTTGCTCCCTTTTCTCTCTAGAGCAGTTTTCTCTCTGGCAACTAGAATCCTTAACAGTTTAGGCTTTGTAAATTAAAGCAAGACCATTGATTTGCATCCTAAAAAAATGATATCAGTACAGATCCAAAAGCCAGAGTATTAATGAGTTTCTTAAGAAAAAGGTGCTAGGCAGGCAGAGAAATGAAATGTTAAGAAGAGATCAAATTATGAGGATTTTATGGGAAGTTTTAGAGACCTCTCAGGCTTTCTTTGTAGGCTAAAGAGCTGTCTCAGGAGTTATGCTGCCACTGGCAGAATCCTCCAGATCTTTGTAGTTGTATCTGCAAAAAGAGCAGCATTAAATCCCAATTAAAATTTTCAAGCTTGCCTATGCAGCAAGATTCAGCAGTGTAAGTACTGCACGCAGCCTCTAATCATATCTACACAAACAGCTGGTGCTTAGAGCTCCAAAAGCCTTGCTTTGCCACAGAAGTAATGTCCCCTAGTAAATGTTCACTATTATAAGCAGGTATTTTCTACCTTTTCCTGACTCTGATCTGTCCGCTTTGCATGGAGAGGTATTTTTTTTTCCATTGTACTAAGCAACTATATACTACGAAATCAGCCAGAAGCAACTGTGATTCTGGGATGTGCAGTTTAGCACATATACACAGCAAAGCCTATGATTCTTCTTTTGCCACTTTATGTCCCATCTCCGTTAGACTTAACTCACACCATTTTCACAGCTACTGTGAGTTAACTAGGGCTTTCTGGTAGGCTGGTGGCCATCACAAACTCATAGCTTGTGCAGATATGTTTTCCATATTTCAGCTGGTTGGCTGCAGTTTTACAAGCCAGCCACAAAGCTACTGAACAGCTCTTTCTGCAGTTCTGGCACAATCAGAGAGAACAGCAATTTGCTGTCCCCAAACCACATGGAAAGAAGGGAGAAAGAAGCCAGCTTACCCGTTTCTGGAGGTGCTTTTCTTTGAACAGCTTCATTTGGTGCAGAGCATTTTCAGTGCTTTTGAAAGAAGACTGGATTGTGCTGTATAACTAGGATGAGCTTTATCTTCAGGAAGACAAAAAGTGCTTTCCTGGGGAGGTGGATAAACTTGGCTAGTAAGGTATGGTGGTGAAGAACTACCTTTTCTGTAGTCAGCACAGTATGGAAAGCCACCACTCCCTTCACTGAATGTTATCAGTTGTAAACTAGCTTTGACTGGACAAGCCAACATGGTCATTAAGGTAAAAAGTTACTGTCTCTGCATGTTACCAAGCCTGGCAATGCTGCTGAGGTTTCTTAAAGCTCTGCATGCATGAATTTTCCAGTTGTGCCAGGGAGGGAACTGACAGTACTCTTATGTTCATAAATAGAAAGAGATAGAGCTGCAGTGTGAAGTGGGGTGTCCTGATGCTAATGCTGTATTGGCTGGAAAAATTTGCTTGGATAGGATTTTCATGTGATTCTTTTCTTTTTTCTTTTCAAATATGTGGCAGTGCAGTGTGGAAGTAGGATCAGTCCAGTATGGAGAGCAATGCTGTAGCTGCTTCCCTCTGTTATTACAAAAGACCCTGCGTCCCTGGCTAAGGCTGTTTGCTGTAGCGTCAGATTGCAGAAAGGAACCACTGAGCTGTTGCCTCAGCAGCTGGGGAGTGACAGTATGTGACTGCCGCTGGGAGAAGGAGAGGATAGATGGCAATCACACGGGAAGGCTGAAGGCTGCTGAGCCATTGCAGCATGCTGTGTGTTGCACAGCGATCAGGAGAATGGAGCTGAGAATAGGGCGTTCCTCACCAAGGCCTGAGGGGACAAGATTCAGAGATTCTCAAAAAAACAGCAGTACCCCCAGCCAGCAATTGACAGGAAGCTTTCTGTTTTGCCTTTGAAAACAGGGACTTTTGTTGTTGTTGTTGTTGTTGTTGTTGTCCACACGATTTTTCACTGTTTCCTTTACATTTTCATTGTATACAGTAATGCTGCTTCATAGACTGCAAGAAAAGTTTCAAGATGGGAGATTTTTTTACTAATTTATTCAGAAATTTTCTGGAGTTTTAGGTTGTCTGGTTGCATTTTTGTCAGGTACTTTTTACAACAATCTGTGTTTAATGTCATCACTGACCATAAGGCTGGCAAGAATCAAAAGAGGTCATCTAGCCCAGCCCCAGGACCTGAGGACAGAATCTAATCTCTCCTTGCTGAGTGATGCTTGTCTAACCTGTTCTTAACAGTCTCCAGTGATTGCTTCAGCACCATGCCTAAACAATCTGTCTTAATTATGCTACCTGTCCCTGCAGTGCTCTTAGATCATTTTTCTAAAACTGTTCATAATAAAAATTACCACTGTTGAATAAAAACATTCTATATTGTCCTCAAAATGCAAACACACAAAACTGGAATCTGAGGAATTGAACAAATAACCCAAAAACAAAAGAGGTGGAGAAGGGAAGAAAAAGAATGGTGCAAACAACTATAGAATAAAAATACACAGCCTGAGATTAGCAGCTCATTCAACGTTCAGCCTGAAAGCCTTTAACTCTATGCAGCTCAGTTGAGTCTTTTCAGACTGGGCCGCTTTCAGAAATCAGTGGGACAGGCGTGGAAAAGAATGGAAACAAGCCCATGCAGGGAAAAAAATCCACCACTCCAGTTGCTAAAAAGGCATAACTGGGAGCAGTAGGAGTTAATTCCATCAAAAAGAAGCATTTTTTAGTCTCGGAGAACTGAAGCAAAAGTAGTTTGGGGCATGTCCACACAGCAATGACTTGGAGATACAAAGATAAACTCAAGCTATCCTGAAGCAATACATTTTCTTTCAATACTGAAGATTAAAAAACTTCCAGCTAACTGTAAGTTTGGTCTAAGACAACACCACCCTTTGCATAAAGGTAGATATGTCATGGCTGGGGCTGCTACAATATGCCAGAGGACAAGGAATGGAATTTCAAAGGAATGTTCTTTCCAACAATAGTTTGCATGAGATTCGTATCAGTTCCCACTGCATTCAACTCTCTTTTTAATATTTCCAGAGAATCTCCATAGATACTATCTGCTTCTAGATGGGCCCATTTCTGACACCTCTGTTTGCCTCAGTGTCCTTCTGCTTCTCAGTTTTGATAAATCCTCTGTGCCAGAGATGCCCAATCTGATCCCAGGAGTGATCATCAGAGGCTATCTTGAGGTTTTTAACTATTTCTTCTTGAGTTCTCCTGAGACAAAGTGCTGATAAAGATAAGAGTTAGCCCTGAACAATTCAGAATTCTAAGTAAGGCAAGAAAAGTAACAAGAGATCTTTATTCATTATTCAGTGTCCATGACTTCAGAAATAACACTGTCCCTTTGCTCCAGCTTAATTTTAAAATATTGTCCTCAATGTCCCTTTCCACCCTTGGAAACAAACCATCCCTACACACTTTCAGATTCAGATTCAGAAAGCTATCTTAGCTCTTCTAGGAGATTTGCAGTGACTGCCAGTGCTGCCAGACAGGTTTTTTTTGATGGATGCAGTGGCCAGCCTTTTTGGATTGAAAAATCATAGGACTGACCTTGACACTAAGCCTTTGGAAGATCTCAGTACTAGACTAGTAATGACAGTTATACTTGTGCAAGTAGGTATATATTTGGGCTACTGGGAAAACTTTTAGAGTATGCCGGTGAAGATGGCATAAAAATATGCCAGGAAACAGATATTGATATTATTGACCAGGAAGGTTAACTTTTTTCTCCCTCCTGCAGTGTTGCATATCAGAAAAAAATATATATATCTATCTCTTCTGGAATAATTAACAAGTCACCATTGCAAAGAAGCTATGATAAAAGAGTTCCTATAAAATTCCATTTTATTTCTTTGTGAACATGATGCATTCACACAATAGATGTATATTTCTGCAAGCCTTGCCTGGTGTACTTAGGGTTAATGTTGTTAGTACCCTGCTACTATCTCCTTGGTTGTGTTGCTACTACGTGGAGTTGCTTGCAGATATAATGCCAAATTTTGCACTTTAAAGGGAACCTTGCTAAGTTTTGTACTGAGAAAATAGTCTTGTACTGATGAAATATTATACTTTCAACTAGGAAAAAAAGCACCTAGGAGATACTCGCTATGTCACAACACTCAGAAATGTACTTTATAATGAAACTATCAAAGGTAATGAATTCTTCCAGTTGGCAATAGTCTCAGTAAACACATTTCTTTGACAAAGTTTTCTTTTCAGAGGCTGGCATGCGAGAGGTTGATGGGGGAGGGGATCTGCAAAAAGGAAATTTGTGCTTCTGTGGTGGAAGGAAAGCCATGAAAGAGGAAGGGTGAGCTAAGGTTATTTGGCTGGATGTCTTGTAATGAATGTCTCCTTAGTGTCCGTCACCTTTATGTGAGAACTACAGCAGGAGATTGGTAGTTACCTTAGGCATAAAAAGAAAGAAGGAAATGTTAAATATGGAAAACACATTTTGAAGAACATTGTGAAAAATAAATCTTCCGTAAATTCTAGTGGGCAAACAAAGGAACCAATCTCTATATCCTAGCATTATAGAAAAGCTACTTCTCAAGACAATACTATTTGTCGACAGGTGCTTGCTGTATGTTTTCACTGTGCTACTGCCTCCCTGTATATAGAACTAAGAGTCCCAAAAGCCATGAAGGCAGAGTTTGCTGGTTCTTCAGTCTGCTTTAAGGAAGGCAGAAGTTATTGCTTCTGAGGTTAGCACTTCATTCTGAAAAAATATTGCTATTCCCAGTGAATATCTTAATAGTTATTACTGCAGTTACCACAAAATCCTGTCAGCTCCTTGGAGTATAAGCAAGTGGTATTGCTAGAATTCTGCTCTAGGCTTCTGCTTCCTTGCAAACCTCTCATTCCAGGTTTTAACATCTTGCTTTTGTAACACTTTTCCACAATCCTGTTAGCAGTAGCTTCCTAATGGATGTTTGAGTCTGTGTAATGAATGGTTAGTTCTCTGAACCCAAAGGATGTAAAACCAGACAGTACTATCCTGTCTGTGGGCTAGTGTTTCAGTGAAAGGTAAAATCTAAGAACCATGGTCCCACATCAGTAGGGGGCACATAAGTAGAGGGCACCAAAACAATGTGAGGAAACAGATTTGGAGGACAGAAAATAGGTTAATTTACTTTTTTAGTGTTGTGAGAAATTAATGTTGGTATTCTGGAGCAGCAAGTGTTTATCCTCACATTGACATTATAGTTCAAAACTTCCTACACAAATACTGCACCGTGAATACACTATAATTTCTTGCAGAGAACAGAATAAATAATATTTGACTCTTTCCTATGTAGCAGGAATTGTCTTGTGATGATACAGGGGGTTTCATTAGTTAGCAGATGAGCTTGGTGTAAAATAATCCCTGCAATGAGAGCCTTGTGAGCTTTTAACCGGAGGGTGACTGCATTACAAGGCACGATGTTAAGGTACTTTTCTGATTTGCCAGCCATTTCAGTCTCCAGAAGATGATCAGTCTCTGTGAATAGACGCCTTTCCCAACCTATTCTTCAAACTCAGCTCACACTAGTTCTTAACTGAAAAGCTGTCCCTATTCTGTGTTGGCTTCAATAGCAGAGAAACTAAGAACAGTCACATAAAGGTTGGTTCAGCCCCTTGTTTTTAACTTGAGTTTCATCTCCTAGAGCTGTTCAACTTAAATCCCTTATTCCTCAGAGACCCTGCTCAGACTGTCATTATAGAAAGGCAGGGAAAGAACCTTCTGCTCTTGTGGATCATAAACTCCCCTCTAGATGTATTTCAAGCAAAAATCAACATAAACTGGAAAAAAAAAACAAAACAGTGTGATGTAGCTGTAAAATCACAAATTTCCTTCAGAGGAACTTGAACTGATGAGAGTAAGTGGAAAAGTTATGGACACAAACATTCTTCCCCTTTACTCCTTTCAGGATCATTTTGCTTGAAAGCATAGAGGCCTTGCTAAACTATGTCCAAAAGAAGGGGACTGAGACAAAGGAGTCAGACTAAACACACCACAAGATTTTAAATATCTGTACTGGCTGTCCATGTCCAGGCACTGGTGGGGTGGGGGGGCTTCAGGGCTCCTCTGTGAGGAGGGGCTGGGGCTGCCCCGTGCCAGACTCCAGCAAACTCCACTGACCCTGCCACTGGGCACAGCTGGGCCCAGCAACCAAGATGGCAGCACCTAGGAGAAAGCGTGTTTAAGAAAGGGCAAATACACTAGACAGGCAGTGAGGAATGAGAGGGTTAAAAAAAAAAAAAGTGTTAGAGACAGACCCATGAACACCAAAGTCAGAGAAGAAGGAGCAGAGAAGGTGCTCCGGGCACCAAAGCAAAGATTTCCCCCTAGTCCTTGGAGAGGGCCGTGATGGAGCAGATATCCACACTGCAATCTGTGGAAAACCCCATGCTGGACCAGTGGTTATGTATAAAAAGACTACAGCCCATATACTGGAACAGGGGAAAAGTGTGAGGAGGAAGGAGTGGCGTAGTGGAGCTGTTATAGACTGACCTCAATCCCCATTAACAATCCCTTCTGCTCCCCTTGGAGGGGTCTCACTATCCAAATCTATTTTCATTGGCAATGAATTACATTAATTTTCCCCACAGTGAGTCTGTTTTACTGTCCCATGACAGTAATTGGTAAGTGATCTTCCTGTCCTTACCTCAGTGAGCTTTTCCACCTTAATTTCTGCCCCTGTCCTGCTTAGGAGAAGGATTGAGAGAGCAGGTGGGTGGTCACATAGCAGCCAGCCAAGGTTAACCCACAGTACCTAAAAACAGAAAATTAAGACCATCTGACCTTCCAAAATAGGGGAGAAAGTGTGGAAAATTCTTTTCCTCAAGATATAGTAGTAGTGTAGAACTAGGAATGACATTCCCTCCCTGTCCCTTTCCTAAATGATGAATGTGAAAATGTTTTTTGTTGTAACTGTGCTGCTATGCTTACACATCATCTTTTACACTCACAACATTCTACCATGTCTTTGTGCTGAATGTAATTGTTTATTTCACAGGTTAAATGAGATGAGCTGGTTTAAAAATAAATAAATAAATAAACATATTTTTTTGCTTTCTGTCACTGGTTTTTTTTTTATTATTAAGAGTGAATATTTTATATATATATTTAGAGGTGGGATTTTTTTTTTTTTTTTGTGGAGCTGGATAATAAAAATCCAAAGCACTGAAAAACATGCAGAAAAAGAAAGTCAGACAAATTTTATAGTAATTGAAGTGTACTGCAGAATTACATTTCTACAGTCAGCCAGTATATTTAGAACACTTCTTTTTGATAACTAACTTCTGTTCCTTTTTCATTTTATGTCATAGCACTTTTTACATGTTTAACTATTTTTATTTTTAGAACACCTCTGCATTCTAGAGCTACATACAGCAGTTGAGGTTAACCACAAGCAATCCCTAACTTTGCTAGGTTTCACAAGAAACATGTGGAAGACGAGTGCTGGAAAGAGATTTATCAGTTATCTCAGGAAGAAACTACAAGAAAGAGGACAAAGGAAACTATATGAACTTCTCACCTTTTCTTTCCCCAGGAAAAAAAAGTAAATGATGCCTCAAAAAGATGCAGCATATCTGTAGTTTTTGTAATTTTTAACACAGGGCTGTGGCATAAAAACATAACTAAATGTTTAAGGACATATTACTGTTTGTTTTTCTTTATGTGGGAACTGTGAGGCTGAATATGGGAGCTGGGAACCTGTATTGCTGCTTTCCTTCCCTATCTGTTCTTGGAGTTCTCAGGAAAAGACACAAATGTTCATACCCATGTGCCAAGGCATAAGCTAATTTTCTGACAGTCTTATTGATAACAGAATTAAAGTTCCAGTGCTTTCCTTTTTCTTTTCTCTAAAGCTGCATCCTCCATACATATATAGATACGAATATGTCTGGACCAAAACTGCATCATATTATCCTTCACCTAGACACACAAGGACAGAATCAAAGAGTAATTTCATTTGTCTCAAATCCCTGGCCTAAGTTTTAAGTAAAAACACTGTTTAAGATATACATTGATATATATATCAAGTATGACATGTATGAAAACCCTACTTTCAATTTATGTCAAATAGCTTCTAATGTGAAGAGGAGAAATATGCCATTATCCAAAATTTTGCCAGAAATGCTGTGCAAGATCGCATAGATTCATAGAAACATGGATTCATGGAATCATAGAGTTGCAGAATGGTTCAGGTTGGAAGGGATCTTAAAGATCATCTAGTTCCAACCCCCCTATCATGGGCAGGGATACCTCCCACTAGACCAGGTTGCTCAAAGCACCATCCAATCTGCCTTGAACACTTTCAGGGATAGGGCACCCACAACATACCTTCTCTACTTAGAAGAAGTTTCTGAGATTATAGCTCAATGATATTGAAATTTGTCCATTTGGGGGTCTGATGTCTGATTGCATTAACAAGACATATATATGTGATTTAAATATCTGATGTTTTTTTCTCTCTTTCTCTTCCTCTCTTTTTTTTTTTTCTCAGAACAAATTATGACATCGACATCTAAAGGAATTTTCCGGCCATTTTTGATTATCTTCATTGTCCTTGGTTGTTTCATGGCATTTATACTAATTTATATTAAACCAACAAACAGTTGGATCTCTGGTCCTATAGAATCAGCCAGCTCAGTTTTGAAAATGAAGAGCTTCTTTTCTTCCAAAACTGATAATGTTAACGAGACTACTATTTTGATCTGGGTTTGGCCATTTGGTCAGACATTTGATCTAACATCCTGCCAAACAATGTTCAACATCCATGGGTGCCATCTGACTATTGACCGCTCACTATATAACAAATCCCATGCAGTTCTCATTCATCACAGGGACATTAGCTGGGATCTGACTAATTTACCTCAGCAAGCCAGGCCACCATTCCAGAAATGGATTTGGATGAACTTGGAGTCTCCAACTCATACTCCACAAAAGAGTGGCATTGAACACCTCTTTAACCTGACCCTGACTTACCGGCGTGATTCAGATATTCAGGTGCCTTATGGCTTCATGATGGTCGGTACAAGTTCCTTTACATATGAAGTGCCAAGTAAAGAAAACTTGGTGTGTTGGGTTGTAAGTAACTGGAACCCTGAGCATGCTCGAGTCAAGTATTACAATGAGCTTAGCAAATACATTGAAATCCATACCTATGGGCAAGCCTTCGGAGACTACGTCAATGACAAAAACTTAATTCCAACTATCTCTACTTGTAAATTCTACCTTTCATTTGAAAATTCAATCCACAAAGATTATATTACTGAGAAACTTTACAATGCTCTTCTGGCTGGATCAGTACCAGTTGTACTGGGCCCTTCCAGAGAAAACTATGAGAATTACATTCCATCAGATTCTTTCATACACGTGGAAGATTTTCTCTCCCCAAGAGAGCTGGCAGAATATCTTCTAATGCTTGACAAAAATAACAAGATGTACCTTAGTTATTTCAACTGGAAGAAGGATTTCTCAGTGCATCTTCCTAGGTTTTGGGAATCACATGCATGTCTTGCTTGTGATCATGTGAAAAGACACCAGGAATACAAGTCAATTGGAAATTTAGAAAAATGGTTTTGGAATTAATGTGTGTGTGTGTATGTGTGTGTGTGTCTGTGTGCGCGTGTGCACTTTTTTGAAGAAGCCAGAAGGATCTTTAGTCCAAGTGGAGAGGAAAGGAATAAGAAAAGAAGGAAGAGAAAACCTTATGTCATGGTTTTTCAGCTATCCTCTCTTGGCTGTCCTATTTATATTTTGTAAAAGATTTTAAAGATCATGAGCAGCAGTCATCAATACTCAGTTTTAAATTATAATGTACATACTAATTACATGCACTGAAGAATATTTGATTGTTTACTATAATTTTTAAACGATTTTTCACATTGTCTATGAAGTATGCCTCAGTCTTGCACATAAAGTAGTCATTTTTAACATTTTTTTCCTTTTTTTTAAGATTTTATTTGCTTTTTAACCTATTTGGAAAATGAGGACACGACTCTTAAATGCCATAGAGAATTTTAAGAACATAATCTTCTGTTCTATTCTGAAAGGTGTGTAATGTTTTCAAAAACAGTAAAGTTTTTTTATGGGTCATCTTATATTTTAAGAACACAGTGAAGTTCAATATCTGTCATTATTCCAGTGTGATCAATTGCACCCCTTTTTAAGGGTGCAGAATGTAGAAATACAGTTTTTTAAAGGTATTACAATAGCAGACACTCTGTTTCTAAAAAGGATGAGTTTCCTAAGAAACAGCTCCTAGAGTTACTTTAGGAATATGTTTGTTACCCTCTGAAGAGTAGAGAAGCCAGATATAAACAAGATGAACAATCTTAGTGATCAAAGCCCAATTCGTCCAACTTTTGAATGCATTTAAATGCAGCATATCCTTAAGTTTCCTTGTGTATCAAGTATTGTTTACCTGAATCAGGGCTGTAATTGGTGTTATACTGATACAGAAGTAAACAGATTTTAATATAGGCATTTGATCGCATCAGACTCGTGCACTGAATTCAGCTGGTAATAGTAACCTTTTAGAAATAGCTTGTTAAAAGATTCTAGAAATTTCTCTCTCTCTTTTTTTTTTTTTTTCAATTGTCAAATTTCTCTCCAATTCTGTAAAGATCTGTTGAACTGTAATTATAGTTGGACAACTTGCTGAGTGGTGAGTTTCTTTTCTGAAAGAAATATGCTGAAAATCAGTAAATAAGTTATCAAGATGACATATTCAACCATTCAACTCATTAAGCTAATGAGTTTTGTTTTCTGAAAATATTTTGTGTGACAGGTATAAACAAATGCATTCTTGAGAACAGTAGATGCTTTCAAAATCTGAATATACAAGCAGATTTTTAAGTATTAAATTTGCTCTGATAACAAATACAGAAATGTGATGATTGTCATGATTGTTAAAAATGTATCTGTTTCTAATGTGTGTCATTTGATTTTATTACTTTTTTCTTTCAACAGCTAAGACTTAAATTCTGGATTGCTGTGTATAGTACAAGGTTAGTTTAATGATGTAGACATATGGATATATTTTGATACCAGCTGAAAGCCAATCAGCTTGTTTTTTATTTAGGTCAAAATATTACAGATTACAGTTTCTACTGAGTTGCAGTCAGCTCTCAGAATCTTGTGTCTACTATTTTGATATGTTTTAAAATCATACTAGAAGTGTGAATTCTTTTCTGACTATATTATCTTTTCTTTAAACTGCAGAAAGAGTTGTAAAATAAATTGAAGTAAAAGAAATGTTAAAAGGTACAAACTCACTGGTAAGCATCACACAGTACAATTAGTACATTGTTCCAATAGTTAACAGATGAACATTGAGTTCAAACTTTCGAGACTTAATCCTAAGAAAAAGAAAATAACATGTAAAAAGCTTGAAACATGAAGGTATGAGATGCTTTTCATTTACTGTGAACAAATACATGTCCTGCTACTAAAATAAGGTCTGGTAAAAGAAGCTACATACAGAAAAGAATGAAAAAAGTCTAAAGGTTTAACTGGAAAAACTTCTAGTTATGTGATGTAGAAGACCTTGATCAAGCAGTGTAATTGATAAATACTTAAGATTAAACTTGCAGACAACACGTTTGCTGCAATAATGGATCAAGTTATAAGTGATGATAACCATTAACAAACAATGAAGTGATTTGTGAGATACTTTGTTTACCCCAGGCCAGAACAGAAACATGGAAGGCTGTAAGAGTAATATATTTACATTTCTAAACTCAGAAACTCCTCTGAAAATCTTATAGAAACACTTGTGTTCTCCCTATGTTCTCCCTATGTCTCCATTTAGATATTTATTTATAGTGTGTATTGTTGTCTTAAAAAACTAATTTACAAGATACTGTGAACCTCCTAAATTCACCAGCATTCCAGTAGGAAACAAGATGGGCTTACCTTGCAAATTAATGCAATATAAGGAAACCCAGTCTTCTAAAACCAAGTGTTGACATTGTTGTAATGTGAATAATATTTCTATCATTTTGAAGGCAAGTGGCTATTGCCCACAGGAACAAAACCCTTCTGTTTCTTCATACTTTTTGATTTTAGGGCTGCGAAATTCTCAGCTGCTGATTATGGCACTGCTTTGGCTAGATTACCTGATTTCCTTGATGCTGGAGTTTGGAAGTTCTTTGCATTGACCTCAGTGGAAGTATATTCACCCTTTGGTGAACATGCGCAGTCCCTTATTTCATTCCTCGTTCCAGATAGCGGGAGTTGTGCTGGGCATTACAAAACCTTAGTCAGAGGAGACTAATTCCTTGGCTTCAAGATTCAGCTGATAAATTCTTATATTAATAACAAGTAAGCACAATAATGAGATGAGATGGGAATATATATTACTTGTTACTAAAAAGATCAATAGGAGTATACACTGGAAAGTTTTGAAATATATGCTTAAGTGTTAAGCCTGTAAGTAATATTGTTACTTCTGTGAGCACTGGATCCAGTCAGCATGGTTAATCTTGTGCTGAATTTTAAGGTACATGACAGTCTTTTGCTGGAACTGGAAACAGAGTTGTTCTTGTCACAAAAACTCTACACAAGCTTGTATACTTTGCCTTCAGGATGCATTACTTGAATTGTTTCGAAGATTAATAAAACGGGAGAAATTTAAACCAGATTGAAATGACTAAGAATTATGATCAAGTCCTAACAAGAGACGTGGCCCTAATACCTCACTGATATTCCTGAAGTGTGCGGTCTGGAACATAAGTGAGTCATCCATTTCATGAAGATTTTAGGGGGATCTACGTGTATTGTCAAACCTTAAGCAGTCCTGAATGTAAAGAGCTTTGCTGACAGAAGCTGTAACATCTTCAGGCATATCCAGCCTAGGAGGTAAATGATGGAAACAATGGATGTAAATTATCTGAACTTCATGTATGCAAAAATGCAGTCTGCCTGGACCTACACACCTAACTCACAGAAGATTGATTCCAGTCTGTCTGTGCTCTTTCTCTGAGCCATCCTACATGAATAATTAGCGTAATGGGTTCAAATAGTAAATCACTGTGAAGGAGAATGGGCAAAAACAATTAATTATGGAAAGAAAAATTACATAGAATTAGTTAAAATGGAAAACAAGGCATTATTTATGCCATGGTACCATTGTCAAAAGAAGATAGTTGTAAAATAAAAAAGAAATTAAAGATGAGAAATCACATCAATTCTTACTATTTTCTTAACAATTTTATTTCAGCCAGTCAGTTCATTTTATTTGCCAGCCCAGTAATCCAGCAGCATGCTTACTTGTCACATATTATATCGTCAGTCATTGAAGATAGAGTAATCATTATTCTTTCTTTTACTATACCTTCTTTTGGTTGTTTTTAGGCACTCTGTGCTACACTGAGCTATCAACATTATACTGTCTTAATCAGTGTGGAAAATAAGATCCAAAACAGATAAAATGCTAACAGCAGATTCATTGCTATCCCACTGAATGTGAACAGACATCAGACAAACTGGCAGCAGATCCTTCTAAAGCAGACTTTTCCTTTCATTTCACCAACACTCAATGACCATAGTAGCTCATGCTCAATGTGAGATCTCCCTTCCTTAGTAAATTCTGGTCCCCAGTTTCTTTGAATGTCTCTTGCCATCGAAGGTGGCTGTGATTGCAATGAACAAGCAGCCTGAGTGAGGCCCACAGACCGTGCAAGAAAGAACCAGCAACATATTTGGTTTGTAAGAAATACATCAAATGAAAAGAAAGAGAGGTAGAATATGGATGTGGGGCTGCAGACTTCATACAGACTGAGCACTGTCTGTGTAACTGGCACTGCTGATCACAGTAAACAGACAGTTACTGGCTCTAGCTACTTATGTTCACTTCTCAACCTGGAATTGAAGAGAAAAAAAAAAAAAGTACCATATACTTTTCTCTCATCTCTAATCAGGCAAGCATCAGTTAAATAACCAATAACTGTTGCTGATTATTCAAGAATGACACTCCTGTTGGCCTTGTATTATCTCTTTTATTAGATAAAAAATAACATTGGGGGTGGAAGACTGAAGTCTGTCAGTAAGCTAATCATATTTCCTGTTTGACATGAAGAATTCTTAATATCTTTTCTTTTTTTGATTTTGAAATAAATCCTTCTGCACTTATGCAACAACGCTTTTTGAACCTAGTTCAGAAAGGACCTTAAGCACATGCATATGACCATGAGACTCAAGCACATGCTTAAATTTAAGAGCATCTTAAATGCTTTAATGCACTGGGGCTTCTAACAGTATATTTTTATTGTCTTTGGGAATTGTGCCAGAGAGCACAGTCTATAGCACAGGCCAACTTGTGTGGCCTTTTAGCATCCATGTGTCTATTCTGTGAGTGAACTGGCTACTCCAAATTGAAAACTCTTCAGACTAATTACGGCTTAGTGCTTATCTATCAGACTTTGGCCCTACTCTTCTGCTTCAGCATATAACATGTGCCACCATCACCTCATGTCATCCACTCAGCATGGCACCCCACCTTACAGCCTCCCTGTGCTGTGTACTTGGGTGTTGAATACAGAGGTGAGAGGAGCTGAGACTTGCTGAGATAGTATTTAGAATACTCTCCTAGCAAGAAAGTATAAAACCTGGTCACATCTGCTTCCATTTAACCCAGACTGAGTATGTCCTAGAGGGGATGAGTCTAATCATAGAACAATCATAGAATATCCTGATTTGGTAGAGACCCATGAGGGTCATCAAGTCCAACTCCTGACTCCACAAAAGGCAACCCAAGAATTAAACCATGTATCTAAGAGCATTGACCAAATGCTATTTGAACATCTAAACGTGATTTACCTCTTATTTGCTTTCTGAGGATAAGAAAAGGCATATAATTGAAAAACAGCATGTGGTCTTATTCCCACTGTTGAGGAAATGTTTGCATCCTTCATCTTGGAGAAGTATAGAACCAGAAACAGCTGAGTTGTAAGTAAATTAATTGGACTACTTATTTAAGCTAAACTAGAGGTTTGGGAACTAGAGATCAACAGCCTGGGAGAGACAGAGGGCACCAGTGTGTCTATGCAGGCTGACAGGGAGCCTTCTGACCTTTAAGTCTAATGGTGGAAGTTAGTCAAATATTCAAGTGCTTTCTTCATCCAAACCAGTAAACTATTGAGAAGAGAATCTAGGTGAAGTACTTGTTTATCTAACAGTTGGTGGGTATTCTTATTAACATTGGATGACAATTCTGCTTTTTTGTTTGTTTTGTTTTTCTAATATAAGTGTTTTTTAGATGTTAGACCTTAATCAATACAAATACAATTCATACAAAATGGTTGTTTAAGCTTCATCTTTTACTCCTTGCTCAGGCAAATATTCCACTGAAGTCAGTAGCTGATTTGGGACATTCCCATTCAGTAATACAGAATGAGCCCAGAGTGGAATTGCTAGGGTAGAAAGCAACCTTCTCATTTGTGGATGTTTTCCTTCTAATATTTGAATAAATAGTTCTAGTGCTACAGCCCATTCTAACTTCAAAGAATCAGTGTAATATTCATACTGGTTAGATATGTTCATAAAAAGTACAGAAATGCCAAGAAACTGATTAAATAAACCATGCAGTAGTAATTTTAATTCATGGCACAAAAGCCACAGAGTGATACAGATAATAAAACCATAAACTCATGAGAAATACTTAGTTCTAGAGACATCATCCTGTGGTTTCTGTATTGGAAAAAGTCACTTAATTACTCTATTGGAAAGCTATTTAATTGAGAAACCTTTATGTTGCCATATTCTCCATGCAATTAACTGAACCCAACAGTTTCTGTGCAATGAAGAGTTCAGAGATTTGATCACATGGCAGAGCCTTTCACCTCTGGGTTAGTTGCCTGAATTATGAGTAGGTTGGTGCAGGTGGCTATTTGGGAACCTCTAGCAGTTGATACTGTGATCTCAACCAGGCTTCTCATTCCTACTTTTAGCCAAGGAGGTAAAGAACTAAAGTGAGACGCATGTAACATCTTTGTGCGTTTCTCAGTGCACAGACAGGGTGACCTAGGGTGCTCCCAGGCTGCACCATGCCTGTTTGTGATTACACAGAAGTCTCTGTTGTCTTCAAGAGTATTGGCATTTCTTTGAAGTATGGTGCTTGTCTGTACAAATGAAGTATTCATACCTGGGGGAACTCTTCATTAACATTCCTAAGTAAATAATTAGTAAAAAAATCATCTAATCATTGCAAATTGGCAGGAAAAGCAATTGTTGGTTATTCTGTATATGAATTAGTCCAGCATAAAATAGGATTTCATGAAACCCTGTCCCCCTGACTTGGTACAGACAGTTTGGATCTATACACAAGGACATGCATGACAGCAAAATGTGAAAGATATACCATAAACTAATGCTTAAATCTATGAAATTGGGATAAATTTCCTACAGAGCCTTGAAGCTATAACTAGCCACTTAGCAGTCACCAAATGAAAATGTTCCCATCAGTCCTTTTCCTTATAACGTGGTATGAAAAGCCTGTCTGATATATGTATGCAGTTTGGTAAATAATTTAACCATAAAATCTATATTTTCCTTTGCTATTTTCTTTTGTAATGCATATGTTAAATGAGATTAAAAAGTATGGAAAGTTAACTCCCTTGGTGCAGGTTAATGTTTCAAGGATTCGATGGATATCCTGAAGACAACAAAATGAGAAGATTTTCCATCTATACAAAATCCTAATGTGCCAAAATGCTTCCAGTGAATACTAATAATAATAATTAAAAAAAAAAAGTTACGTATGTCTTTTTATTAGGATTTCCAAAATCTTCTATTAACGCACTGTAATTTTGCACTATTTTGTAAGAAAATTAAAAAAAAAGGAAAAAGAAAAAAAACTGACAAAGAAACAGAAAAAAAAAATCTAAAAATAGATGCCAAATGTATAGTTTGTAAATTACTATTTTTCTTATATAAGGTGTCATCATATAGTGAATCTAACTGTGTTATTGTAAACTGTGAAAAATGTGATGTACTGTTGTGACACAGCCTGTCAAGGGCCATTTCTAACACACAGATTAGTCACCTGGACTTGTTTGTATATGAAACATATTCATAAATCTGATATCACTTTTATACTTATTTTTTGTAGTCTATTTTTCCACATTTACAACACAACTGTTATTTTATATCAAACATTAATTTTGCTTTAAAATATTGTTTAAATAGGTGGGTGGGTGTCTTAAATGTGCCAGATGTTCAAAACTGTACTTCAGAAACTATTCTTTGCAAAGCTGTAATGCTGCTGAAATTCAAAATGTTTTGTTGAACAAGCAGGCGTACTGCCAATAAGCAACGGTTTCTGGTCCATGATAATGACGATAATGTTACATTCGCTAGGATAAATGCCTGGTGGTTATGAGCTGCATTTCCCTCTCTTTCTCTATGTTGGGGAAACAATAATGGGTGCCATAGCTGAATGTCATAGATATTCAGCCACTTTCATGATGTGCCATGGACTTGACCTCCAAAATATATTGATGGGAATTAGGAGAAAAACCCTAAAGCTGTTTGTCCTGATTCAAACCCACATTGGGCATGGATCATGTTAACATGGGATTGCACTCAGAACTGGCACAATCTCCGTAAAGATAGTAAGTTGTCTGTGTAGAAACATGGGACCACATTTACTCTCCTAGTGAAAGATCAGGACCAAAGTTCCTTTCTTGTGTATTTGAGCTTACACACATAACATTGAATGGGATCTAATATGAACCCTTTATTCATGTTCTCAACTAATAATATTTCTTGTACTGACAACTTAATCTTTTATATGTTTTAAATAGCATACATAATGCATAAATTCATGTGTAAGAAATAATAACCATGGAAAACTGAATTTTAATAAAAGAAAGAAAACCATTCTTATCTGCAGGCACATTTTAAGATGCCACGTTAAAAGGAAATCTTGTAAAAAGCTGTATTTTTTATTTGTCAGTGATTGTATATTTTGCCCCATGATGTTTTATAACAGGAATTCTACCAAACTGTTTCTTCGTTACCTTCGAACAATATCATCACCCTGAGATGCATCCGAAAAATGTAGAGGTTTAACCACTGATGTTTTTCAGTATATTTTTAATTTGATGTTGTTGTTAGTCTTTGTTCTGATTACCTATAACTATGGTCAGAATTGTAAACACAATTTGACTGCAGTCAGAAGATACCTACTGTATGAAACCATAGGTAACTGTAACCATTTCAAGGACTTTCATCATTTATGTGAAATTAATCTTTCTGAACTCTGATTCTGACATGGTTAATAAGCAGCTCACTGACTCTTATTTATTGAGCACTGGAATTCACCCCAAAGGACAAACACTGAATTATGTAAATAATAGTGCTCTATATAAGCCTAACAAATTATTGTAATAGGTATATTTAAAATAAAAGAAAACATTCTAAGTGTACTACAGTCTTTGGTCATTATTTTGTAGGTCTAATGCCATTCTTTTTCTTTTTGTAGTTCTCAACAAGAGCTGGATCTAAAGATTGTTGCTAGTCATTCCCATGACTTCTGGCTGAGATTTCACAAACAGTATTTTGCTTTTTTTTAAGTAGTTATACACAAAATCCTTGCAAGTGGTCAGGGTCAGAATGAATTCATGTAGACTCTTGTATGACTTTCCTGTGTACAGTAAGCAACATAGCTAAATCATTATGGTACTACTGTTGAAGTTACTTTGCCTTGCTTTTGACGATGCAAAGTGGCACTCCTTGAGCAATCATTTGATTTTCCTGAAAGTACAAGACATTTGCTAATGGAAAATGGGCTTTATTAGGTCTATGTAATCCTACAAAACAAATGATCTTTAAAATTTCTCAGAGGATGATGAATGGAGAAGTAATTTACATGTTCATATTTCATTGCATTACTGTACAAGTAACCTACATTCACAGAGCTTAACTGTATGTCTACAACAGCAAGTGGTTAACACAGTGGTGTCAGTTTTATTTCCAAGTATGTATGCAAAAAAATAAATAAAATTGAAATATCTGCCAGTGAAATAAATGTACTAACTAATGCAGCATTCCCAGTAGAACAGAGCATTTGGTCCCAGTGGTAACAAAAGCAAGGCAGAATATTATTTTTGGCTACAGTGCAACTTGTAGAATGGGTTAGGGTGTTCAAAAATCCTTCTCCCTCCCATTAGGTGGGTAATTTGCTTTCCACCTGAGTTAAAGCTTCGCTAACTTGGATACATTCTTTAAAAGTTTCTTACATTTATGTCATTTGCTCAAACCAGAATTATCATTATCTTCAGCTTACCCATGAAAAATGCAGAGGCAAATTATTTTTTTTAATAGTACACGAGAAAGAAATCCCTGTCACAATTCATTATTCACTCCTTCTCATTTCCTCTTCTTACACTCAAAAGCCATATCGAAAAGTCAGACTAGGACAGCTAATACAACCTTCTGCCTTTAAAACAGAACTTTTTTTTTCTCAAATGATCCATTTCATCCTCCCTTTCAAATACAAACTCCCTCTGGATATACCAACTTATTGGACATAAAGCCTTACATGTTTGGAAAACCAGGTCAGAAGAGACTGACTTAGTGATTTGCCTCTAGAAGCACATCCCTGAAGTGAAAGCCAGAAGTTGTCGTGCACAGAAGGTGTGCAGGTTTCTAGCACTGCTAGCAGTAGGGTTCTAGAAGCTGAAACCACATCTATGAGTGATAAGGCTGCTGTGGGCACAACTTCCTCCTGCAGTAAAACAAGAAATAACCCCACATTAGCTTTACACAGGCTGGTACTTTGGCACAAAACAGTGCATTGAACTGAATATGAGGCCAGTGTGAGTCTGAGAACAGGCTAGCACCTCTCAGCAAAGCTGATATAAAAGTTAAAGACAGACAAGTAGTTACAGTACTTCTGGGTCCATCAGCTGGTTGCACCCTGGCGCACCACATTTCAAAATATGCCATGTCGATTTTCACTCACTAAAACAGCAGCTTCCTTCCAAGTCTAATATTTTCTCAACACATATTTTAATTCCAATAAAGTTTTTGGGTAGAATAACAAGCCTTTAGGCAAAAGACCTGGCTGTAGCTTAAGATATCTCAGAGCAGATGCCTGCATGTAGGTGTGCAGAGGTGCAATGAATAAGTTCCCACTACATGAGAAGGGGTCACAAGTTAAAAAAAGTAAAAGGAGTCTGAGAGCAACTCATCTCACCTACTCTGAGTGTCTTCATCTTCAGTCCTGCCTAAGATCACATTAAAAAAAGAATATATTATCTAGCAGTTCAATTACAATTTTATTACAATTAATTTTTATGTACAATGCATCAGAAAATAGAAAGCTGCTTGTGTTGAAAGGTGAAAAATGTTTCCATTTTTTTCAGTAAAAATTAGTTTTTTATAATGTTCTAATTGATGTTTATGAAAGATCAAAATTATTCTCAAAATTTTTGCCTTTAATTCAAAACTTAAAATAATATTAATATTTCCATAATGACTAAATAATATTAAGACTAATTTGAGGAACTCCACACTAATTTCAACACTTTTATGAGATATTTCTTTTTCTCAAAGGAGGCTGTTTTTCAATAACAGGATTCTTGAATGAGGAAAATGTCATCAACAGCATTTTCATTCTTCGCTTGGCCTCTGTCATCTGAATTCTGTCATGTGTGAAGAACACATACTCAGTGGGCTGTGGTTAATCAAAATGGAAAAGTTGTTGCAAAAGGTTTCAAAATAATTTCTATATAGTCACAGACTCTCTGATACACCACAATCATGTTATTCCTGCAACAGGAGCAATCATCTAATAGCTCATTGCCATCTTTCAGACACATTCTTTCAAGGTACAAAGTTCACTTTGGTTTATAAGCTGCTCAGTCTTGTTTTCCAGCACCATCACAGTTTCTGGCATTTGTTGACACTGTCTCCACCTTATGTCAACTTGGTTTCCTCAGCCATATCATGCCCTCTCCTTCTGCACTGAATCTATATTTTTGCATTCTATTTTGACAGAAGAAAGAAAAAATAATAATAACATGTACTTCCAGCCAGAATGATTCAAGCCCCTGTACACTTGAACTAGTGAGCCCTATACTCCTACACCACTGCCCCGTCATTGTCATTAAATTAGATTTAATTCACTGATAAGTGCACTGAGATGAAATCTAACAAGGTACATTGGCAATCAGGTGCTTTTTAATTGGTTCTGCTGGTCAACCAAATATATTGTAATGCAATCAACTGGATGTGTCAATCACATCCAGAATGGCAATTTTACCCTTGAAACCTTTTATTCCAATATTGCTCCAAGCTGTCATGTGGTTGTACTGTACCAGACCCAGTCCTGAGCTCAAAGACAGCAAGCAATACTAAGGGGACTGAGCAATATCACAGGATAACCTTGCACTCAGATGTTATCTGAGATTTCCTGATTAATAGAAAAATAAAAATCAGATACAGCTAGACATACCATACAATTTACTACAGAAAAATCCACCTGCACAGCCCCGTCTCATGTCCAGCACCATTTATCAACTCTGCCTCAGCACAACCCTTGAGTTTGTACCTAGTGTCCTGGCTTCTGGCTAGCACAGAGCACCGTGCGGTCCCACGGAGCTCTCCAGTGCCCCAGACAAGCTGCCTAGCAATAACGAAGAATACATTCATCTCCAAGCTTTCCTGAGAGCTGGATGGCACTGCCTGGTGAGGACTGAGACAGGCTTAATCCTGCAGGACACCCACTGGCCATACAAGATCTGGGTCAATGAGACAGTGTTCAAAAGTGCAGCTTCATCTTTTTTTTTTTTTTTTTTTTTATGTCTTTCATGTTGGATGTCTGAAAAAAGCTTTTATCTTCTGTTTGCTTGATATTAAAGAGCATGCTCTTTTCCACTAGCTCTGAAAGCAGTGGCACTTAATATTATCATTCAGAACCTCTTACAAAAATTACAGATCCGAAACTTTAATCTTTGTAGTGATTTCACGTCTCTGATGCATTAAATATCAGTTTGTGTTTGAGATGAATGCTTTTCACAGATAAACATATTGTATAGCAAGACAGAGCTCTTCCACCTTTTTTTTTATAAGGCTCAAAAATGTACTTACAAATGAAAACACAACTCATGAGCTTTCTTATCAGCCAAAAAAAAAAATATGCAGGAATGTGCACCATAATGATAATAATGATAACTCTTGCTTTTTCCAATCTTCCATTCAACCAAGGAGATCAAAGAGTTAATGAAATAGATCTGACCTTTCAGCATTTTTAAAGCTGTTTTTCCTTGATAATGCAAATTGTAGACATAAAAGGCTATAAGACTCCTTCCATACTTAAGAAAATCATCTGCACAAGTGTTTGCAAAATTGGGGCCTTTAATTTCCAGACAAACTGGTGTCTTGTGTAAATACTCATGTTTTCATCTCCCTACATTAAAGAACTGAAGCAGAGTTTATGAATGACATAGCCCACTTCAGGTAGTCAGGCTGTCTGCTCAGCACAGTGCAGCCATGAGCAGGAGGAACTAGCTCAGCTATTATACCACACAGTATGCATACATACCGATGTAACCACCTGCCCACACCACTCCCAGCACCTGAGCAAGCTCACCATTGCACTTCTGAAAGGGATCTGTTAAACCCCTCTATCCAGGAAATCTTTAGACTTCTCCCTCAAGGTTAGTATTTTTTTCTCCTAATGTAAGAAAAACAGCTTTAGGTGATTTTCTATATTTCTTAATCCTGTAATGAAATCTGTGACTAAGTTACCTGGGAGCCTCTCCTTGTGGTGAACATTAACTCATACCTTTACACAGCAATTGACTACAGCTGACCACATCATTAAAAAAGGTGTCATTAACAAAGAGATTTTTGTCTTAATCTCTCAGGAAAAGCAATCACAGCTTGTCTTCAGTGAAACGTTTAGATATTTTGGAAAACATTTAATGGTGATATCCGTACTGAAGAGATGGCTCCTTTCTCCCTTCCCATTACTTTTCTACCCTGTAGCCCCCATCTTTTTTTCTGCCAACTTGTTAATGTCAACTTGATAGTTGAGATTTACTACAGGACTGGAAAGGACATGTTTTGAGACAGAATGCCCAGAACCAGCCATTCTCAGTAACTCGAGCATAATTTTTTCATACCTTACCTTAAAATTACTCAGGAAGCAGTTTTGCTGCTTAGAATCATGGTGCTTCAATAGTTAATGTACTCCTTCTCACTGAAGCCCATCTCATCTTGTGACAGCACTGCTCTTCATCTTAAAAGAGAAAAAACTGTTTTCTTCCACCCTTAAATTTACCGTCAAGATGTATTTTCTTAGTGTTGCATCCCCTCTCTGTTTTCAGTTTGCTCTTCCTTTTGCTTTTCACATCACAGTTTTGCTATGCCCTGATATTTTTATCTGCCAAGAGCAATTTATCCTTCCTGAATATGAGTGACTAGACTTCTACACAGCACTCGAGATGCTTGGTAGTACCAGCTTCAAAAGCAGTTCTCTAAAATGATTGATCCGTTTTCTATCTCTCTTCCAGTCCCCTCCCCAAAGAGCCCTTTATTGGAGATGTCTCTGGCCTTATAGTGATTTTTTTATTGCTCTCCCAATAGCAGATTGCTTCAGCTTGAGGGCATTTCCCAATTCTCCTCCCTTAACTGTTTCTCAGTCCCTTATTCCCACTACAGGAGAATTCCCTTCATTCATTTACCAGCTCAGCACCCTAATATTATCTAAAAACCTTACATAACTTTTGTTTTCCTACTTTAACATATTAGCATAATATAATTTAAATTGCTTGTGAAGTCCAGAAACATTAATTTCAAGGCACTGTTGATTGCATTGTTCTAATACTTGCAGTAATGTCTCCACTGTATGATATGACACCCTCCAAGACAGAAAACAGGCTTAATAAGCTTTATCATCTCCTCTGAAGCTAATTACTTCTGTGGCTTTTACTTCACAACACATTCTGGTTTTTAAAAGTTCCTCAAAACATCCCTCTCCACCACCAGTTTTTACCTTGACAACACACTGCTCATTCTCAATTTATTTCCTAAAACATAACAATGCCTCTCCACAGCAGTCATTCAGTGAAGTTCATCACCAGCTCCATCCCCCTTAATAGACATTTAATTATTTTAAGATCCTTTAGCAGAAGAAGGAATGAAGCCTAGTTTTATGAATTCAGGTCCTGTAGCTGGATTCTCTAGCATATAATTAGGTGCGATGTCTGATTAAAGCTTTTCTCACAATCAGGACATTCATAATAGCTCTCTCTTGTGGATTCCCTGGTGTCTCTGGAGGGCTACATTCAGAAGTCAGGCTTTCTTCCAGAAGGAAGACTTTACAGGACTGTTTGAACTATCTAGTTGCCCATTTCAATGAATGTTATATGAACATATTATCTTCACATCTACAAACATTCTGTGGAATTGTCTCATATGCTGATAAATTTTGAAATGTGAAAGATACAGCTAAACAGGGAAACATAGGTAGATACATATAAAGAAGAAAGTAATCGCTAGTAAAATCACTAATCACTTAGTAAATAACATTTCCTAAGCCTCATATCCTTAGGAAATATCTATAATATCTCATTCTGATACATAGCTCCTTCTACCATGAAGCATTATAAAAATCTACCATTTTCACACCTTTAGAGAAACACAAGCTCAACTTTCACCTCCCAGGAAGAAACAAGAAAGACAAAAGCCAGCCTCTATGCTGAAACAACTACTGCTTCACTTTCAATCCATTTACAAAGCTCCTTCTTCATCAGACTCTTGATTTTGTAAGAATCACATTAAGTTCCTTTCGTGCAATATTTCTCTTCTTGTCTTACCTACAAAGACAGTATTTCCCAAATGTCCACGTATTTAAAAAAAAAAAAAAAAAAAAAAAAAAATTAAAAGGACAGCTAAGAGTTTTTGCTAAAGAACAACCATTCCCCAACTGTTCATTAAAATACAAGCTGCTCACAAGTAAGTACACAGCCAAACAGGCATTAAAGAAAAACTATTTTAGGAAGCCTACGGCACTGTACATATGGGCATCTGCTTGTATCTGCTCTTGGAGACAGACCACTGGGCTAGGTGGACTCCATGTCTTAACCCACTTTGATCCTTCTTATGCCCTCATACAGAAGCATCATGGTGAGCTTGCCGTGATAGCATCTGAAATCTGACCTACCAATGCCACAGTTTGTCATTCCTGGAGACCAATGCCAGCACCACGTTCACTGGCCAACTTCTAAAACCCCTCTCGTAGATATTTACCAGTCTGTGTGCACTCTTCAGGCAATCCCCGTGGCACGCTACTCAGATATGGCAGCAGGTGGCAGACTGCCTAATGGTATCGTTTCTCTCAAAGCAAGTCTGCTGTGAGAGTTAATTGAAAGCTTATCTGGCTGTACCTGAGTTAGCTCACAGAAGCGCTAAACAGCAGGCTGCCAGGGATGTGCAAGCCAGCTACACACCTCGGAGGAAGCAGCATGTGGATAAAGCTAATTCGCCACTGCGTTGGCATCATGACATTGTGTGTGGTACACAAGCAGCTGAGTACCATATTTCTCTATAAAATTCAGACATTAACTAATTCCAGAACCAGCACTGGACTCTGAGAGCCTCAGAGAAGTGGAAGATACAGGATTCTCAGTCCTCTTTCATGAACATCAGAAGACTTGTCCTTGCTTGTGTATATGCATTCCCACAGCCTTCAGCCCCACAGAACTGCCCTCCTTGCTGGTCCTTCGAATCACTGGGGAATACCCAAATCTCTCTGAAATCTGGCTTCAGTCAAACTACGAGCCATATCTGCAAAGGTAGATACAGGCAGTGGGAAATGAATATATAAGGTCACTTTTTCCATCATGCCCCAGGCATTGTAATCTGATCTATATTATTAAATTGTTAGAGTGATCCCTAGTACCGTTTATGCCTCAGGCCAGCTGCTACACTCCCAGTATTGCTTTAGCACATTTCAGGAAGTCATCTCATGCCAAGAGACATTTAATATGAGATTACTCTGTTCGGGAGGATAGACTTGACTAGACTAGCGTGGCTAGATGCCGGCTAGTGCCAGAAAATGGCTGTGGACATATTTCACTAGTATAAATGCAGTTAAAGGTAAGTACATATTTAAGCATTTAATATTATGTCATTTCTTAAATTCTTGATCCGTGTCTTTCTCAGGAACTAGAACAATGTAACAACCCACCACCTACAAAATGCTATTGTCATATTCCCTTGGGGATAGCAATCACGTTACCCTGAAAGAGCTACGAACTCATTCAGGAAATTGCTGTTACAGTTCAGTGCGTGATCAATTTGACAACATGGTGACAATGCACATTCACATATTCACTGTGAATTTACCCTTTTTAGTGATAATTTATTCTTAATGGAAACAAAATTCTACAACTGATATTATATAAAATGTGAAACTAACTTATATCTAAATTTGGTCCTGCCTTCCCTCCCTTGATTATTATGAAAGTCCTCCAGAGTTCAACAGTGTAAGAGTGAATTGAGTCCTTCATGTATTTGGAGAATAGGTAGCTCTTGATTAAATGGTTCATTCATTATTCCGCACCACACGATATCTATTTGGGGATATACTTTTTTTCTTCTCCAAAATGATATTTTCCATATAATTGAAATAGAAGGCAAGACCAGGATGCTGTTCATACAGATATGCAAGATAAATAATAAGCAGAAGAAATTCTGTTCTTTTAATAAGTATCCGCTGACATTCCTTGAATCTAGTGACACATTCTTTTAATGAATCCAACAAGGACTGAATATGTTTATAGAAACATAGGAGAAGGGTGAATTATGTCAATTTGTACATCCTGCATGAAAGGAATCAAAGGAGTATTTGCATGTTTGCATACATAACTGACTGAAAGTCCATCCGAATTCACTTATTATTTCATATATCGACACTCCACGTTTAAGGAGGATGTTAGGAAATGAATTTGTCAGCTAGGTGAGAATGTTTCTAAAATGTTATACTTCTTAGACAAAAATTGTGAAAACTACAAATTAAAACAATTTGTAACAGTTCTGTTGCATTGTTTTGTTCTGTTTGTTTGCAGTTTTAAGTAAAGAATGTGAAACCTAGTAGATCTAGAAGTTAGGGCATCAAAAGTTGAACAAAAATGCAATGCTAATGTATTTATGACCATATGACAATTTCCTTATGTTCTGATTTTCACCACAGTACCAAAATTTAAAAAAAAAAAAAAAAATCACTTCACTGGTGCAACACTCCCTGATGTCATAACAAATTATGACTTTTTCATCAAAACTCAAAACTCAGTACAAAAAATCTGAATCATCATAGCTTCCATGTAGATATCCTGAGAGTTGGTTAGATCCTGTTAAAAGAGCAATGTTTCTTATAAAAAAAATAATAAAAATAATTTAAAAAATCAAGTTATGTTGAGCTAGATTTATATTCAGTATTCCAAGCTGTTCTAGATCAGTCTGTCACCAGCAAGATGACACTGTCTGATATCTAACACAGTGTGAATGAAAGGTACATATTTTGACATCTCTAATTAAGCTACCCTCTGTCTCTGCCCCATCCTTCTTCCTCCCTTTTCTAGCAGAAACCTTAAGAAGATAACAAGGCCTTTCTATTCCATTCTTAGAACAGCAATATTTAACTGTGCCTACACTACTCATAAACTTTGAAGTGACTCTGAGTGTAGAAATATGTTTGTTTACCTTGTTTCCAGAATGGGATTTATGTGACTACAACAGGATTATACTTCAGCATAATAATAAACACTCATACAACTGCAGGCAAAAAGGGGGGAATAATAGATTGAAGCAATTCAGATTGCTTATTTTTTAATTTCTTTAGAATTTATCAAGTTACATTTTGATATTTAGTCAAGATCACTTTCCAGTTGTAGCATGTCTCTGAACCCACTAGCAATATCTTCAGAGTGCTTTATCCAAGATACTGTGGCCGAGCAGTCTTTTTAGGTCTTTCTATTTTATTCACTGAGGAACATCAGTAATAGAATATACCATTACCACAATCTAGATTATCCTGCAAATAGTACAATGTTATTCTATGTGGCTTAAAAACAAGTATGCTGGGGAAAAAGGAAAAAAAATGGTTCCAAAATTATACGTGTATTTACATGGCAAGGTTTTGGTAGCAGGCGGGCTGCAGAGGTGGCCTCTGTGAGCAGAGCCCAGCAGCTGTCCCACGTCAGATCAGATGCAGCTCCAGCTGGCTCCAAAAGGGACCTGCCACTGGCCACAGCCAAGCCATGGAGTGACGTTGGGTGGGCCTCTGTGAGAGCAGATTTAAGGAAGGGGGAAAAAACTGCTGTGCAACAGCAGCTGGAAGAGAGGAGTGAGCTCCAGCCCTGCAGCCCCCAAGGTCAGTGCAGCAGGAGGGCAGGAGGTGCTCCAGGCACGCAGCAGGAGTTCCCGTGCAGCCTGTGGAGAGGCTGTCCCCCTGCAGCCCATGGATCCCACATGGAGCAGATCTCCACGCTGCAGCCCGTGGAGGAGCCCCCGGTGGAGCAGGTGGATGTGGCCTGGAGGAGGATGCGGCCCATGGACAGACCCCGCAGGAGAAGGCCCTGGGCTGGAGCTGCAGCCCATGGAGAGGAGCCCACGCAGGAGCAGGGGATCTGGGGGGAGCTGCCACCCATGGGGGACCCGTGCTGGTGCAGTTTGCTCCTGGGGGATGGATGGACCCCGTGTTACAGAGCCATGTGGGAGCAGTTCTGGAAGAGCTGCTGCCTGTGGGCATCCCCCGCAGGCTCAGTTCGGGAAGGATGGTATCCCGTGGGAGGGACCCCACGTGGAGCAGGGGCAGAGAGTGACTGTGAGGGAGCAGCGGAGATGAAGCGTTAGGGACTGACCTCAGCCCCCATTCCACTGCACCACTTGTGGGGAGGAGGTAGAAAAGTGTGAATGGGGAGGGAAGGTGGTTTTAGTTTTCTTTCAGTTTCTCTCTGCTCTAGCTTGTTAGTAATAGGTAATAAATTTCATTAATCTTCCTATGCTGAGTCTATTTTGCCCACAGTGATAACTGATGTGTGATCTCCCCTCCCTCTCAGCCCACAAACTTTTTTCATCCTATTTTTTCCCCCATGGCCTTCTGAGGAGGGAGAGTGAGAGAGCAGCATGGTGGAGTTTAGCTATGTAACAGTGTGAAACCACCACACTAATATTTCTATATTTTGTTCTAAGATTATGTCAACATATCTTCTGGTCTTAGTTTTTGCTTTCTAAGATTGCTTTCTAAGATTTTTTATATTGATTTTAAATTGATATCTACTTACTTATCTATTAAGTCTATAAAAATCTCTACCACATGTTGTACTATGAGTAGAACTGAATATACTGCACATGTATGGGTCCCCTGTTGGACAGAACACAGTTTGGTAAACTTAAATTATAATTGAATAGACACATAACAACATAAAGTCCCTGCCCATCTGTTTCATCCTTTAACTAAGTATTTTGGAAGGAAGCAATTCACCTTGGTAAGATCTCGCAGTAAATTATGAAAAGAATGAGTAAACATACATGCATTTCTGTTTGTACTTGCATTATCTCTCTAGTTAGGATGAACTACATTCATCTGTTTAAAAATAATAAACACAAGAAATAAGTGATAAACCAGGCACTGTTCAAGAAGGCTGACAGTTCTCATAGACTTATATTCTTTGCTGCAAAGTAACCTTTCTCTTGCTTCTGATAACTATGGACAATATCCTTACAATATCCTTACACTAACATTTTAGTATCCACAGGCTGCTGCCATGTTCCCACCTCTTCTCTTTTCTAGATTAAATAAAGCCAACTGCTTCAGAAGTACAGTTTTCTTTCATTTCAGTGGGTTTAGTGGTCTGTCTCCAGTTTTTATATAGATCCTTCTTTAAACGTGTTGCCCAAGTTCCAGTTTTTCACCAGCACTTGACAGAAGAATTGTTTCCTTTATATACTATTCTTGCTAATATATCACAGAATGAGGTACATTTTTTTCGTTATAACATCCCAGCAGGGATTCATGTTTCATTGGTGATTTGCTATAGCCCTCATGGTCTTCACTGCACTATCTTTGACAACTCAGTTATAACTCGTTTTGTACTTAAACCTTTGATTTTGCCTTCCTAAACATTGAACTATACACTTTCCTTTAGTGGATTTTGTTTCTCTGATTTCAGATTATTTCTTCAATTTATCAAGAACCTTTGAATTCTAATCTTTCTGATTCCTCCACAGGGCTTTCAAATCATTCAGCTCAGCATCATCTGCAAATTTTATAAGCTTAATCTTTATTCTGTTATCCAAATCACTAATGAGGATATTTTACCAGCATCAGAAAAAGCCTAAGGGACCTAACCTGAATTGTCCTCCCAGACTAAAAATCCCATTCCCTATATTGTGTCCTGTAATGTTTGATGTGATGAAGGCTTTACCATTAACTATGCATTGCATCACAGCGTGAAATTAACAGGCTCCTCCACAAAGCTTAGCAGCTAGGACAGACAAAAGTAATACAATCTGGTCCCTCTCTTTGCTTACATTAATATTTGCTGGTGTGACATTAAATTCAGGAGATTATAACTGATAAAACTCTAAAGAAGATAAAACTGGAAAAAAAGTGTTCTCTTTCAAGTTGTTTGTCTGCTAATGTGGTGAGCTAAACTGGATGCTGCATTCATCATGTACATGCATCAAAGAGTCTGTCCTGTGAGGTGGTGAATATTCAGCCCTGATTCAGGCAAGGAGACGGAGATATGAATCTGGTAACTCTGTGTGGTGGGAGGGGTGAGACAGAATTTTCACCCATTACCTATCACTTTGCTCTAGGCGAGGAAACTTTGCAGCTGAAGAAGTCCATGTGCCTAGATCCAAAGCCTACGTTGTTTTCAAATGTGTGTTTGTAGCAGAAATGTGAGTAAGGTTGAACGGCTTCAACTATGTAAAGTAATACAGGATTATCTTTGCTAATGTCCAATCATGTAGCAAGGGAACACTTCTACTTGTCACATCCTCCCTCAGCCTTGTGGGGTTATCATGCACAGTTGTAGGTGGAGAGAAGACACCTCTTCCCAGCACCACAGCTCATCACCTGCTCCTTGCCTCTTCCACAGGAAAAGAAGCACACAAGTTGCAGTGTCATAATAGCAAAACAGGAAACTGGATGGTTTATGGGCTTCTAATCACTGGTTTAGAAAAACTATAAGCAGAATGAAGCAACACTGGGGAATTGGTATTTACTGGGTAAAAGGTGGGAATGAAAATGTTTAAAAGTTATAGAACCTGAACAAGTTCAAACAGAAGCATCTAACAGGGAAGTGTAAAGCAACTGAGACCATTTTAGAAATTCATGATCCAGAAAATTTGCTATGTTCAGACTGTCAGTTCAGCTAGGAAAAAAAGAAAAAAAAAAGTAAAATAAAGAAATTCTTCAAGAAAATAAGAAATGCTTTTACTGTTTTATATTGTGCTGTCCAAGTAGAACTCTGCCTTTTCATCAAAATAGTTCCATTTCTTTTGAAGGAATATATAATATAGGGTCCAAATACTTGTTATGCTATTCCCTGCCTTTGTTCTGCACACAAGATTTCTAAGGGTATTTAACAATTAACTATTTCTGAAATCAAAGATCTCAAAAAAAAAAAAGCTCCAGGTCAGAGTCAATGTAAACACTCAACAGCTGAGGAGATCATGAGCAACCCTGAAGAGATCATTTTTTCTGAATGTTTTACTACTTTACTGTGTTACTCCAGCGTAAGAAGCTCACTATTCTAACACATCCCCAGTTATGCTATCTGATGTGATCTTCACTGCCTCTCTTCTCAATATACAGCAACAACGTTGGCTGAAAATATCATTACACACATTGATTTAGCTTAGAAGAAAAAAAAAAAGGAAAAAAAAAAAAAGATAATTTGGATATTTACTGGAAGCAGTAGCCTCCCAAATGGAATAAGTAGTTAAGAACCAACTGGATTTTTGGTAAAGTTGCTTCATCTTGCATAACATTAAGGCTATAAATGTAGCTTTATGTGTAGGTCCTTTCACCTAGGCTTTCTCCCTTGAACTGATTAAAGGAATGATTAAAAAGTTATGTATTTTAGATAGGTAGGATGAATATATACTTGAAGATGCTTGTCTCTCTCCACTCACTGTAAATGACGTTTAAATGAATGGCTGAAAGTCTAAATATACAAATTCTAGGCAGTTAAATTAGAGGAAGCAAATCCTGCCTTAGAAGTCCAGAATGACATATCATTTTGATATTCACAGACTTTTTAGAGGTGAATGATCAAAGAACTGTTGTAGTGGGCAGAGAGGATTAATGAGTGGAAGGGGTGGGAAAGGGTTTATGTCAGTAAAACATGAAATAAATTGGAGAGGAAGATTTGTGCAGTCTCAGCTTAAGGACTGTGTGCAGTTTTGGGCGCCACAATATAAGAAGGACATAAAACTATTAGACAGCATCCAAAAGAGGGCTACAAAGATGGGGAATGGAGGGGTAGATGTGTGAGGAGCCACTGAAGGCGCTTGGTTTGTTCAGCCCGGAGCAGAGGAGGCTGAGGAGAGGCCTCATGGCAGCCTGCAGCTTCCTCACAAGGGGAGCGGAGGGGCAGGCGCTGAGCTCTGCTCTCTGGGGACAGCGACAGGACCCGAGGGAACGGCATGGAGCTGGGACAGGGGAGGGTCAGGCTGGGTGTGAGGGAAAGGTTCTGCACCCAGAGGGTGGTCAGGCACTGGGACAGGCTCCCCAGGGATGTGATCATGGCACTGAACCTGCCAGAGTTCAAGTGTTTGGATAATGCTCTCAGACACATGGCCTGGTTTTTGGATGGTCCAGTGTGGAAGCAGGAGTTGGACTCAATGGTCTTTGTGGATCCCTTCCAACTCGGGATATTCTGTGATTCTGTGAAGATCTTCTGCAGGGGTAGAATCAAGATGCTAACAACTTTTTGCTTTTCAGTTATGAGGGGCAAAAGTGAAAAGACTTCTTGTACCTGAGGGCTATGTGGTAACTAAGAGAATCCACACTTACCACTATGACGTTCAAAATTAGGCTGTATTATGAGAAGGTACTGAAAAATGAGGCATTTTATGTGTGTGGCTGCTTGACATTTTATTATGTCACGGGTAAAATATGCTTTGGGGTTCATGTTGGATCTCAGTCTGAGAAATGCAGCATGGGATTTGAAAGTCAAAGCATACTGTTACTAGATATAGTAAAAGAGCTGCAGGAGGACATTGTGCTAGCTCAAGTATACTGTTTCTGGTGTCCAGAACCAGTCAAGTACCTCTTATGGGACCTGCAATGACATTTAGAGCACTGAATTCTCCCTGCCATGTATCACCTGTGATAAAAACCAACCTAATGTCATTATCCAACTTGTATGTTTATGTTCTTACCAGTATCCAGTCAGTTTTCAGAACATAGATTCAGATAAATTAATGGTGATGAAAAGGAAACCTAGCTATCTTGCTGTTCAATTTCTGTGAGGCAAAAACAGGTCTGTCCAAGCTTATTTTTCCTTACTGAATTGTTTTTATATTGGCCTTTATGTATCTCTAAAAATCTTTGAGATACAAAGCTGAATAAGTGCAAATCCATCCACAATTTGTAAATTTCTCCCAGACCTATAAAAATGCAAACAGCTGCAAGCCATACAGAACAAGTTCATTTTGAAGAGCTATTTAAAAAGTATGAGTGATAACATCCTTCATATGGCATATGAGGCAGTAAACACATAGTAGTTGATTTCTGTGTACTTTGCTTTTAAATTATGAAGCGCTCTTCCTGCAGAGATGGTTTCCATTTCATTCAGTGCTCTGAATTCTGTGTCAGACTATACTGTCTGATGGGCACTTGACTTTTATTTTTTCTTCTTGTTGGGCTTTAATTTAAATGAAAATAAAGGTAATCAATGCTAAAAGCTCGTATATGAGAAAACATAATTCCAACCATGTTAAAATAAATAATATTATAATCCTTATTTAATTATTTCGGTTGAAAGGAAACAGTTAGAGCTGCCTCTAACTTAAATGTTTTTTGCTTTAGTATCATTTAAAATTTATTATTGTTTTAAAGGTAGATTTATGAATAAAACATAGGACATCTGAAAACAGCCTGGCTTTGCAGTGTTATGAATGGCAAGCAAAAAATAACAAATTAATTGGTGTGTTAGAATTTCACTCTATGTTTTATGGGAAGAAGTATTACAGATGGTTTAACATCTAAATTACTTTATCTGTTGAGGTAGCCTTGAGAACAGCAACAAATTTGAATAATTCCTGGCTTTCAAGTTAACGTAGAATGACTTCTCATGATCCCATTTCATTTCAAAAATGTAGATATTTACTAGGAGTAGTTAAAAATAGATTGTTAGGAGGGCAAGTGATAATCACCTGCTGTAAATCAGAAATTACAAAAGCAGCACTAGCACTCATTCAAACAAGAATTACTAGCACTAGAGACAGAGCAGGATTAGCACTACTATGGATTTTCTTTTCTTCTCACTTCTTGGAAGATGGGAAGATGTTGTGGTTTCTATTTATTTGATCTTGGAGGATCCTGAGTGCCCTCAACTGTGATGACTTGAAGAAAAGATATAGGCGTCCAACAGCTCACTCAATGAAATCTTTGCTAGCATGAGGAAATAAACCTTTCCATCGCTCTGCTACATGTGTGCCTGTGGGAGTAGGGAAAGGTGCAGGCTGCAATAAAAGAATAATGAAGGCTCAGGATTTCTGAGCTCTACAGAAAGAATATGAAGCCAATATGGGGTACAAAACCCCACTTCACAGGGGCTCCTTGTTCAACAAACCTCATTTGATATTATTTTCTGTTTCAGCATGAACTTTTGTCGTTACCCATTGTTGCTTTTCATTTCACTTTCAGTACCCACACATATACACCCTAAGTGGCTGCTTCCTGCTTGCAAAAACAGAGCCTGCAATTAATCCTCTCTACCCTCGAGTACCTAGTATTATTGAACTTAACAATGCATGTGTTACAAGAAATAGAGGCATGGTCTAAACAATATCCCATGACAAAGTTACTCAGTTTATATATATTATAATGTTATACACATTGTGGGTAAGTATAAACAGAACTCCTGTCTACACAGGATTTCACTTAACAACTTAATCCATGCACATTGGAGTATGTGATGAAAAGTCAAGCCATAGAAAGCATTTGTATTTTCTTCACAAATGCTCCTTTAAACACTGGCAGGAAATTACAGCGAGACACAGGGTAAAAGAGCTCCCAGTTCTGAAAACACCACTACTGCTAATTGAAAAGTTGTGTATGAAAACAATCCAGGGACTGCCCAACAGATTAAATTAATTTCTGTCTAATGTAGCAGTTTTCTTTCGAGGTAAAGTCACAACAGAGGCATATACACCTACCAAAGTTGTGGTGAGGCACCTCCTGTCTGTTGCAGCCACTTTAAGTAGCACAATCAGCAGTGGGAGAGTCACAGGGCAGACCCTATCTGCATTAGAGCCAGCATGACATTTAAGTTCCCAGCTTCCAGGTGAGAGACCCAAGTGTGCTGCCATCCAAAACCAAAGTTGTGCCTGGAGAGGTGAGGCAGGATCCTCTCCCTGAAGTGCATGTTCTCAGATAAACTTTCTGTTCACCAAGAAACAAGTCATTCACAGGCTCCCCTCACCCACTCCTCCCATCAAGCCATGTCTTCATTCCCTGACAAAAGTTCATCTCTTTGTCCTCAAGTCTTCCAACTTCCAAGTCTTCTTCTGTTCTGAAATGGTGCATACTGTGTGCTGTGGGGCAGGGGACCTGAGGGCTCTCGGCTGGTTTTCATGCACTCCTTCGCTCAGCAAGGGATTCTGTAATGGAGAATTTCAAGGCCAAGCTGAAGAAGGAAAAGGAGAATGAACTGGCAGGCACGTTTCAAACGTGAAATCTTTCTTTTCCCCCTTTCCATTCCCCATTTCATTACATCACAGAGATGTGATCGAGCATGAGAACAGTAAGAACAGAAGATTATTGTGCTAAGTGAAAGGAATGCACCCACACCAAGTACAGCTTTTACCCGGTGATTCTCAAATCAACACTTTTTGTAGTAGGAAACAGTGCTTAGTTCCATGAAGACAAGAGACCATGATGACAAAGGGAACTAAAGGTATGAACGTGATATTTATTTCTTGCCACAGTTTTGCTTACTGCTTTGTTTGTTGATTACCTGTGTCAAACAGCTAAGCAAGGAACCCCTGGCTCCTTTCCTTTTTCATTCTCTGTGGTGCTTAAATAAAAGAACATCACTGTGAAGCTTTCTTATCTAGACTTCTGCTTCTTGAGGGTCAAATAGTAAGGGCTTTTCAAAAATTAGATGTTGTGCCATGCAAAGTTGTTGTAGAAGAATGCCCCCCATACCTTTCACTTGCATAGATGCAAATAGGGCAGTTCCTCCAAGGCATGGTCCCATGTCCAAGAAAACAAATGAATAGGAAAAGCTTCACTTAATCATATAAGAAAGTCATAAACAAAAACAGTTGTCTGCATTCACCTCTGTGGTGTTTGTATTGCAAACATTTTACACCCAAACTTAATGTTGTGTATGCAAGAAGTTACCACTTAATGTTTCAAATTTAAGCAGATGCTTAATTGTAGTATTCATAGACAGAGCAGTAACGATGCCTAAAGTTAATGGTCCCTAACAGTTTTTATTATAATCCTTATTTTATATAAGACTTTCTTTCTCATACTTGATTTATAGCTGGTGGTTTTCCAAAAGCCACAAACTTATAGATATAAAGCTAAATTGCACTACCCTATTTCATCAAGTAATGAGTGGACTAGGTCAAGCAAGTGCATACAATAAAAAATTTAAGTGGACTTAAAAAAAAAGTTCTTTTCCTCCCTGACTACCTGGCTCACAGTGGGGGTATTTTTTCTGGCACCTTTCTGAAGGTGCCACAGAAGGCACCTGACCCTTCATTGTCCGAAGCTGGGGATGTGGGACAGTGCACCAGGGGTCCTCTTCTGCTCAGTAGTAGTTTTTCTTTTCATGGAAACCAGGATCAGGCAGCTGTATAGGAGTGATTCATCTCTATCACCTTTTCCAGCATGGAGTGAGGTTGTGGCTTAGCTGTGTCTGATCTCAGGAGCTGTGAACCTGTCCTAGGTCCCACAGCATTGACATAATTAAGTGTCAATTATTTTTGGTAAGTAAGAGCAGTGGAGATTCTCTGGCACAACCTGCCTCTTATTCCCCAACCACATTTCATGCCATCTTGCTTTTTAAAAGGCTCTGTGAAACCGCAATATGTTGTATCATTGTGTTAATGACAATGCAAAAATTAAACCGTGCCAATTCTGCACTCAGAATCTAAGCAGCCTAATACTTAATGGCTTATAAGATATGACATTTCATAGCTCTTCTGGGACACTTATGAAACACCCATCTTCATTTGTGAAACTCAGCTGAATATTTTACTGCTATTCTGCATTAACATTTGGTACTATTTGAAGGTTTCCTCAAAGGATTTCAAAGGAGAAAAATTCCTTTCTGGTAGGCTGTACATATAATTCGTCCTCCCCCATCCTTGTGTTTTATAGCTATAGTATGTATAGGCTGCATACAACCAATGAAAGGTTTACACTAAAGGACATAGCCATCATAAAAAGTAATGAGCTAAAATTCAGCATTCCTCACTGGATAGAATCAAGTGCCGATAGCCACTAAGTAATTACTTCAATGCAAGACTTTAAGGAAAACCTTCTGAGAGCTCTTTCTTGTAGCAGCTGCTAAATGATTAATATCACACTGGTAGATTTCACAGGAGAATCTCCTAAATAAAGGAAGGCTCAGTGTATATGTAAAGTTTAAATTCCACACAATTTGTTTTAGAATCAACATAATATATTACATATTTCATGGTTCCAAGAGGAGTGCTGCATTCATTAAGAAAATACAGATGGTCTTCAGATAGCTAACAAGATTTCACACTCATTTCATTTCTCCCTGCTGTGAAACCTAAGAGAAAATAACAGCAACAATGAACTCACTATGGCAGAACCTCAAGGCTCATTTCTGCCAGAATATTATCAAAATTGTGAACTGGTGATAGCAGTCAAATTCCACCGAGTTTAACAGAGACAAGCTATTTACAGCACTTCCAAATGTGCCCTTCTTCTCACTAACAGTATTTTTCTCATTGTAAGAAAATCCACAATTTTTTAAGGGCAAAACTGGATTTATGACAAGCCCTGAACAGCACATATTTGTACTGCCCCAGGAGCACAGCAGTCCGAATCTTGAGACTCAGAATATCAGAATTCAGTCCTAGGTGGTTGCCTTGCTTTGGGAGAATACAACCAATCGAGCACGTTAGTCACACAGACTTTCTTCCCCTTCCATCGCTTCATCAGCCGCTAAATTCTCATGCAGTGTGGTGAAGAGAGAGGCATTCAGAGATGAGGCCTTGGGCATCAAAGAGTCTAACCCCCCTCTGCTTCTGCACAGCAAGACCTAAACATGCCTGAAATCTGCATTCAGCATATTAATATCCTACGGAATTTGTAGAAAACAACAGATAACAAGTATATTTTGTTGGTTTGAATCCACCTAAGAATAGTGGAATAATTGGTCTCTGACAGTTTTGCTTGGCTAAAGAATAAGGACGTCAGAATTTCTTCTCACGTGATTTCTGCCTGCAGTAAGAGAATAAATGATACAAGTATGAACACTGAAAAACAAATCATGGTCTAGTCATCAAAATTTATATCAGGAATTTAGATTTACCTTCACTTGACATTCTTAAAAGCATGCTGCCTTCTGCCTCCAATATCCATGTCAACTTCCACTCTGTTATTCCAATGCATTCATTATTTTTCTGCTAGAGCATCTATGAATAAGAACAAATATAGGGACACACAAGCATAAATACAAGCATGCTTTACACATGCACGCAAAGATATGTAGATATATAGATATATAGATATTCATTCAACATTGCTACCCAAAAATACCTTCCACATTAAAACAATTGGGATATCTAAGAAGATTAAAAATCATTCCAAAATGTCACTCACTAAGCCAATGTTTCTTCATCACTCTTTATTACATCTATGCTGTATTAACACAGTATGATGCAACACCAGACAAGCACTCCACAACTTTGCTTCACAACTGGCATCAGGTTACTGTTTCTCAACTGTGAGAAACTGCAGCCGCAGGCTCAGGTGAGGATCTAAGGTGAAGGAGCATTTTTATTCACGATTGCAAGCAGGAGTGCACAGCAAAAGCATATCATATCCTTATATTCCCTACTACATGAAGCTTACTTCCTCCCGTTTCCTCTCTGGCTGAATACTACAGGTTCACAAACTACTTGACGTTTATTACTATATCATATATGTACAATTTTATTTGACCAGTCATTATTTTCTCCTTTTCATTTTTTTTCCTTCTCTCGTGACTAGAGGGCCCGTGATTTTTTGTTTTTACTGATTTCCCACTGCTCATCTTGTTTTTCTTAGCTATCCTCCTTACTTTGGAACAGTGGGACCTTCCACTGTCCCCTTCTCTGCTTAACATACTCGTCATAGTTATCACAGAATCACAGAATCATCTAGGTTGGAAGAGACCTCCAAGATCATCCAGTCCAACCTCTGACCTAACACTAACAAGTCCTCCACTAAACCATATCACTAAGCTCTACAACTAAACGTCTTTTAAAGACCTCCAGGGATGGTGACTCAACCACTTCCCTGGGCAGCCCATTCCAATGCCTAACAACCCTTTCAGTAAAGAAGTTCTTCCTAATATCCAACCTAAACCTACCCTGGCGCAACTTTAGCCCAATCCCCCTCATCCTGTCACCAGGCACATGGGAGAATAGACCAATCCCTACTTCGCTACATCCTCCTTTAAGGTACCTGTAGAGTGCGATAAGGTCACCCCTGAGCCTCCTCTTCTCTAGGAGGAACAATCCCAGCTCCCTGAGCCGCTCCTCGTAAGAGTTGTTCTCCAGACCCCTCACCACCAGCTTCGTTGCCCTTCTCTGGACTCACTCGAGCACCTCCATGTCCTTCTTGTAGCAAGGGGCCCAAAACTGAACACAGTACTCAAGGTGCGGCCTCACCAGAGCTGAGTACAGGGGGACAATCACTTCCCTAGACCTGCTGGCCACACTGTTTCTTATGCAAGCCAGGATGCTGTTGGCCTTCTTGGCCACCTGAGCATACTGCTGGCTCATATTCAGCCGACTATCAACCAATACTCCCAGGTCCTTCTCGGCCAGGCAGCTTTCTAACCACTCATCTCCCAGCCTGTAGCGCTGCTTGGGGTTGTTGCACCCCAGGTGCAGGACCCGGCACTTGGCCTTGTTGAACTTCATACAGTTGGCCTCAGCCCATCGGTCCAGCCTATCCAGATCCTCCTGCAGAGCCTTCCTACCCTCAAGCAGATTGACACATGCACCTAACTTGGTGTCATCTGCAAACTTACTGAGGGTGCACTCGATCCCCTCATCCAGATCATCGATAAAGATATTAAAGAGGACTGGCCCAAGTACTGAGCCCTGGGGGATTCCACTAGTGACTGGCCTCCAACTGGCTTTAACTCCATTCACCACAACTCTTTGGAACCGGCTACCCAGCCAGTTTCTAACCCAACGAAGCTTATGGCACTGTTATGCCTGCACAATCACTTTTGAATAGGCAAGATAGTTAGTGGAATTTTCCACCGCAAAATCACAACTTTAATTCTCACATCAACCACAGTTTGGTCTCACTCTTGCTCTGGAAATTGGGGAAGTAGCCATTCAGTTTTTCACTGAAGAGCTTGCAATTTGCCTCATTTCAGGATCCATTTGATCCTTTGCAGACAGCTCTGAGCTTGTTGTGCTTGTGCGCTGAACTGGCTGGATGCAATCAAGGTCTCATCCAGAAACAACATAGCTTCGTTAGCCAGCATTGTGCTCTGAGCAAGGATAATTCTGACCATGGTGCCTTTAGTTTAAAGCTGGCTGATATCCTTTTGGCTTAAAGCACAGGTGGAATAAGTAAAAACGTGTCTGTAAAAGAATATGTAGACATATTTATAGCCTAACATTGTAAGCCAGGATGTCAGGCTGCAGGCTTTTAATGATATTTTAAAGTTCTACCTGGGGATCAAGTTTAGGGCTATAGCTGTCATATGGAGCCTTACTCATGCATATACAGGACTTGTGTTGCAGACGAATTTTCTCACAGAAACAAATTTGTATCTACTTAGTATGTATCCTACTACAGTACAATGGTTGCCTCTACATTGGTGGGTAAGAAATATTCTAAGGCCAGGCTGATGGCCACATTTGCATTCATCTATATTCCTTGCCTGCAGGAGCATTCTTGCAGTGGTTTTGCAGGAGCTATCTCGGGAGCCAGGAGAATTTGCAAAATGTGGCAGAGATTTATTTAGTATGTGGATGGACTTTGTGACTCTGGACTCTGCCTTTGATTTATTTCATCTGCCCTTGCAGTCACATAACATGACTGAGATGCTTGTCAGGGAGACAAGCTGGCCCTTCCTAGGAGAACTTCATCATTACCTAATACAAATACAAATGAAATCCAGAATTGAACCACATTCAGGCTGCCTACAGGAAAATTATGGGAAAATCGAGTGCTCTACATATCATAGCACTCCTGAGACCAGGCAGTTGAGGCAAATGTAGATGTATCTAAACTATTCAGAAGACTCTTCTGTGCCAGATTACTGCTGAGGCTAAAAAATTAGAACAAAAATGGGATTAGGCACACAGACAAGTCATACATGAAGCTGCACATTCATACTTAAATGTCCACATGGGTATACACCTCCATGTTAAAGTTCAGAGAGTGGAAGTAAATGTTTTGAAGAAGTATAAAAACTCTTAATTCAAATCATTAATTCACCTTGAAATGATGGGAATTAAAGAAAGGCTTTTTCTGAGTCTTTTTGGTATATTCTGAGTTCTTTTTGGTATATCAAAGCACAGCATGACCTGAGTGATTGACTTTTAGTCTGATTACTTCTGTGGGCTTCCAACACTTATGTCACTAAAACCTTTAGGCCTTAGCATTCCACAGTGTTGTCTTTACACATAACATTCTTATCTAGACGTAAGAAAAAAAAAAAAAAACCTTTCAAAGAATAAAATGTCCCATCATTTGTAGTCATGTCAAGTGGTCATGTTGTTAAAACTTTTCCTTTTCTCATCAGGCCATGACAGGTATTGTGCCCTTGTTAAAAGGGAATTGAGACCCAGAATGAAGCCAGAACTGCCATCACAGACCTGGTGCTTTATAGTGAGCCTGTCATGACGAGCCTGTCATGACTTCTAAATATGACTAAATCAAATCACCCTCAGCATTTCCTACTTATGAAGCTCTCCCCTTAGCTAACAAAATACTTGACTATGCCAAACATGTTACAGTTTTTTTTCAGCTATTTGCTTTTTCAGTCAAAACACACCACTTGCTATTCCAGTATAGTTTCTTCTGAAGTCAACCACAGTTCTAAAGAGAAAATGGTTTCATCTTAATAAAGTAGAGTATCCCCACTTCCAACCCAGCTTTAACTCAACTTTTGGAATTTATCTGATGAATAATGGCACAGAAACTGCCTGGAATAAATTAAGTAAAGTCAACACATTTTTTAAGAGGAACGTTATGTTACTGTATTTCCACTGATTGAAAAAAATATATTGTATCACATCAAGCTTTTTAATCTAGCTGTTATCTGTCTGACTAGTTAGAGTTTATCTAATATTAGATCAATAATATTCACTATTCAACTAATAAAGATTGCACAAATTATTAGAAAACATGAAATAATTATAATGTGAAATAATTGCATCAATAAGTTCTTGCTTTTCCAGCTTTTTAACATAAGAAGTGTATTGAAGTTCAGAATACATTGATCATGTTCTGGAAAGACAGTGAGGTTGGAGATCATGCACATATGTGTCAATAAATGATAAATAAAACTATTAACCTCTCTTATAGGGGTCAGTTTCTCTGTTGTGATATTATCTGTTTTTACTAGCACAGTAATCATGTTATCAGCACTAGACTAATAATTCTATATGCCTCATACTTCTAATTATTTTAATTGCAATTGACTAAATAAATATGAAGTTAACTACTACAGTTTGCATAGTGGTAGCACTAAAGATCTATATTAACTAACATTGTGATTATGAAATTTAAAGCTTCTGATAAAGAAGTCATAATTCACACTTGCCTAATTCATTCTCCCTTGGTTTTATTTCTTTGTGCATGAATATCACATATTACATGCAGTCTCACCTTCTCATTTTTTTGTTTACATGTAACTCACATTGTCCAATGTATATAGATCGTAGATTGAAATAATTATGTTTGAGAGGCTAGAATATTAGTCTGTTTGATGTTTTTGTCAAGAACACAGAAAATGAAACTGAGCAGTCCTGAAATTGCTCAGAATGACTCGTGAAAGTGTGAAAGTAAATTATATTTTCCTCATCTATAGAAATGGGGGTAGTGATATTTACAGTGTCTGTTATTGTTTATGAAATGTTTTGGAGATGAAAATTGCTGTCTCATGCTGACTCTTCCTGCTATGACATAGAAATATTTTACATTTTCTCTCTGTGGCATAGCGTATACCACACAGATAAGGTTTTGAGTTCCAAAATGCTGTTGATACAGTTCTTAATATTATTATTAGGTTAATAATTGTGTGATGCTGCTGTCACAAATTAGAACAGAATCTTTGGCAACAATATTATCTTGAATGTCACTGCATACATATTTTTCCCTAGTATGAATATTGTCTTCCTGTGTGATTTAATTCTGCTGATGTGCTTTTGTTTAAAATTTTAAGAATCAAAGCAAGGGTACATAAAATCTGCATCAAGAGCATATAATGAATGTAATTCTGATGTCCTTTATCTCCAGAAACAGAAGTCTCCAAAACCACTTTAAGTGAAAAACTTTCTATAATTGTATGTAAAAGCTGTCTCTTATCCTATTTGTGGAAGAGCCACCAGAAGGCTATACAGAATTTTCAAGCACATACCCTTAATTGCAACACATTATACAGCATAAGACGCAGTTGCAGTACTGGCAGTAGTTGCGCCATCTTCTCAGAGCTTATGTAGGCTGTCTCTTTGTCCCAGCAGATGGTATTTTTATGACCCACAGTTCCTGCATTCAGGAAGCCTAGATGAGAAAATAGAAACCAAGCAAAATCAGGAATGTAACTCTTGATCTAAAGATTTCCAGAAGACTGTAACAAAAGTTTTTGATCTGGATATTAGCTTTAATGTTAAGAATTATGGAACTATCTACATGTCCTGATTTTCACAGGTAATCAGGAATGGTAGTTGTCCTTAAAGTCCAGCTTCATCTAGAAATCCTGCCAGTCATGAAGATGCCTTAGTGAGTACTACAGAACCCAGGCAAAGGGACTGGAAGGGAGAAATTGTACATGACAAGGGCCCATATAAGAGTCTGGAAAAACACATCAGTTCCTGCTGCTCACTTGTTATGCGGTTGGGTTCCAGCAACAGTTTTCAGCATTATGTGTCAACTCCTTATATTATGGTCATTTCAGTGTACGAAAACTAGATCATATTGGATTGTTTCACTTTCTCAAGTGTGGATTTCATTGACAAAGAATACCAAAACATATGCCTACCTTCACTGTTTTACTTGGCTCAACCTACATGCTTAATCAAATTTAATTTTTAATGGGTAATTTGACAATGTGATATATGCTACAAAATTATTCTTTTTTTTTTTTCAGTATTCAAAGATGAGCAAATGAGCTGAGCTGTGATAAATAGTAAAAGACATAAAAGTAACAAGACCTCCACTTCCACACTGGTTCATTCTATACACCACATGAGAAATGCCTTACCCTAAACATACAAGTACAGATGCATCCTACTTTCAGTTCTGCTTTTTGTACTGCTGTAAATCAAATGTAACTCCTCAAGCAGCAACCCCTTCAGATATGTATCAGTAACTAAAGGACAAATGTGGTCACCCTCACTGAACATTTGATACAGTCCTCCAAATATTCACTCTGAAAACTGAACTGTGGACAGCCTCTGCCTCTTAATCGCCTTGTGATAAATAGAATTAGGAGAACAAATAATTCACCAAGTACAAGGACTCCCATAGAAACTGTCATTCTGATTAATCCCAAAATACTTTTCGAGTGAACAAGTGCTTATATTTAAAAGCCACGACGTTAATAAACATAAAACATAACAAACTTCAGTCCAACATTGAAAGACAGCAGTAATTATTAGATATAGTAACTTAGATTTTCGGAGAAGAAAATAATTAAAATGATTAAAGGCAAAGGAGAGAGCACACAACACACTTAAGTAAACAGAGCTTAGAGCTAGGAGAGTTTGGGACCACAAGCAATAAGAAAAATCGATTAATTTTTGGTCTAACTTGAGTAAAGTTACTGATTTTATATAAGGATTTGTTCTACTACGCTTGTTAGTTACCAGCACAAAAAAAAAAAAAAAAAAAAAAAAAAAAAAAACTTGTTTGACAAGAGAGCATTGAATGTGGCAATTGCAGGACTGTGAGTTGCAAAAGCAAGGCGTGAAAAAGAGAGTTTAAATTCAGATTTCTGTATCTTTACCCTCCAATTCTATAGCCAGACACTCTGTATTCATGCATTCAGAAATGTTTAGGGAGCATTACTTCATTCTCTCTCTCTCCCTTATTTTTTTTTTTTAATTTGAAACAATGAATATCTATACAAAATTTAGCTTTCTTACCCAGTACTGTACCTCCTTTCATGCTGTCAGCACAAAAATGATGACCTTCCCATGTATTTGAATAGATGTCTTCATGAGCTACTCAAAGGATAATGAATAATACCATTCACATAGCTACTTCCATATACTACAATCAAACTGGAAAAAATGCTCACAAGATATGCCCAAGGAAAAGATACAACTAAGAAAAATATAAGTTATAAGCAAAAAACTATTAAGAGACCTATACTAAGGTAGATCTTCAGGGATTATTTCCATCTATCTCTGGGAAATGACAGTTATCTCTCAGCTTTGATTTCACAGTTATAGAAAGTAGAACATATCAGATCCAGATCTGGAATTTCAATTTCCAAAGATCAGGAGAGTTTAAGAGTAGCCGGACGTATCACACAGGTCTAGGTTTGGATTTTCTGAATATCTCATGCTTGCCTTCCAGTATCTCAGGATGACGTAGATGTCAAAGAAAGGTGAATAACAATATGTTGTCTTTCAGGGACAATCAGTGATGAACATTTCTGCTTCAGGATTCTGGAAAAGTGTATTCCTGATTCTTTGCTGCCTTGCCTTGTGTGCTGTCAATCCAAATTTCACCTGTGTGGAGCATTATGTGGGTGTCCATACATGAACATACCTCTTGTGAGTAGGGTTTAAAAACAAGTCAGGGAGCAGGAGCTAGTCTTATTAAGTCTCAGATACTGTGTTATAGACATTTCCACTTCCATTCATCAGTTTTCATTTGATCAGAATTGATGATTTGGTCTGTGCTGGTATTGTATTAATTTTCAATCTTTTTGGGGGGCAGGCAAAGTCCGACAATTCAGGGTGTCAATTAATTAATATTATCACCTTGCGAATATCAGTGATAGCTGGTGGTCTCAGTAAAATTACTACAAGGAAGATACTCTTGTCATAAACACATTTCCACAGCAACTAAATTGCAGTGACAACTGAAAACAACAATTTTTCCTCCCAACCCCAGAAGCAAACTTTGCTTTCCAATGCTAGGGCCAGCAGCCAGGATCTTATGTACAAAGCAAGTGAGCTCTGCCATCCTAGAGCAAAAATACCTCTCAATAAAAATATACCTCTTCAGGAAAACTGAGCAGATCCAAGGCACAGGCAAAGACGGCAGATGTCCTGGGCAGGAGACTGCTGAGGATCATAAGCTGGATGTGGCTCACTGCTCACAGTAACTATTTCAGAGCCCTGAAAAATCAGCTTGCTTTCCTGATGCCACCCAGGAGAGGCTAGAAGGTGAAGGCCACTGCTTGGTGCACCAATCTCTCATAAAATCTTCAAACCCCATGCTCTGTTATCACCATCCCTCTTGTCACAACTAGAGCAGCAGGCTGTTTCCTCAGGACTTCTCCCTTAGCTCCTCATCCATCACTGTCCACTCTCTTCTGCTCCTACTGTTCCTCTGGCAGGATTCACCTAGGACTGAACAAAACCTGAACCTCCTTTTAGTGCAGCATATTAATTTTTGCCAACTCTGCTGAAGACTGCTGTGCTACCTCTGAGAAAACATAAGCACAAGGCCATGACTTACCCTGGTGCACCACAGCACTGAGTCATGCCCTGACCTTAAAGCATATTCTAAACCTCCTGTCTCCAAGCAGATTAACTCGGTTTGGGCATATGCTTACCTGCTGTCTTGGACTGGGCTAGATCAAACCTCTAGCTCTGTCAAAACAGAAATATTTTTAAAAGAATATGAAAAAATAATCCAAAAGAGGGACATGCAGTGAAATTCCATCAGCCAGATTTTTTTTTCTCGTGTATATAGAAAGTGAACTAGGTCATTCAGCATTCAGCGACTTTTTCTTACACGCTTTACCACACACAGTGATTACTACTCTAGATTTAGATCACAGTCACAGGAGGTTTAGTAATTTAATATTTTAGAATTAAAGTGGCAATTCAAATTAAAGGGGCACAAATACTATTTAAATTTGGTAAATACTGATCATATAATTACATGGTAATTAATTTCCATGTGGTATCCTTGTGATTATGAGATGAATATATGACTTCTATTTCTTCTAAGCAGCACTGCAGCTTACTAGTTAATTACTTTTAGATCTCCTTAGTGTAACTACACTACGATCCACAAAAGTCTTTACATATTCTGTCATTTCTTTATGTTTTCTAATAACTGCATCAAACTGCCTTAGGTCAGATCGTGTCTGTTCCGCTTCAGCATTCCTGACACCTTGGGGTATGTGCATTTATTTTACAGAGGAAAAGGAGTGCAGGAATTTATGGGGATTTCTCGGGGGTCCAACATCTTATATGCAATTTACAATGTACTCTAGTCCTGCTGGGATTTCTTGCTCTGCAATGTAACGAGATCTTCAAGCTCATTGTCATATTTGAATTTTCTAATTTTGGATGTAGGACAAAGAGAGGGGCTGAAAGATTTTGCATCCATCCAAATGTATTTTTTGTCTGACTTGCTTATGTTTAAATAGACCAATACTTAATATCCTTAGTGCTTCCTCCAGGCTTCACACATGACCAGTACATGTAAGTATTTCAGTGACTCAGACAAAGAACTTGTTAAATTGAAGAAAAAGTATCCAAATCTCATCAGGCAGTATCTCTGTATCCAAGAAAAAGATCCTCCCACCTGCAGCTGGAAGAAACGCAAGGGAAGGGCAAGAATGTGCATTTGGTTGTTCTCTGTTCTCACTGGCATTCAAAATTAGCAGGCTGCTGTTCCAGCATGAGGGATGACAATGATGGGTATTATCCCACATACAATATAAATGGAGAAAAGACATAATAAACTTAGTAACTGTATATAACACTTGTGCCCTGTGGTTTCAATAGTTGCTTAGGGCTCAGTAAGTGTGCATTGTTCTAATCGTGTGAATGCAACTTTTTCCAGGGGGAGAGAAAATATGGCAAGGCATTTACATTTGTATGTGTTTACTGGATCTTCTACTTTAACCTCATGCTCAGTTATAACTTAAGATCCTCTTGGTTATCTACACATTATCTAGGTCAGTGTGTGTGATCATATTTCGGTAATATTACTTAAACATGGTATGAAAAAACAGGCTAAAAGAAAATATAACTAGCCTATTGAAATGTCTTTATCAATGAAAAAAATAGATTTTTTTTTTAAACCAAAGAGGGAGAATTTAGGAAGTTCTAGTTCAAAATTTTGAGGGACAGCGAGATTCTTCTCTGATGAAAGAAAAAGCCAAGGGATCTGACTTCCAGCAAGCTATGTGAGTGAAATGATTTCCTCTAGTCATGATTCATAAATCATCTTCAAGGCAAATCATCGTGACTTGTCTGTTTCAGCCTCATAAACCATACATCATTTTAAAACAAATGGCAGCTTGCAATGTCCTTGTTAATGGCACAATAATACGACATTTTTCCTCAGATAATAAATTTTCAACATATCCAAACTATTAGCATCAGATTTCAGCAAATCCTTATTATTATGTTTCAGTCACTAAAGTCAACAGTGTTTTAAAAATTCTTTTAAAATGTTAATTTATGCACTGGAAGTAAGACATGATTCACCATCTGTCACAGAAGGTCAGTGGCTATATTTGGATCCATTAATAAATTCATAGGTTGCAAACAAGTAGAGGTGAGCCACCCCCCGCAGTAGAAGAAGCTGGCCCAAATCTTTGCCTTGTCATAAAACAAACTCATGAAATTCGTTCTGACTCAGATAAATTACATAGGGGTGAAAAAGAGAAGTTAGTCACTCTGACTGCAAAACAACCGTCCAGGATGGATTGTTGTCTGTTTGCAGGTCTGGCAGAAACATGCCAAGTAAGCACACCTGACATCTGACCTCTGTCTGTGAAGTTTAGCATGAACTTCGGAAGTCCCATAGAAAGTAAAATCCTCTGAGGGCCACTGAGTGCATCTCTTCACTTTTAAAGTTTTAAGCCTGAACTAAAAGGTTCAAAGGTAGTAGCAGTTCCAATCTCAAGCAAGGAACAGACACCATTTATGTCTCTCTGTGCCATTACCTGATTGCATAGTTGCTACGTAGTTCTGCTTCCTTCTGTGATTACTAATCGGTCTACCTGTTGGAGATACTTCACAGAAGGGAACTGCCTTTCAGCTTAGCATTGTCTGGGAAGTACAAGATGCTTCAGAGATTGCATTAGTATGTTTTAAGCATGAGTTTTTTATGGTATTTCTGAGTTACGAATAATAGAGGTAATCTAGAGATAACAGAAGCTACAGAATGTGCTAAAAGCCTTATCAGTTCTCCTCCATGAGGAAATTGCCAGAGAGGAAACTGGTGGGAGAAAGTTAAAGAGTGATTTGGGGTGGTCTGCTTTCACATTATACCTTAGATCAGGAGTATATTTTTGAAGCAAATCTCCAGATTGTCCCCATGTACCATGCTCTGGTTCACAAAGCACTCAAAATACAGGAACTGGACTTTCTTCAGATGACATTAAATTGGGAGATGAGCTTCATAAGTGTGCTTCAGCCACTAAAGCATCACCAATCCACGTAACTGGACTAAAGTTAGTCTGATGTGATCCTGGTATATAAACCGTTTGGACATTGCTTTCTGACCACCAGTACTTCAGAGCTGGCCCTAATAGGCTAAACAGTCTTCTGGTGTACTCAGTAGGCCAACATTGCACTAAATCCATAATCCTGCAGTCAAGCATAGTTTCTGTGTCAGAACTGGAAAGAAGAAAGGCTGATTGGACACCAAGAAGGAATCATAGAATCATTAAGGTTGGAAAAGACTTCCAAGATCATCTGGTCCAACCATTCCCTTACCACCACTATCACCCACTAAACCATGTCCCTAAGCACCAGGTCCAACCTTTCCTTAATCACTCCCAGGGACAGTGACTCCACCAGCTCCCTGGGCAGCCTGTTCCAATGCCTGACTGCTCTTTCTGAGAAGAAATGTCTCCTATTTCCGACCTAAACTTCCCCTGGTGTAACTTGAGGACATTCTTTCTAGTCCTATCGCTAGTTATCTATGCTTAGTTCTTATTATCTGAGGGAAAAAGAAAGAAAACAGAGAAAGAGTGAGACAGTCTCCCAGAACAGCTAATGTTTACATATGAAGAACAACGTATTTTAATCTTCTATACAAAGTGTGTCTTTCCAGTTTATATTGAACTATCACATTATGAGGCTTAAAAATTTGGACTTTTCTTCCCTGGAGTTACAGATACTCATCTGTTTAAACATCTGGAAAGCTGTTTTCAAGAAAACAAACAGAATCCAGACGAATGCATATAAATTGAGATTAATATATTAGGGATAAGGATTCATCTCACCAATCACTTTTCTGTTTCCTCTGATCACAAATAGCAAATCAAATTTTTCTTCTTCACTCCTAATTTCACGTGGTTGGATGTACCTTACAAACTCAGGGTTTTTTAGTTCATACCATGCTTGACACTACAGTGAGAGTATCATTAGTATTTAATGTTAAATTCATACCTCAGTATTAAATTTAGAGCAAGAAGAAATTCAATAAAAAAATCAAAAATTTGCAAAATGTCAAATGTTAGATTAAAAAAAAAAAAAACAACGTTATCTGTTAATCATCATTTTGCCTTGTAAATCTTTAATCTGGCACTATTTGACATAGAATAATATGCCAAACATGTTTGTACATAAGTCTTTCCACGTGCATATATCAGCATGTATGGACTTGGTATCCCTTCCCCTCAAACACACACATGTACACACACACACTGGGTGTGCATAATAGGTAATCTGAAGTGGTTTGAGGAGACTGCATATAGGAAAACAGCATTTTATTTTTCTTCCTAGCAAAGAAAGAGCGGGAGATATCCAGCCTCAAAAGAGTCTCTCACTGTGCTTTGCCTTTCTGTGAAGGTCTACTAAAGAATGAAGGAAATTATACTTTTATGCACTTCTCATATGCCTTTTTCTCACTTCATGCTTTGAAACCTGGAACTAGCTCATCCTCACATTTCTCCTCTTTAGGCAGTTACTGTCATTTCCTTCCTGACATTGTTCTCTGTTAATTATCATGTTGCTATTAAGATTATTCCAGTCCTAACGACCACTCTCTGAGAGTGGGTTCTTCCTTTGCATGCAGATTCATCCATTCTTCAGCTTCTTTTTCATAGGAAAAGAGGCTTATGTCAAGTCATCTGTATTAGTCTATGTATCTGCACTTGGAAGTATTTGAACTCAGAAGCCAGTTTCTACCCAACTTGGTAAAGGGTAAATGTTCAAATATACTCACTTCTGACATGCTTGGAGGGGACACTGGGGAGAAGCCAGGTAGAGGAGACATATCCCATTTGTGTCTCTGCTGCAATGAAGTTCACTATTTATTAGACTTCAAAACAAAGAAGTGAATCCATAGAAACCATGACTGCTTTTATGAGGGAAGCTTCTGTCACCAGCAGACGAGAACTAATTTTCCTCACTGTGGAGCTGGGGTTGGAACAATTTAGCACTGAGTACATAACAAAGGAGATATGAGAGATTGTGTCCTTTATTTTCAAAATAATAAAACCTTTGTTTATATTTGTCAACCTCTGCAACAGTAACCTCAGAGTGTGTATTCTTCAAAAACCAAGGACACTAAGTAAAATTCAAGTCCGGTTTGCTTTAGAGTAGGCATGATTCTGTTTTGTGAAGATACAGAAGATACAAAATCAAGAAGTGGCTGAAAAGATATGTATGCAAGTTCACTGCTTATTCCTTCTAGTAACATTTCCTGGCTATTACATATGTGTATATACATATATATATATATACACACACACACATACATATATGTATATATATATACATACATACATATATGTATATATATACAAATATAGATAAATATATATATAATTGTGAGTTACTTATTTCACAAAATAGCAATGAAATTGTGTACTGTATTGCATTAGAGTTCATTTGTATATACGTATAAGCAATGGTTTAAACACTGAGTGAATAGGCCCTGTAAGAGTAATGCGGGCTGTAAAAGTGTCAAAAGAAAGGCAGGAAAAGGTCAGAGCTGGAGAAGGACAAGACTTGTTTCATTCTCATACCAGCATACAGTAACAGTTTGTAAGAAACATTATGATTGTCTTTACATGTGTCAACCTCCCTGTCTGCTCAGTCTTTACTGATGTCAAACTTATTGTTCGGTGACATAGAATTAAATGTGACTTTAACAAGTCTGGGCTTTTACATGAATGTAATTCCAGCTGATTTAAATCAGGGAGTTGCAGCACCCTCGATTCCCCAACCTGTTGTCTCCCCATCCCTTACACTGGCATTTATGAAACCAAGGAGCCAGTTCAGTGAACTGATGTAACTCAGCCTACGTTTATATAAGTATCTGTGGTGGGGCAAACCAGCTGTATAATCAGTTCTCCATGCAGCTCTCTAAGCAACAGTGGCACCAGAGGGGAACTATATGATTGGGAGAGAATATGAGGCCATGGCATCCCTAACGTGGCCAGTTTAAATTCTGATGTAAGCCCCATCTGAAAGCATGCTCCAGGACAGCTAAATGCAACAGAGGAAAAGAATATACAACACCTAAAGGCAATATTCAGGCACATATGCAATTATGCTCAATGGTGTTCATGTCCACTGACCATGCTTGGAGGATAATTGCTTTACATCACAGATTTTTATTGAAGGGTACCTTATTCTTTTTCTATCATTAATACAGCCATGTTCCTGGTTGTACAACTGAGGTCTCTCCCTAAGAACCCCCTGAAATAGCTATGCTTTTTCCTTTGTGCTTTATCTGCACAGTTCAAAGGTCTGAAGAAAAGGGTAACACTCTGATTGCCAGTCACACTTCGAATTAACAGTAAAGAAGATTTTTTCTTATGTTTAAATTGAATTTCCTGTTTTTCAGACTGTGCCCATTGCTTTTTATTCTGTCCATGGGCACCATAATAAGAACAGTCTGCCTTTATCTGCTTACATCATATACACCTTGAAAAGATCTCCCCTGAGCCTTCTCTTCTCCAGGCTGAACAGTCCTAACTCTCTCAGCCTCCTCACATGAGAGATGCACATAATCATCCTCATGGCCCTTTGCTGGATTCTCTTTCATTGTTCCCTCGTACTGAGGAGCCCAGACCTAGACCAGAACTCCAGATATGTTTCATCAGTGCTGAGTAGAGGGGGAAGGATCACCTCCTTCAACCTGTTGGCAATGTAGAGGCTGTTGGCCCTCTTTGCTGCAAGAGTACACTGCTGGCTCATGTTCAACTTTTCGTCCTCCAGGAACCCCAGGTCCTTCTCTTTCCTGCTTGTAGCCACCTGCACATTTTGGGGCATAGGACAGAAATCCCAGGTGCAGGACTTCTCATTTCCCATCAGAGCATTAGCTTGTAAAAGAATATTAGACATGAGTCACTGATAAGACTGCGTTATATATCTTAGAATATTAAGTACTTGAGAGGTCACCCACTGTCTGACCATATGCAGAGAATTTTCATGCTGTTAAATGAGTATAAAGTCTCTTTATGTGTCAGGACTTAGCTGGAAAGAGGAAAGAATTGGCAAACTCTGCAAATACCTTCTCACCTCTTACTGAAAATGTCAAGAAGGACAAGAAATAAGAAGAAAGTGGTAAAATATTGCCTGTCCAGACTATATACAAAGTCTGAGCTCTAGTGCTTCCTTAATGTAAACTTGAAGTAGGAAAAAAAATAATGGGAAAAAAAAAAAAAGAGTTGCATGTGCCAAAACCCCAGTTGAGGTACACAGGTAAAAATGTGAGCAAAAATGAAAAAAAAAATAAAATAAAATAAAATCTGTTTATTGATATATAAAAGGCTTCCCTTTTAGTGGAGCTAAATGAAAAAAAATCATAAAATCATTTTCATGTTGATCTTTCCCAGGGTAAAAGACAAAAGTAGAACCTGAGGCCTGATTCACTAAGGTGGTGACTGCTCTCAACCCCAACTTAAATGAGCTTCTTAATAGATAGAGTCCTAATTGCTTTACATAAAACAGCAGGGAAGCTGAACACACCTTGATTTCCATATGGGAAAGCACAGATGGGAGACTGGAAGAATGTGACATACAAAAATTCATGTGGGTTTTGGTTGGTTGGGTTTTTTGTTTGTTTGTTTGTGTGTTTTTTTCAAAAGGAGGATTTGCTTTTTCACTCCTTGTGGATAGGATCTGCAGACAGCTGTGTTTTTTGTATCTTTTTTTTTTTTTTTGAAAGGGGACTCTAATTTCAATTCTATTTCCATCTGTGGTGCTTGATACAGGAATGATAAATCCACAGCTCGCTGCCATAGAGATGTGTTGTGTGCAAAGACAAAAGATAAGAGAAGAGAGATGGGATAAAACACCTCGAAGGCTTTTCCCTTTTATGTTGATGTTTTTACGATGAGCTTTAGAAACTTAACTCTCAGAGCCTGAGACCATAGCTGCAGAGCAGCTGCCATCCTCTTGAGCAGCTGGTGTGAAATGAGTGCCAGTGCCAAACGGCCCTTTGCCTCCTTCTTCAGAGTAAAATTAAACCGTTAAAAAAAAAGCGTTACCTGGAAGAGGTTAAAAGTCACTGAGCTTAATCAGCATTGACAGGCATGAGAAAGCAGTTTGTGACTGTGTGTATGCCTTGCTCTCGGTTGCTCTTGCTGTGACGATCCATTCCTCCTGCCCTCGCTCCTTCCCCAGGTCATACTCAGCCGCTGAGCATGATGCACTGTACAAATCTTCCTGCCCCACTCCTTGGCCCTGGAGAACTGTGCTAAACACACTAAGGGTAACTTCCTATGGCAAGTTTTTAAGTACTGGCCCAGAAGCCTGAGTCAACCTTTTCCATCTCTTTCCAGGCCACAAACCAATCTGAAGCCAGGTCTGCACGTGGTGGGATCCCATGGCTCTATGCCCAGCCAATGTGTACTGAAAGTGTGAATTTTGGTAAAAGCTTTTCCTGCAGTAAATTCCTACCTCGTTTTCCCATATGCCTTTAATAAATTTATTTGGCTTTGTCCTTTCTTTCAGTGCAGAAATACTTTGATGCACTTTCTACTTGTTCTATTGCATGACATTTATAGGAAATGAATATCATTCAGATTTTTAACTGTCAAATTTAGTTAAAATTAGACACAGATTTTTTTCTTTTTCTTGGGGGTTGAAGGGCAAAAGGAGCTGCCAAATATGCTTTTTCTGCATGGAATCTGGATAAAAACATTCAAACATGCATATGCTAGACTATGGAAACAACTAATTTCTAATTTTTTGATGTCATCAGGAAAAAAAAAAAATCCTTCAAATTCTATAAGAATATGCCATTTCTTTTATGTGATACCTAAAACATGTGTTAAACCATAATGGCAAGTTCATTTTAGAGATTTTTTTTCCCCTTTCTTAACCCAAACCATAGAAAGCTACCATTGTCAGAAAATTTTATCCCTTTAACTTAAGGCCTGATATGGCAGTCAAACAGCAAATTGCAGTCCAGTTTGAAAAACAGAACTGTACACTGTACATTTTCTGGTGCAAGTGTTGAGCATTTTAATCTCTGCAGAGCAGCACTCTTGTTCATGTTACTATTCATTAAACAGAACCTGTTACTGTTATTTGTTGACAGAAATAGTGATCACTATTTGACAGTCATTATCCTGCAGCAAGGCTCTTCAGACCTTTTTGGACCCTTTCTCTGTGATTATGCTGTTCTAAATTTTTTCTATTTGCAGTAGCTCATTTATCATTTCAATTGGGAGTTACCACAGAAGCCCAATATCCCACTAAGAGTTATTGATTAGGAAGTAAAAGGGATGTAGTAGTTTTGAATTGCTTGGTCTTTTATATGTTTCAAATAGGAAAAAATACATATATTCTCCTTCCAGACTGGTAGTTTCCTTTAACCATGCTTCAAATGTGGCTGTGTTACTTTCAGGGTGTACTGACCAAATATTTTTTGTTAAAGAAGAAAAGGGAAGGAAGAAAGATGTGAATCCTGACACCTGCAAAATTCATCACTTAGGTGCTAGGAGAAAGACAGTGACAAAAAATGTTTACTGGGTTGATGGAGAGGAGGGAATAAGATGATCAAAAGTAGTCTGTGAACCAAGTTGCCCTTTCAGTAGGATTTTGTAGCCCTTGGAGTATCATATTATACTGCCAAAATATGATAAGCAAAAATTTGAATTTCTAATCCCTTGGAAAAGCATCTTTTCATTCCAAATCAATGCCAAAATATTGAGGCTTTTTCTCATCAAAAAGTTCAGAAAAACTCAGGTTCAGAAACAGCTAAATATTTTGTTATGAGTCAGTTTGACATTAAATTGGATTATCTGCCATCCCACATGGTCTCATAGGAGCTGTCTCATCAACAGCTCATAATCTACTTCTTCATAAGCAGTTTTCACTTCAGCTTTCACAATGTGCTGACACAAATCTTCACATCTTTCAATCAAAAGGCTACTATATGATATCATGAGAGTTATAATCTGCCTGGGCAACACAGATTACAGGTAGGACTCTAAGCACCTAATCTGCAGATTTTATGAAACTCTTCAGTGGCAGAAGGATATTCAAGTTAATGCTGAACTGAAGGTAACTGTTTGATTTTGGCAAAAAGATGAGTGTTTAAGTATTCCTAAGGAATTATTTAAAAAAAAATCAACATAAACAAATGGTTTTATATAAAATGTTTATTTTATAGAAGTTAGTTTCTTCTATACAAAAGAAACAAAACAAAAATTTCCTGGCCAGTGTGATGCAAGTTGATTTTAGGCTATTCATTGGAATGGAAAATAGCTATGAAGAATGAAGGAGTTTGTTCCATTTGATTCTGGCAGGAAATAATTGTGTAGAGTCTCTGCATGAGGCACTGCCTCTGAAAGGCAAAAAAAAGGTGGGGGTTAATAGCTGGAGCATTAAGGAAAGTCAGATGGCAGGATGTAGGGCAACATGGTTGGAGTATTCTGATGCTTGATAACTCTGTAACTGGAATGATCTATTTCAGGCTAGATTATTGACTGATTTAAAGCAGCTAATTTATCTGAGCAATCAATTTATCTGAGCTATTCTGAATCACATCAACAAAGAACTATTATGTATCAAAGCATAATAAAAGTGAATGCATGTTGAGAACCAAGGGTTACTGAGGTGTTCCTTTATGCTTTATCCCTGCCTAACAAAAAAAGGCTAAGAAAGTAATCTTCTAGCCATTCCAATATGAAAATTAGAGATGAGACGTCTTTTTATGTTCTTTGATGCATTTCCTATGTATTTGTTTTTTCAACATCAGAGATCTTTCTGAAAAGTGAGATGATTCCCGAATGTGGTGATTTTACATTGCTGTGCAGCTGAACTCCACCACAGCCTCTCTCACTCCCCTTCCTCAAAGGAAAAGTGGAGAAAATACTCTGTAAAGGGCTCAAGGGTTGAGATAAGGACAGCAAGATCACTCACCAGTTATCATCATGGGCAAAACAGACTCAGCATAGAGACATTAGGGTAATTTGTTACCTATCACTATCAGATTAGCACAGTGAGAAACCAAAAGCAAACTAAACACACGTTCCCCCACCCTCCACCCTTTTCTACCTCCTTCTTCTGAGCAGCACAGGGGAATGGGGAATGGGGGCTGCGGTCAGTCCCTAACGCTTCGTCTCCACCGCTCCTGCATGGTCACTCTCTGCCACAGATATTCTAATTATAAAAACATATACTTTACAGGATATTTTTCTTGCTTGTGTTTTTGTTTGTTTGTTTTTGCTTGTGTTTTGCTTTTGTTTTGGAAAACTTGGAGAAGAACATAAAAGAGTCATGTCTCTCATTGCAATGCATTCTGTTCTTAGGGATTTTATCCTCTATTACATCTTGATTGCTATAGGATGTAACAAAGTAACTCATTTTTACTTATCACTTCTGCTGTTAGGAAAAGGTTGAAACAAGACGCAGCTAAGAAAGAATTAAAGTATAAGAGTATAATTAGCATCACGTGGTGTGACTAGAAGGAAAATAGTCTTGTCAAACAAATAAGATTTAATTTTGGCAGGAATTACAGGTTTGGTTGATAAAGACAGCTGCAGAAGTAGAATAGTTAAGTATTGACTTCTAAAATTCTGACTTTGAAAGCAGCAGCCTGTATTATCGATGAATTAAGAATCACCCAACAGATAGACCCCGAAAGAGGTATTGAGATCTGTCTAAGAATAATTAAAGTATGACAAAACATTTGGGAGGTAGGTAATCTGGGTTCAAATCCAGTCCTTAGGCTGTATACCGGTTTTGACTGGGATAGAATTAGTTTTCTTCATAGAAGCTTATATGGTGCTATGCTTTGAATTTGTGATGAAAACAGTGTTGATAACACACTGATGTTTTAGCTGTTGCTGAGCAGTGCTTACACAGCATCAAGAACTATTCTGCTTCTCGTGCTGCCCTGCCAGTGAGGAGGCTGGGGGTGCACCAGAAGATGGGAGACACAGCCAGGACAGCTGGCCCAGGCTGACCAAAAGGATGTCCCATACTGCATGGCATCATGCTCAGTAATAACAGCTGGGAGAAAGGAGGAGGAAGGGGAGGATGTTTGGAGTGATGCCGTTTGTCAACCGTTATGTGTGATGAGCCCTGCTTTCCCAGACATTGCTGAACGTCTGCCTGCAGATGGGAAGTAGTCAAGGAATTCCTTGTTCTGCTTTGCTGCATACATAGCTTTTGCTTTATCTAGTAAACTGTCCTTATCTCAGCCCATGAGTTCTTGCATTTTTAACTTTCTGATTCCCTCCTCCATCCCACTTTGAGGAGAGTGAGTGGCTGCATGGGGCTTAGCTCCCTGCTGGGGTTAAAACACAGCAGGCTGAATCAAGAAAAGGGTAATCTGCCCTGGGACTTTCCAAATTCCTAAGACCTGTATTTTTCATTCTGAAAGATAAATCTGTAATCTTCAGTTTTGTTACACATTCCTGATTCTGAGAAATCCCTTTGTAAAACTCTCATCAAAACCAGCACAAAGAAAGTTTATTAATTCCAATATATTTATAAACTCCAGTGAAAAAGACCTTTAAAAACACTGGACTAGGTCTGCTTTCTGTGGAAATTCTGGAGGGGCTGACAATACAGCTGACACTAATTAGTATCTTCTTCAGTGATATGGAAATAATATAAAACTACTGCTGATAAAATCATATCAAATGATGCAAAGATAAACAGAATACTAAATAATGATAAAGAAACACTATTGCACTTGGTAAATTGCTCAGTAAACTGACACCATTCTATCAGGGTACAATTTAATGCACTAAAATGTGCTTAGGAGGTGCAAAACATGCAGGACAAAGAAGGGACTATTTGTGGACTGGGCAGCTGTGAACAGGACTTAGCATCCTCACTGTCTGAGTTGACTGCTGTGGTACAAGGTGGATGCAGATGGCAGGTGACTATTTCAGGCTGTGTGTGTGTTTCTGAATGATACTGATTACTAAAGATGTCTCAAATCTCAGAAAGAAAGAAAAAAAAAAAAGCCAATCACATTCAAATTGGAAAAAGTCTTACATTTTAACAATCTACACACCAGGGAAATGGTGAATTCATTTTCCCTCACCCTCTTCAAGAGAAATAATGTTTCAGTCAAACATTTTCCACCATTTCCTTAGGTAATCTGTGCTCGCGATCTCATCTTGGATTGCAATCCTGTAGCCCAGGAACCACTGATATACCTTAAAACAACTTTTAGTCTTCAACATATCTAGCAGGATGAAATGTATTAGTTTGTAAAATACAGACCATTTGATGAAGTTCAATTCTTCAAAGTGAATCAGACGTGTCAAGTATATCATGTGCTTGAACAGACAGTCCCAGTGACAAACGTAACACCTCAAGCTGCTCCATAGGACAGGTACTTTTCTATTACTGACGTGTAATTCTGCCATGCTCCATCACCTGCAGTGTCAACTGCATTATGGATCAGTCTTGTGACAAAGTCACAAATCACTGCAGACAAGTACATAGTTCTGCAAGCTCCAAAACTGAGGATGACTGGTTTGCCATCAACTTTTTACCTGTGTGAAAGACTTTGGTAAGTAAGAAACGGTATCTCCAGCTGGAAATTCAGTCTCCTTCCCATGTACATCGTCCGGTGGCTATGCTGGGTGAGCTCCCAGTGATGTTTTTCCTCAGGTTCTGCCAATGCAAAGTATTTTTCCTTTACTCATCCACTTACTTTCATGAAACTCTAGGACTAGCCTGCAGTCTAGTTTAGCAAATTCAGGCTTGTCATTTAGACTTTAGTTTTAGGTACCTAGTGATGCTGTTTAAGTGCCTTAGCACAATACGCAGTGAAAGGAAAGAAGCAGATGTCTCTGAAGACGTTTGAAGAAGCACTTTTGTCCAACTAATTTTCATTCTTAAACTATCATCATCAAGAACTCACAGTGCAGAGATCTCTAAAGGCACCTGCCTTAACCCTAGAGGGAATTTAGTCAGTTACTTTAAAAGCACTTCTTTGCTAGGAGTGAAAAAATAAAAAGATTATGGGTCTTTAGCTGAGGAGACTTCACTCTGAAGGCTAGTCGTCACCAGTTATATAAAAACTATCATCAGTGAAGAGCAGACCATATTAAAAAAAACATATTAATACACAAACATGCATGTATTTTATGATCCAACGTCTTTTTTCTTCCACAGAAAAGCATATTAAATATAAAATGCTTGATATTTAATTTTCCTTTTATATTAATCTCTAAAAGAAAAGCTTCAGCATAATTTGAGATAGCTGACACCCACATTTTGAAGATTTTTTTTGGTTTTGAGATATCAGAATTTTCTATTCTAAAGAAATTTGAATAAAAAACAGCCTCTAGCAGATATTTTGTTATTAGTATAGAGATTCTCATTGATATCTTTCTTTGCCCACAGAACAGTGCTTTATAAATAGCAACACCACTTCATCACATTTTTCTAAGCAAACATCATCACTTATTATTGCTGAGATGATGCTACATCTGGCTGAACAATCCAGCCGGAGTCTACCGAGCTGGTCTTAAACATGTCAGTAGAATTGCTGGCAGCAAAGTCTGTGCACTGAGAACCTATAGATCTGCTAGACACACACTTCTGTTGTTATAAAGCTCCACTTTTTAAGTTGGTGTACTTAGTGACCTTTTTGTCCTGGGGCTACCTGAAGTTTAGGATTTGACTTGGATTTGTTTTCCCTCTCCCCCATATGATAGCCCAAAGGCTAGTCCTTCTTCCTGGTTTTGTTGCTCTTTCCAGCACACTAACCTATGAGGGTTATTTTCCCTGTTATACTTTCTTTGTCTTATTTCTTGTCTCCTTTTATCTTGATATGCTTGTTCCAAACTGATGGCTATTTTACTTCAGTACTCTCCCTGAAATTCAGTAGGAGACATCTTTATAGCGATAAAGCTGCTTCTCTCATAAATCTCCCCACTAAGCTGGATTCACACTCTCCACAAAAGATTCAGCCTTTGATTAGAGATTCCTTTCTCCAAATTTATGTGGGAAAGGAAAAATTCTTAACTGTGCAAGTTTTTAGAACATGTTTTGATCTGAAGTTTTTGTCTGGAGTCACAGAACTCATCAAATTTCTCTCTTCTTGTTCAGACACAACCTCTATGTCAGTGTCTTATTTATTTATTTTATTTCATCAAGATATTTAAAAGGTATTGTCTCCTTTTTTTTTTTTTCATCTTTATCATGGGAGTTCTGTATACAGCTCAGTTCTTGCATTCATTGCATTTTTGTATGTATGTTTGGTATTTCAGTCTGAAGTTCGATTTTTTTCTCAGGATCGTAGTGTTCAGCTGTTAATCACAGTCTTTTTCTCAGCATGAATCTCACAAAACTGACTATTACTACTGTTATACTTACATCACATGTTAAACAATATAAAAGAAAATTCTTCTCTTCTGATGAACCACTGTTTATCAAGTCTTTAATTGAGAGATTTTGCTATTGTAACTAGCAATCTAGCCACATGCTGGCTTCTCAGTCCCCTTTTCAACATGTTTCTTCTGCAGGCTGGATAATTTCTTTCTCTAAGTATTTTCCATAATTTTTTATTCACGTAATTTTACTAGATGGCAAAAAGCAAAACAAAATGTACATAAATTGGAATAATTCTTTTCCGAGAAAACAGTTTTCAAGGTTTCTCCACTGAGGAGCAGCATTGCCAATGTTCAGTCTCTTTGGTTCTCCATATAGACCAATAATTTAGTAATTCCCTGTGAGTTACATCACCTCTGTAGCAGCAGCTGAGCAGTAGCTGATAGGGGAAAATTTTGTTGAACCTTCCTGGAAATCCCACAAATTCATTTGGAACTGTGAATCTCTGTAATAAGACGTCCAAAAAATTTATGATGTGAGGGTCTACCAAGAATCAGTCTCTCCCTATCATTTAGTGGATCTATAACTTCTCTTGTTATCTCTACATTCGAGGCACATATTATGGAAAAAAATAGAAGAAGACATGAAGATACAACGATTTATGATTACAGCAAACACTTGTTAGGTTGTTACATGCGAGATAATTAATTATTATGAGTGTTTAAAACTTGCATGACTATTTGAAACTGCCAACACTCTGAACCTTTACTATTTGTAGTGTTAACTAATAATTGCAATATAACTTAAGGGTCTATAAATAAGTGCAAAACATTCTCACTTCTTTCACAGTCCCTGTCTCAAAACAACAAAAAAAAGCATATCTCAGACACCTGAAGAAAGTAAACAGTAAGCATAAATGGTTATAAAAAACACAGTAGTATGAAAACACAATAGTACTGCATGGCAGTGACAAAACACAAAGTACTGAGCACCCAAGAATTGCCCAGGAACAGTGTTTTCTTCAAAGGCAGAATCTAATCCGAGCTCAGAAAATTGTACTCACAGTTAGAGGAAGCTCCCATTGGCAAAAGATGTTTCACTGAATGCAACAAGCAGTCATACATACAAATCCCTGCTTCAGCATGTCAGTACCCTTTCTCAAACCGATGTTGCCCTTTCGTGTGTACAGATGTGAAACAGAAGCACACATCGATAAATTATTCACCAAACTTTGAAAACAGCAATGCAGCAAGTCAGCTCCTCTGTTGGGATGAGCCATTGATGCTCCTTCTCTGGGAAACTGAGATCCTGTTTTGAAACTAGTGGCTGGGAGCACTGAAAATCTTTCATGTCCAGAAGTTAAACAATGTTGGGTTTCTTTTCCATACCTCATCTTCAGTCACTGCTTTGTTTGAAGGTGTGCAGAGCAGAGGGGGTGGTAAGACCTTGCCCTTTCTCTTTTCTTTCCTTCTGTGTTCTCTCTAAGTTTGCTTAATAATTATATTGTTTGTTCTGTAAGTGAAACCACAGTAATAACCTTTGTTGAACAATGACCACCAAACTTATCAGTACTAGTGACAGTAACAGAGCCTGAGATATAACTTTTAGAAAAAAATCAAGATGTAGTATTTGTTCTCTATCTCTTCACTCCATTTTTTATCATAAAATTGTCACATCATATGTCTTTCCTTAAAAATATTGCTTTTTGCCTCCAGCAACTCACAAATCACAAACATAGATTGTTAATGATGTTTCTGCCTTCCTTTCTTCCTTCCAGAAGTAAACTTTCTGTCTGCTATCTTCTCCCCAGGAGAAATGATCTTTTAACAAGTGCAGCATGTATTTAATCTCATAACTCCGAGATAGTCTTCTCCTATCATGTACCTCTCCCATGACCAATTTTCCACTTTGTTCACTTGGTTTTTATGTCATTCAGGACTTCTGAAAGCTTACATGTATTAGGATGTGCATGAGCACAAAATCAGGTGATATAAATTATATTCGAGTTCTCCTGCTAGCACTTTCTGTTTCCTGCTGGTAGGTCTTCAGAGACAAGCAGCTAATAGGAGGTACTGTACAATGAAACTGAAGTGGAATTCGGGTTCTCTGAACCTGCATCTTTATCCTTACAAACTTGAAGTCTCAAGGAGACTTGTTCTTCTGTTTGAACTGAGTGGGCTTTGTGCTGAAACATAATAGCTAGCACCCTTCAAATCTAGAGTTAGCTCTAAATGAGTGAGCAACCTTTATTAAACTGCATGCCTTTTCAGGTTTCTCAGGGCAGATTAGGAAGGAGTAGTAGAGAGTTGACTTCTGTAACTTTAATATCTTATTAAAGGCCAGTTCCATTACTACCACATTTGTCTGTGCAGAGCATGCTGAACCTTTACTATCAAGCAGATGTCTGGCATGTATTCATTTAGCAATGTAAAAGATAAATGTAGCGCAAGTGAGGCAGGAGCAAGCATTTTTGTTTACTGGTCTTGTGCTCCTGATTAGCATTACTCCAACTTATGCAAAGAAGATCAGAAATCCAACCCTATTTTTGGTTATCAAATCATCCTTTGTAGTTGAATTTTCTGCAAGAACTCCCAGCAACCAGTTTCTTTTACAACATACCAGATTTACAGCATATTAGGCTCACTGTAGCTGTGAAACTCATTGAATTGGATGGAATTTGCAGCTCAGGAAGCTTCCAGCCCAAACAATTGAGAGAAGGCACGGAGAAGGAACAGTGTACAATAATTTCTTCTTCAGTCATACACTACTAGATAGCACAAACATGACCCCAGTTAGCTGGTCCTTTATTTGGCCAGTATCTGAGTTCTTACTGTGAGCTGCAACTTATTTGGGTATTCTTTCAGCTCCTTAAAGTTTTCAACATAAGAGAAGTGATACAAATATTCTGGCATGAACTGGTTTAGTCAGGATACTATTATATGAACAGACTGGCCAGAATTTACAAAAGAAGAGAAAAAAGGGGCAAACCTTAATAGAAGAGTGCCACTTCTTATTGGCTGGACAAAGTGGGTGGCTGAATCTAGTTTTAATAGAAAGTAGATGACCTGTTAGGATTTTTGCTTTTCCTTCCTGGGCTGATGAAACAGAATCATAGGATCAAGCATAGAATCATAGATTCATTTGTGAATGATTCAGAACAGAATAGATATCGAATAGAATCATTCTGTCTCCTAAGAAAAAAGTAAACAGAAGACTTCCTATTTATGAGAGGACTTGTGGTAAAATTAATGAAATTAGTGGGTTCTGGAAGACTTTTCACACATACTAGAAAGTTCTCTTTTCTTGCAAATATTTAACATGCAAAACCACACCTAACATTTTATTCTTTGAAGTATTTGTGACTTTCTTTAAGTGACATATAGATGTAGTAGCAGTAGTAATTTTTAATATTTAACAAGCTTTTTTCAAACTGATTGCATTTTTTGAATACTCAGAAAGCAACTTTTCCTCATATCAACTTCAAATACCAGAGGAGCAGAAGTGACGTACCAAGTCCTGTTAGAGGAATTTTCATGTACGTCTATCATTTCTGAATAAAAACATTTTGTAACTCTTCCCAAGCCTCACCCCCCTCAATATCACTCTAGCTTAATACCCATATTGAATAATAAAGTAGAGAATAAAGTCCTTGTGTTTTCTCCACAGAATGCAAAGTGTTAGGTACATAAATCTTTTAATAAAATGAAGCACTAAGGAAAAACAGCTCATCAGCGGTCGTTACAAGTGAATTAATCTTCTATATTACCATCCATAAATATTGTTAATGCATTAGAGTTTCACACATTGAACTCAGAAATGAGAAAATATAAATCATGAAAACAACCAACACTTTTCAGCCACCTCATAACACAAAAGCCCAGTACAGTACCTTGTAAAAACTGTGAGACTGTCCATATCCTAGAGGACTGAGACCTATGTAAGGTTATTTGCAGCAAGAGGCTGGCTGTAGGATGACTTCTTAGTAAATTCAGTTCACAAAGGACAGATTCTTCAGTGTTCATAAGCCATCTGGCATCAAAAGCAGACCTGCTTGCTCCTCTGTAGACGGTATGAACCTGAGGAGTATTCTCAGGTTGCTACTACACAGGTGCAGAGTACAGACCTGTACAGCGGACATGTCTCAATCCTCCTGCAATGCCATATAGCCATCTAATTTTATTTTCATTTGAGACCTCACTGTACTACTGCTTATCACACACCTTTGATTTTCATCCTATTCCCATCCATATCCTTCTGTAGCACATAACCTTCTCCTGGTGGAGAATTCCCTTCTCCCTGGGAATTCCCAGCAGCTCCTTTTTGGTGGCCTTTTACTGGCTTTGTAGCTGATGAATGAGACAGATGAAGCAAAGTTCTGGCTCTGTGCTTTACCTATAAGCAGTATACCAAAGATCTGGGATGTATAAGAAATGAAGCTAACTAGGAACTACTGAATGTATTTCTTATATATCCATAGTAACGGAGCTCACTCCAGACTTTTTTCACATGGTCAGCCACCCTGACGGTGGTTGCTATGGATGTTTTGATGGTTTCCCTCTGACTATTTGGTAATTAAAGGGTTTTATAGAAACTGATTTCTTTGACAGGATATAATTTCCTTGAGGTGAATTTGACTACATGCTATCCTGGCACTCCTCTAAGTACCACAGTAATCATCACCCATTCACACATACACACATACATAGGCACAAATCAAATAGCAGAAGATGCTTATTTCAGTCAGAGTGTTTCCAATGAGTAGTTAATGAAAACACTCCACATGTAGATAACTGCAATATGGGCAGCCTAGTTGAATGTAATTGCGATCCATCTTCACTAAAATTCCTGTCTGCATGGCAACAAGGCACCACACAGCCTTTCAGCAGGTCTGAACCTAAAACCTGCATCTAAAGAAGAAAAATAAAAATAAAAAATAAAATTTAAAAAAGATTTTTCTTTATTAGCATCTGATATCATTTCCACATTATTGTTTAGCACAACAGGGCTTTTTGAAGCTTTTCACTCCAGCACAGGTATTAAACTGAAGAATGATAGTAGCAAGTGATGAGTTGAAGATTTGGAGTGCACACAGATGAAAAACAGCCTATATGGCTTTTGGATAAAAGTAACTCATAAGTTGTAAAATACTGTCATGACAAGCTTGGTACACTAACAGATTAATTAAAATTTGACTTTACAGGACAGATACCTTTTATTATTCAAATCTCACCTGATTTTATTCACTTCTTTCTATGTATCCTATTAAAATAATATGAGCAATTAATATTAATCAGATAAAAGATTTAAATAATTCAGTCAAATAAACCTTCCACATCTTTCTTCCTTCTAAAAAGATCTTTATATTGTAAGTGTTCTAGTTGAAGAGCACAAGAATCATTTTGCATTCAACCTTCGTCTCATTTAAATGACAGGAAAAAATGATTTTTAAATAATAAATAAAAAGCCATTACCATTCACAGATGTACAAAAAACAATGATCAGTCATTCATGTTATTATGCAAATCATATTATTTCCTCTCCATTTATATTTTAATCATCCAAGAATAACTATAAACATATAGCATACTAGATACTCAACATACTGGACGCAAGACATTTTGGTGCTGCAAAAATAGCAATTTCATCATCACTTGTGGTCATAAACTAATAATGAAGATAATAAATTCTTGTTTGCTACCTTCTGGTTTTGGTTTCTATTATTTCACTCATTTTAGTTTCTGTCTGATACAAAATTGCAAAGCAGGTATGTAAACCAGAGCATACCAATACATCTTAGGTGATGAAACTCAAACGTGCTCTGTGCTGTCCACAGTCCATATTGGAAGACTGATTCAGAGGCATGCTTCTGATTTCAGCAAATTGAATGGATTCATTCATACTTGGAAATGAGCAAGGATATGGGGAAAAAAGCAATCTTGAAATTGCTTTGAGAAATCATTCAAATTGAGTAGCATAGAAATGGCTATCATGTGGGTTAACAGACCCTAAACAGAAGCAAAAGGCAACGGCTTGATTGGAGATCAGTCAGTTAGCTCTTCGGGAATGTTCAGGCAGATAGAGTGACCAGGACAGTAATTTGAAAACAGTCCTGTTGAATGGAGCTGTGAAAACCAACGAGTTAGATGACGTGGCACAAAGAGACCTAGAGGGATTATAAATCTGAGCCAAAAGGAGCAAAATGAGTTTCCTCATCTCCTCAAAAAAAAAAAAAAAGAAAAGAAGAAAAAAAAAAAGAGGTACCTAATGTAACTGGGGAAATCCAATTAAAAACATACAAAAATACTAACTCTGGTGGATAAGTCTGGGGAAAATAAATGATATGAAAATCCCAAGGGTGAAAGCCAGGAGTTGGCAATGTGATATGGCTACAAAACAGATTTATACCATTTAGGGTTGTATCCACAGTATGGAAAAAGAAGGTGTGGGACTTTCTGTCTTCTGGTCTGCTTTGATGGCATGTGGTGGATTTTGTGGTTATCTCCCAGGACATTAATAAGAGAGATACTGACGAACGTGAAGATTTCCTAGAAGAGCAAGAGCATTTGCAATTAAATTAAAGATTTAAAAAGCATAAGGTATGTTACTGTGGAAATAGAAAACTATAAAGATTCTTGATAGGTTTGGGTTTAAATGACCAGCAGAGGTCTTTCTTTCATATTTAAAGAGTAGTAACTCAACCTAAGAGAATTACATGCAGAACTTAACACCATTAGAAGACAATGCTCCTACACACTTATGCAAGGTCTTTTCTATGGCCATTCTGCAGTCTTTTTCAGTAACAGAAGTAATTCATGAACATTTTCTGTGGAATAATTCTATAATTAAAAAAAAGACATTGTCATCGCACAAAGGTATGTATGATCATATATATATGTCATAGAAACATACAGTGCATACTTCTTGAGTAATAGAATATATGAATTTACAGCAAAGTCTTGTGACAAAAAAAAATCTACACAAGTTCTTGCAAATACAGCCTTTGAAGAGGAAATATACTTTTAATAGATGCACACATTTTGTTGAACATTTATTATCTGAAACTGTTTAAGAAGTCAAGTCATCTTATGTGGGAATTATAATTTTACAAATAAGATCTAATTAATATTTCATGCCATCAGAAATGAATATCACAGTATATATTACTATATGAACATAATTAGTGCAACAATCATTCCCTGTATTATGCTAAAAATGAAGAATTTACATCAATTTTGATTACTAAGCCTTTTGCATTAACAGAAGTGACAGAATATAGGTAATTCAAATGTATGAAGATGTACTGATCTTTGGGAAAAGCTGAGAATCAAAATGGAATGCAGGGAAAGTTGAAATACATGTTTGCCACTTTAATTAAAATTATAATAATAATCTGTGTAAAAAACATTTTAAAAATATTCTCCAATAAATTAAAATAAAGAAGCGAGCTTTCCTGGGTGCAAACATTGCTAATCAAAAGCAGCTTAAGTTTTTGTCTCCAGGCACTGAGTGGATTTCATACCGTATATCTTTGTTATCAAGTGAATGAATATGCCACGGGGATATGGAATATTCATTAAAATGTTGAAACATTTTATAGGGTGAAACAGTACACAGTTGTTGTTTGCTTCCCTGAACAATGATTCAGCATATAGCAAGTATTTATTGTGTTACATCTCTTTTGTGATGAAATCACAACTATTTAAAGTATCACAGCAGAAGTTCTCTTGCTGAAAGTTTCAGATTTTCTTACTTGTTTCTCAAGTATCTAATCCAGTTTACAAATAAAGGAAATCTTTGAGACAATGCAGGAAATCTATATGTGTTTTAGGTTAGGTTAGATATGATATTCATTTAAAAAGATGATTTGGAAATGCAATGGGGAGGAAAGATACACAGCATTCCCAGTTTCCAATTAGAAAAGTCCAGACTTCTCTTGCCAGTCTGAACTAGCTTTCTTCAGGTAGATGGTGAAACATTTTTTCTGCATTTTCCTGAACCTCCTAACAAGGAAAATCAATTCTGTCATATCATAGCTCAGAAAATAGACACAGTGTATAATGTCTGCAAGGACCTACATAATTCAGGGAAAAAAAAAAATGCTTGCTCAAAATAATAACCTCTGCCAGGAACACTACCTGGGAGGAATAGCATGCATGAAAATATGCAGGCATCTGAACATGTTATGCAAACTTACACATGGGTGAAATGACAATTAATTTACCATTGCTGAAATTATGACTTCCTTAAGACTATGGAGTGGACTACTGCCCTTCCAGATAGGAAGATTACATTTTGAAGGGATATGAAGGGGAGAAATGTGAAAGTGGGGCAGGAAAATGGAAAATATTCCATAGTTTAATTTGCTATATTCTTGTAAGTTTTGAACAAAACTTTCATTGGTGTTACTAAAGACTCAAACGCAAATAAATCTATAGCCTTCCTTCAGTAAAATTTTAACAGAATTTTATCCCTGACACTGATTTTATCTAATGATTGAAAGGGAAAATTTCTTCAAGTGCCATCCAACGCTGCCAACAGTACATTCCATCAAAAACTCATCCCCTCAAGTCAAATTTAAAATATCATAGATTCAGATTTATGAATACTTCATTTGGTACTGGTACCAATAGCCCTACAGATCTGGCCTTTCCTAGAGAATTTAACTTCCTGGGAGTCATATGAAAAGTGCTATTAATCAATAATTTAACATTTGAAAACCACTCATAAGCAGATAATGAATGAGAGAAAAAGCAAAGAACGTGTGTTTTATTGTAAGAAAAAAAAAATATTTTTCTTACCTCTTTACTTATGTATCAAGGTAGCAAGTAGTGCTACTATTATTCAAAAAGCATGGCTTTCCACAACTCAAAGATAGTCCTTATAACTGAGTGTTGCAGCATGCTTTCCTTCACAACTGGGTTTAAGGGCCCAGCTGAAGCTGTTCAGGGCTTACGTGCATGACTTTCTTTCTTACAGTATGCAGCCCATACAGAATTTGAAAGCAATTTTACCTGAGAAACAAAGATATCACCTCAAACATAAATCTGTTTCTCCCTAAAATATTTCTTTATCATTCAGTTCTATTAATGACCCACAATGCTACATAACCCAACAGAGCTAAAATTTAAAATGCAAGTAACATGTTTAAAAGAAACTTAAAACACCTGCAGATTGGTCTGTGATGGGGCTGTAGAAAGAAACAATGAACATAATATTCACACCTATGAGCACTGCATAATGGAAATGAGCATGCACACTGGTTAGGTGGTCAGGTAGGTTAACAAATTGGTACACGTAAAAGAAAAATAAGAAACACAGAGTTCCAGTTGAAGGGGTCTGGAAAGGTGCTGCCAAAGCAAAGTGTGGTCTGCAAAGAGATCTCTGTACTGAGAAAAATTTGTCTAGATGCAGGCTGAATTTCCTTGCCATTAGCTCCAACTGTTCTTAGGTTTATGGCTGGAGTTGAGACAAAGAAAAAACTCAAAGTTCCACTGCTAATAAGAAGACCCTCCAAAAGAAAGGAAGAGCTGAGGACATAATGGTCCTCAAGCATATAGCACCTGTGATGGAACAGGTGTCCAAGACTGTAAGAATAAGGAAATAGAGAAAGGTAAACACCAGAAGAATGGTTTTAAGGATTCTGGAAAAGTTACAGAAAAATAAGGGACAGGTTGGTGCAAGAAATCCAATATGGAAACAGCTGTGTCTGGAATGAGAGTGGAAACGGTGTCAAAAAGATCAGAAGTTGGTAGGGTTACATGACTTACAAGAAAGCCAATACCGTCACCATTTGCAATGGTTAGGGGTTAGGTCTAAGAAAGAGAAAAAAATAGAGCTCTAGTAGTAGTAGGGCTGCAAATGAAAAGCCAAAATAAAGGGGGAAGGGAAGAAGGTGGTAAAAGAATTATCACCTGAAAGTTTTCTCACCTCTGCGTTGCCTGGGAATCTGGGTATAAAGCACAGGATATGCCTCGGGGCTAGGGTTAAGGATTTGGATTAGGATTCCATTAGCATTAGGGGAAAGAGAAAGCCTAGAGCTCCAGCTGAAAAGGAGCTGCAAACAGACTGAAAAAGTGAGGATAAATTGTAAAAAGAATTTTGTCCCCTGAGAACCTTTCGTTTGGACCAGGGAACTGGGCACAAAGGTTCTGCTGAGGCCAGGACCTAAGTGTGACTGGACTTCTGTGGTTCTTTTATCTTGAACAGTAAGGATCTGTAATAAGAGGCCAGTCATGACTGCTGCTCATATCAGAGGGCTTGATATAGGGCTTTTTATCCCTGAGATGAAAATTCAAATATCAGATGTTCCTTTTCTTAGATTTTCCAGATGCCCAAGAACAGTTATCCCATAGTTTCACTGCCTTTTTCTCTTGACTGTTTATTCATAAATGTAATCCTTACTATAAGCTAAGACTAGACGTTGCCCAACTTCATCTTGCCCAGTAAAGGATTTACTCAAGGGAGAAATATAGCCTAATTTTTTTCTTTTTTTCTTTTTTCTTTTTTTTCTTTTTTCTTTTATTTCTTTTTTTCTTTTTTTCTTTTTTCTTCTTTTTTTTTCTTTTTTCTTTTTTCTTTTTTTCTTTTTTCTTTTTTCTTTTTTCTTTTCTTCTTTTTCTTTTTTCTTTTTTCTTTTTTTTTCTTTTTTCTTTTTTCTTTTCTCTTTTTTTCAAATGAACCCTCTCCTGCATCACTCAGGCTGTAGCTCTAGGCATTTCTCTCAATCATTGGAGAGCTGTTAAAGGAACTGAGTGCTGCAAAAATAATTCTATCCTCAGGAATTTTTCATCTTCACTACCATGTCTTTTTCTAAGGTTCATTTTAGGCTTTGGGTTAGGGTTATTTTGACTGAAAGGGGAAGTCCAGAGTTAAGTTTGATTGCATCTGGTTGGCAGCTGACAAACAAACCCATGAGCAGACTCTAATATTTCTCTCTGAGGAACACCGAATCTTTGGATGGAGCACTGTCTTTGGCATATGCATCAGCCAAGCATTTGTGTTAGAGAAGACATACAGAGCGAACCCAGAGATGAAGTTATGGTGGGACTGTGCTGTACTCTCTGCTAAGAATTGGTGCTACTGATGGAGAATTGCATCATATTTATGAGAGCATATTGCTGAATAGAGGTTTTCTCTCCTATGGTCCAGCCTAGGCTTAATGTACATGGTTGGGGTTAGGTCTTTTGAGGGGGGGGAAAAAAAAAAAAAAAAAAAAAAAAAGACCAGAACTTCAGGGGAACTGGTTCTTGAGAAAGGCTGCCAAAGGGAACTGTGAGTTGCAGAAGTAAA